>NC_044246.1:51973485-52284985 GCF_003957555.1 Calypte anna | reverse complement strand
TAGGAGAATTAATTGATTAGGTTTAAGATGTCAGTAAAAACAAAAGGTTGGAGCCTGAACTTCCGTTTATTTAGTACTATTGACATCAGTCAGGTTGTTGCAAGTAGAGATAATAAAGCTTTGTTTTAGGTTAGATTGAAACTAGGAAATTCACAGGTGCATTTGAAGATTTATAGTCACATAAAGCATAATTTTTTAACTTGAACTGCCTTTTGACATCTGCTTAAGTAACAATAGTTATGTTGGTTGGCTCACAGGAGGTTTTAATGCTGGTCTTTTTTCCCTGACAAGTTTTCCTAATTTAAAAATGAAGTCTGTGTTCAGATATACTCAGGTTTGGATGTCTTGTTCAGGTTGGTTTTTGTGCTTTCTAAACATCATTGTCTTTTAATCATAGCTAAAAATCAGGCTTTTTCCTCAGCCTTTTCTGAAAACATGCATCTCTGCAATAGCAGTTTATTTCTGATGATGAGGACCCTGGAGGAATATGTGCACAGCAGGGGCAGTGTGGTATCCAGACACCACTGAATCAAACCACCAAGACAGAGATTCTGACACCTCCACTTCTGCAGCACCACACTTCTCTGTCTTTGAATTCTTTCTCTCTTCTTCAGGAAACATCAACTGAGGCTTGTCAAGTGCTTTGTACTGATGATATGCTACAGTATGCTTTTTCTCTTTGCAATTTTGAACCAGTAGTACTTCATCTCTGACAGTGGTGTGTTTGGTTTATTTGTTTTTTATTTTATCATACTCCTTGTCCTTGGAAATTTTGTGGCATTTTGTTTGGTAAAGACAGTGTTTGTTTCTTAAAACACTGTTTAATGTTTGATTCCTAAACAATTCACGTATGTGTTTTACAAGAGGAGTTAAATAGTGTTATAATTGACTTTACTCAAAAGTTTAGGGGGGTGGTGTAGGGATATAAGAAAGCAAGAACATGCATTTCAAGTACTATCAGCTCTGCACTTGGTTGCAATGTCTCTTGTTTGTTGACAACTACCATATCTTTCCCCATGCAAGATGCTAAGCTTAATGGATGTGGCCTGATGTTTATTCTTTTCTCATCAGTGCCTTTGATTACCTTTTAACAACAAACAACGCAAGTGAAGTCCTGGTGTCCAATATGCTATCTTGGTGCATGTGGCTCTCAGTTATGAGAAGCATTAAGTCCATGCAGAACCCGGGGTAGTCAAGAAGGAGGTTCTGCACTTCTGACATGTTTATTGGGTCATCTTTGAACTGATGAAGAGAAAATTACTGTGATTAATATGATAAAAGTCTATTTTACTATGACTGTATTTTTTTATTCCACATTCACCTTTGCTTTTGTTCTGTGGACTGTAGATAGAGGTAGGTAGGAAACATTCTGCTAGAAGCACAAGAGAGATAGAGGGATGATTGAGTATGTGGTAGACACTTCATGAGACTTAAAGAGCAAAAAGATCATTCCTCAGTTTATCATCTAATGTATCTATCCTCCCCATGTAAGGAGAGGAGTCTCACAATTTTAGGAGGCATGAGGAGCTTAATGATAGAAGATAAAAATGAAAAATGAGAACATCTGTTTGTTTATTGCAAAAGAGAACATAATGTCTGGAGGTTAGGCACGAATGTAATTTTCTGTAACCTCTTTTCAAAGGCAGTATGAGAGTGCATTCCCATAACTGTCTTGGAGGATCAGCTATAATTCCATAAACATTCTATAAATGTTTTATAAACATTTTTCCATGCTAAATTATAGCTAATTTTGGTGAAATTTTATCACTCTTCAACTTTTGTCAGTCTTCTGGAATAAGGCAATAAATGGTGAATATAGGCAGGTGTCCCACCACACTTTACATTTGAATTAATTTTGGGCTTTTTTAAATTTCCTCATTTACATCACGAAAGGAAATTGCTGAGCAAGGTGGGGATTGTTTTGTGCTATGCATTACCAGCAGTTCACTTCAGTGCCCACTGGCTTTCAGCAACACCGTCCAGGGCATTTAATAGAGATTGTTATTATTTTTTGGCAGCATCTATACTATTATGGTCTTTGATATTGCATCTAAGTAGAAGAAATGTTAATACAATTATTGTCCCACAGGAAAATGCTGTTCCATCAAACAGATCTTAACGTTTATTTTCTCTCTGAAGATTTTAAAATTTGTGAGTTTCATGCTGCTTTAAACAGCAGAGCTCTAAAGTATAAACAACTTTGCCAAACAAAAATTCCATTCTCTGTATATCCCAGCTTCAATTATGGTCATGGGCTTCTCATTTCCTGCAGGCTCAAGGCAGGAGGCTAAAAATCAGCAGCAACACTAATGTCCGCTGCTGGTTCATCCATTATTAGTATTATTATTTGAATCACAGCAGTGCTTAAATGCCTTAATCAAGACTGTGATCCTTTTGTGCCTATGCACACATGTATAGATAACAGGAAATAGTTTTGCTCAATGCCTGACCCAGCAAGCAAGAGAAGAGTAGAAGTTTGGTAGGCACTACTGCCTACTACACTGCTAGACTCTGAGGCCATAGGAACAAAAGGTCAAGTTGAAGCAGACACCAACCTGTCAGCAGTGAAGGAAGAGTTGGTGTATCAGTTATTACAGGAGCTTGATCCATACAAATAGATGGGTCCAGATGCCACCCTAGAGTGTTGAGAGAGATGGCTGACCTTCATAATCATTGAGAAGTCATGGAGATCAGGAGATGTCCCTAAAGACTATAGGACAAGTGGTCTGTGTGGCGGGTGGGGAATTCTCTGACAGACCATACCCAGAGGGTGACAGTAAATCATTCATCTTCCAACTGGCAACAGGTCACAAGTGGAGTCCCCCAGGTACCAATATTGGGCCTGATGCTGTTTAACATCTTCATAAGCAACCTGGATGTTGGGCACCCTGATGAATTTCACTGATGACACCAAGATGAGTGGAGAGGTTGACATCCCAGAAGGGAGAGCCACCCTCCAAGATGACTTAGACAGACTGAAGAGGTGGGCTGACAGGAACTTCATGAAGTTCATTGTGGAGAAGTGCAAGGTCTTGCACCTGGTAACACAGAACCCCAAAGTGCAACTCAGATTGAGATACACTTGACTAAAGAGCAACCTTGTAGAAAGAGACCTGAGGGTCTTGGTGGACAACAGGCTCAGCAACAGGATGCTGGGCTGCATCAACAAGGGCATCACCAGCAGAGTCAAAAAATTCATCATTCTGCTCTGCTTGGTGCTTGTCAGAGTGAACTTGGAGTATTGAGTCCGGTTTTGGTCCTTGCTGTACAAAAAGGATGCAGACAGGCTGGAGAGGGTCCAGGATGATCAGAGGACTGAAGAACCTGCCATATGAGGGGAGGCTGAGAAAACTGGGTCTGTTCAGCCTTGAGAAGAGAAGGCTTAGGGGAGTCCTTTGTACAATATTCCAGTACTTAAAGCACAGCTATAAAGAAGATGGCAGGACAAGGGGCAATGGGCATAAATAGCTCTTGGGGGCATTCTGTTTGAACACAGGAGTAAAATTTTTACTTATGAGGACAGTCAGACACTGGAATGGCCTCCCAGGGGAAGTGATGGATTCCCTCACTTTGCAAAGTTTTAAGTCTCAGCTATATGGGGTGCTGGGGCATATCGTATAAAGAATAATATTAAAAAGGTTGGACCAGATGATCCTTGATTCCAGCCTGAAATTCTATGATTCTGTGATACTGAGGACCAATCTGTGTGCTTCTCTGAAAGAAATCTAATTGAGAACAAGTTTGGTTTGTTTCTCCTGTTTTGATACTAACCTTATAATGCTCCTTTTAAAATTTCCCCCTTTTTTTATAGTGTCCTTTGTTATTGTTGTTTGTTCACCCAATTCTCATGGTGCCCCCAGTGGATAAGGGAACCAGGACTAACTGAAGAGATTGCAAAGCAGAACTATCGCTTTTTTTTCTTTTTTATTGCCAGTCATTTCAGTTCCTGGCAGGTGGCCTAATTGCAGAACGAAAGGAAGCTCATGAGAATCATGACCGTGGAACTGGCCCAGTGACTTTCAGTAAGACACATAGCTTATAAGAGCTCACAGTACATTGGGATAGTAAACATTATTGCTGCTTGAATGTTCTCGAAAGATTTTGAATAACGGGTTTATTAAATGTAATTTACAGCCAACTATAACTTAAAGAAATGAAGAAACCATGTTTAGCAATTTCCTTTCGTGCTTTCTTCAGGGCAGTCAGGAGAATGGGCAGTGTATCTCAACCAGGAGCTTTCCTAACTGATGCATTCACCTTAGGTACATAACTCTCATTAATGTTAATGAGCTACCCGCAGATGGAAGCATATATGCCAAAGAAAGGGAGTTGCACATATTGACTCCTATTTCCTTGTTTTATGTATATTACATTGAGTATGTTTTCTTAAGGGGCTGGAAATGGTTTTCTGCAGCAAGCCAAGGAACTGCAGTATTTCTGGCATTTGTTTATTTTTTTAAATTAAAGAACTTCTCCTCACTCATTTCAGCACTTGTTTTCCTTTCTGTTGTTTGAATTTCATCTACAAATGAACCAAGAGTGGAGGAATGTCTGCTAGATATATAAGATTGTAAATCACACCAGCAGAAGAAGAAAGAAAGAGAATAAAAAGCTTGGCTTGATCTTTCCTTGAGGTTAGCAGGGGGGTAAAAAGATTACTGTTTGCTTGGCTTCCCTGCTTGCCAAGTATAATTTTACAGTCATAGCATCAAAAAGTCATATATTTAAAAACTTGTAAGGTGGCAGACGTACAGAGCTGGAATTCATTTCTTCTACTGCCTTTAGCCACTTTCCTGTTCCACCCTTTCTGCTCTTGCTTCTATTGTTTTGTTCTTGCCATCCTTTGAAGAAATCTGCTGTCCTGTGTAACTGCAGTGGTGATGGAGAAGGAAAAAACAGGTTTGTGTTTTCATATGTTGTCTCATAGCGTGGCTTTGGTTGTGCTGAGGCTCTCGCTGGTGTAGCAGCCCCTCCGGGTGTCTGTCCTCATAGCCATAACTCAGTAAGTTGATCCCTGCAGCTGTTAGTGAGCAAGGAGACTATGAACACAGCATGTTAGGGTTGCAGGGTTGTTAGCTGCTGTGATAGTAGCTCCAGCTAGGTTTTTAATAAGGCCAGTGAGCACAATAAAGAGGTAAAAGTTACCAGTATGTGTTTTTGTTTGGTTATCTCAATGTTATTTGTTGCTGATTTCCAGCACATATACAGTTTACTGTTGTCTTTCTTTTTCCAGAATATAAATGAGGATCTCATTAAATTTAAAGCTCAGCTGTGCTGGAAAATATTACTGAAGTCAGAATTTTCATTAGTATCTTTACATAAGAGAAAACATTGATACTGCTTTTGCCTACTTGCCTCATAGCTGCTCCAATTTAATCAAAGCATTTATGTCTAGGAGACTTGGTTACTGTGCAAAGTGCTGTCTTCTGTGAAGCTGCTTTTTTTTTTTTTTTTTTTTCTTTCAGCCTGGCTTGATTGCTATGTGCACAAAGGCACCTATTTGTTATCACATAGGCACAGTTCAAAGTGAAATAAAGAGCTATTAAACTCTGGATTCCTGTCCTGACCCAGAGCATTCTCATGGTGCCAACGTAAGTGTAGTGGGAGGTAAAAATCATATTCCTAGTTTACAGGTTGAGCAGATAATTTGCATAGGCAGTTCGTAGAGCTGCCCTAGATTTAGACCCTCACCTTTATTTGAATGGCTGCAACCAAATACAGGCTGAGGAATTTCCCTAACAAGATCCCCACTGACTTCATGCTTCCCTCTTCCCAGGAAGGGCTGTTGCAAAAAGGGTAAGTTCATGGACATTCATTTACTGAGTGGAGATTTTTGAAAGGATAGGGTCTCCAAACACAGGGTAAGTGCTCAAAGAGCACGTTTTGAAGCTGGAAAGACAAATGGTGCCTATATGGAAGTAAACACAATGCAGATGCTTCTTCCCCCTTGTCCATATACCAAAGTTCACGCTGGGGCAAGGTGGAGGAGAGCAGCTTTTCCCTTCACCTTCCCATTCTCAAAATAACGTCACTTCTGCAAACAATGCCTGGTGCAGCATCTTCTGAACTTCCCTTTAAAAGCTCCAGCTGCCTAGATGGTTGATAAAATTCTGAACAGCAGCAACAGCACTGAATCCATCTGCTGGTTCAGGAAAACATTTAATTAATGAAAGAAGGATTGTATACATTTCTGTTTGGTTATTCAAAATGGTTATTTTACATTCCACAGTAATTAGAGGAGAGAATTCAGTTGCCTATTAGTGCAAGCTTTTCTTTCTTTATAGATGATTCTTTTTTCCCCCTTCAAGCATTGCACACTATATTGCATTTCAGCATGTGAACCATGACATTTGCATCATTACATTATGAGATTCTACAAAAAAGTAAACTTGCTTCTTTTAAATTCCATAGGTAATTAACTATAAGATGTGTTTTCATATCTGAAAATGTAATTTTAAACAGATAAATTAAGTTGAGATTTTTCCATGGCATGACTAATGGTCAAATTCTTAAAATAAAAAAAAAACAGCTATTATGAGGAATTTACTTTGGGCACTGCTTCTGTTACTTTGGGATCTATAACTTAAACATCCCTACTAAATTATGATTTAGGGGGCTGCTCCAACATTGTTCCCAGGTTTGGGGGAAATGCCACAGTTTCCTTAACTAGCTGTACATGATTACAGAATACAATATGATTTTGAAAGATATATTCCTTTCTCTTTAAGGAGTGAACATCTGCATGGAAAGCAATTTTGCTCTAGCTGTAACATTAACACTATTGTCTGGAGAAAGATGATCATCTCTATGGCTGTGTTAAAGTAATCACTCTTAAAATAAACTGTGCCTTATGAAACAAAACTTCTCTGTTCTTAGAAGATTTATGTATTGGTTTAAATTAAAGCCAGTTGCCCAGGCACATTGCAGTCCTGTGCTAATCCCATTCAAATGGTTTATACCAGACATTTCCAGTCACTGAAGCGAAATGAAGCACTTTTAAAATATAGGGCAAATAATAGTTTATCATACAGAACATAATAGTCATCTTTGGAATTGGCTATCAGTAGGTAAAATTCCTAACAGTCAGATAATAAATTCAGCCAAAGTCTCCTCTGGTCCAATTTAGTAGTCCCTCCATGGGGAGGGTGTTGGGGTTTTTTTGTTTGTTTGATTGATTGTTTTGTTTGGGCTTGGCTTTTTTGTTGTTGTTTGGGTTTTTTGATTTTTTTTATTTGTTTGGTTTTTATTTGTTTTTATGACAAAAAATTATCTTTCGATCCAGTACTTGGTGATGATTTTCTAGAGCACTGCAAAGGCATCTCATAGGTACTGGCAAGATGCTGTGATTCTCCATTGTCACCTTACATAACAGAAGAGAGGGTACTTTTGATTCATTGTCACAGTCAGGGAAGGGAGGAAGGAAGGAAGGAAGGAGCAAGCGTTTTCACTTTTACAGACATTTTTGGCGTTCTTGCATTGCACAGCAGATCCATACATGAATAGTTATCTGCAGTTTGTCCCTGTAGATTTTGATGCAGAGAGACTCCCACAGGAATACCTTTCTTGCTCTGTCTGCTTCACTCATGTTTGTTCCTCTTTCTGTGCAATACTACAGGCTGAGCAGGGAAAACAGACTTCTGTTGTCTGATTTGTTACTGACTTGTATTGACTATGCAGAGTCAGTTTTGTGTTATGCTTTTCCCCTCCCATGAAAATCTGTGAACTTAAGGTCCCTTCCAACCCTAGTCATTCTATGATAGAGCATTAACGATTCTGTTAATTTGCTACCAATCTTGAGCAGTAAAACTATATTTAGTTGATATTAGTAGAAAAGATCCAAGCACTCTTCCTAGTCCTTCAGCATACCATCACTGTATTGCTAAGCATTTGGTTTGGGCTTCATTACCCTGATACATTAGTGTAAATGAGATCAGAATTGAACAGCCTGGCACTGGCTGCCATAATAACCATAATACTCAGAATTAGCCTTTTCTGTGCCCTCTGTCGTACTCACCTTCGTTGGAGTTGCTGTCTCTATTGCTTCATCCAGTAGCCTTCTACAGTGAAATGAATCACCAGTACATTTTTCATGTGAATTCCAGGAATTATTCAGTGGCAATTGCCCCTAGTCTGTTATCTTGCGTTTACCAAAGACTGAAATCTTCTTGGAACAGTCACTGGGAAGCCATAGTTCATTTTGCTGTCACGTAATTGCATGCACCTGCTGGTGACAGCAGTAAAATGTGATGTCTCTGACATGATGGCAGCAGATGGGGTGCTCAGAAGAGCTGCTTCCATTTCTCTTCCTAATGAGCATAGTTTTTACTCTCCTTTTGCCTTTTCACTGTGTTGGGGAGAAAGAGAGATATGCTGGGAAAGATGATGGCTGCAGCAGCAGAGCTTAATGCGACTGCTGCCTTTTTCATATTTTTCCTAATAATGTGTCAATCAAATATTCATGTACGAAACCTTCTTTTGAATGGAGTTAGTGAAAGAAGAGACTAAGGAAAGGCCTCACAAGGGGCTCAGTAACAATGGTGCTACAGTCAGAACATGTAAAGCTACAAGAGGCAAGATTTATAATAAGATGCAATTTCTCTTCATTGTTTTTTGATGCTCATACCTAAAGAGGGGCTTTTCAAGATGAGAATTTGTCTTTCCGTACCCATTTTTTTCTGATTGTTCTAATGGGAAGAGATTTCTTTCCTCTGTAAGCCCTGTCTCTCTGCAGCCTGAAACTCTGGCTCTTGCATCATTTTAAAAAACTGTACCCTGGTAAATCCTGCATAAAGGATTTGTGCTTTCTAGTGAGGTAAACCAGCATCACCAGCTCATTGCATTCCTACTCCAAATGTGCTTAATCATGAAAAAAAAAAAAAAAAAAAAGGCAGTCATAAATTTTTTAACAGACTGGTTTTGGAGGTTTAAAATGCTGATATATCAGAAACTAATATACCTTAGAAATAAGCATCTTTCATGAAAAAATAGTTCTGGAGGAAACTGTTATTTCAGAAAAGGTATTTTATCAAGGACAGAGTTAACAACTTCAAAACTAAACATGATTTTGAACGGTGTAATGATGCACTATTATTAAACTTTGTTACAAAATCCCTAGTGTATTAGCAGTGCTGTGCTTCCTAGTCACAGAGCAGAATTTTGCACTCTCTAACTTCTCTGCAGTGGAGCAGGAAGAAATCTGGAGTGGCATCCTGGTTCCAGAGTGGGCTTTTAGGACTGTCTGCCCAAGACATCACTCCACGTTTCTGCTTTTCAGTTTGCCACAGAGTTCTGACCTGAAGCTTGGGCTGTATTTATAAGGTTGGGAAAAGTAAAAGGAGTTCATAAAACCCTCTGAGATTTTGCAGCTGTGGAAGGGCAGTAGTCTTAATTGAGGTTTTTGAGCTCATGTGAATAGATGGTACTCCAGACATAATTCTACTGTACAATGCTTTAAGCAGTTGTTTGCTGGTGTAAATGCAGAAACCTTTGAGATTTGCTGAATTTAATTCTATCTTACTATTTTTGAAATAAACAAACATTCAGCTGGTCATTCCCGTTCCTGAGCTGTGTTTTTCTTGGGACTTTCAAAAGCACTTAACTTAAAAGCACAGCTTCCATTAATAGTCATTTAAGCACCTGGATATCTTCTTCACATTCAGGCCATTATTCTCCCAGAGGAATAGCTCAGGTAATGGTGACTATATGAAGATTTTTAGTCTGAGGTTAAGCGCCCCACTTATTACACAGTTCTACTTAAAGCATTCAGCAGACTTTGCTGCTACATGCTGATTGACACAGTTGGGAGTGCAGATAAATACATTGTGCAAATGAGTAAATATGGGCCTTATCAAAGCCTACTGAAGGCCATCATAAATGTCCCACTGTGAGGAGCGTTGGCTCAGACCCATAACAAATAAATACAAGAAAAAAGCAGAGACTACTTTGCTGAATGCCCTTTATTCTGGCAGATGGATAATAGCATTCTTTTAGTGTTAATTATTTTGCTTCCCAACTCTACCTCTGGTTTGCAGATGCTTGTGCTCCCCTCACCTACTGTCCCTTCTGCCCAGTAGAGAGTGGTCTTATCCCATCATACTGCAAAGCTCTTTTTTGAAGAGAGAGGGATTATATGCAGCCTTGCTGCAGGTGGTTCCATCCAGTTCAGTCCTGTCTGTTAAAATTATAGCTGGGTCCCAAACAAAAAACTTATCTCATTCCCTGCAGCTCCTTATGATCCTGCAGAACCCTCACTTTGGAGCTCTGCCACACAGACTTGGCTTGGCTCTTCCTTTATCATCCCCTCCCTCTGCAACCTCAGATCCAAATTTCCCTGTCCACCACAGAGGAGGGAAGAGCACTGCTGCTCTCACTCTGTCATTTCTTTCCACCCCATGCATATTGGTCCCATCTGTGACACTGATTGATGTTTCCTTGGCAGCACATTTTTGGTAATACCATGATAAAAAGTGTAGAAATTGCTGACAGGGCTAGAGCACTTCATTTCTTTAAATCCTCCAGTTGAATTTTATTGAAGTGCAGTGCTACAATTTAGTTATCGATTGAGATGCATCTTCACCATACATTGGGTTTGTTTTCTTTTTAATCACTCTCTAAATCTAAATAAATATGTAGCAGTAAGTACTCTGTAGTATATTTGGTAAGATTAACAGTCTTCTCATAGCGTAACAGCTTATGGTAGTCTTTGCTATTTATGTTCCTGCTGAGAGAAGAAGAAAAACCAATAGTTCAGTGAGCAAATTATAAAATATGTTGGTTAATGAAGTGCCTTTCCTAAAGCTGATTGTTGCTTCTTCACATCCTCTTTTCTGTAACAAAGCTATTAATATTCCAGAGTTCAGAAGACTGAACCTTCATGTTTAGTTTTCAGTGTACACCCATATTCTGACAAAAACATACCTTAGTGAAATGTTTGAGGGGGGTTGATTTGGGTTTTTTTGTTTGTTTCTTTGTTCTCTTTTGTTTGGGTGGGTTTTTTTGGTTTTGTTTTTTTTTTTAATTGATCCAAGTACACATTCTGACTGTGTTACAGCATAGAAGCAATGAAAATGCCTATTGAGGTATGTAAATCCTCAAAGGTTTCTTTTGGATCCGATTTCTACTAACAAGGTATTATTAATCTTGGATTACTGTAGATTTTTATGATAATTTCCTCTCATAACCTTTAGGTCTTCTTCATACAATTTTACCTTTTCTAAAATACAATCAAGAGGAAAGAAATCAAATGCGCCTCTCTGTATCTCTGTGTTCACTGGTTTAGGCAGCTCCCTAAAGCTCTACGCTAATTTGAGAGATTATTAAAGTGACTAATTTGAGAGATTATTAAGGTAATTCTTGCATAAAATGGTGAGCTTTTTATTTAATTTTTTCCCTTACACAGTAGGGGCTTTTGCACCTGGATTTCTGACCCATATTTACAAGAGAGGAATAAAAGAAAAATCATACCTATGAATCCTATTTTCCCCTGCTTACAAATGCACGTTATTGTCCTGCGAAGATGACAGGGACAGTGAACATGAGAAAGAGTCAGTGCTGAAGGCATTTACTGCCCCATATTCACCAGCAGCAGTAAGACAGGCAGCACTCTGCCAAGATCTAATCAGGCAATGTGATTGTGGATACAGTTTCCTCTGTGTGATTGTGGATACAGTTTCTTCTGTGTGTTTTCCCTTCCATCTAACTATGCTCCTCCCACAGTTCTAAAAATAGCATCTTACAGAGGAAATGGCAGAAGTGATTTTCAGATATAATATAAGCATATAAACATAATCAATACATACATTTTGTACAGGCTTACGTTTCCTTTGGAAAAGACTTGTGAATTTGCTGCATGAAGGGAAAAAGTGCAAAGGTACACAAAAAATCCTGCCTTTCCCAGCATCCTGACTTGCATTTTGCAGACCAAGTTGTATGACTGAAATATCTTTAAATACTTGCCAGTCTCTCTGTGTTTTGTTATCATATTGCACCGTAGATGTTATCCTTATTGTACAAAAGATGAGCTGAAGAGATGCTGAAATTACTGTGGAAGTCTGTGGCACTAAAAAGTATTAAGCTAGGAGTCTCCTGCCTCTGAGACTCTTCTGCTTTTTGTTTGCAGCCTCTGTAACGGTGAGACAGATGTTGGCAAGTGCAGGCAGGTCCTCAAATAAACCTTCACTGTTTTTGTCCAGGAAATTCCATTTCATTTAATAATAACTACCAGCAGTTTTCTGGTCTGCAGAAGCTGTAACAGGAGGCTGGCAATAAAATACCTGAAAACTGAGGAAGTATTTTTAAAAATATATGTTGTCATTATGAATTTTTCTTTCTAATATGAAGCATAGGTTGAAGCACTGAGGCCAGTGTTTGGGACTAAGTCACAGCACTGCCCTTTTCCTCTGTTTGCCCCCTTTACAGCTGTGTCACACCACTTTGCTGTTGGTAACACACCTGGTGAAAATCTCCAGAATATGACTGCAAGGCGGAAAAAGGGCTACAGTTTTTTGGCAATATTTACAGTAATAAATTATCATGGTATTTGGTCCATCCCACCGTTACAAAGTGGTGTGAACAACATCTAGAGAATGGAGCAATATGCAGCCTCTCCAGCATCAGGGAGAGCATTACAAAGCTGGGGGAATCTTTGGAGCTTCCCATCTTTATTTCTTTGCTAGGTACTGTGTTCCAACATGAAGGTCTGGAAGGAAATTCTCTAACTTTTGAATTCCAGTGAATGATTTTTATCCTTTCAGCTGCTTGGTGGCTCTAGAAATTTATTCTCATGTGTTGATTATATAAATTATTAGGCACCAGTCAAATGTGCAGTCCTTTTACATTTAGTTGGTAACTCTAATAATGTAATTTCAGTAGCTTATTTTCTTACGTGAGCAGAAAAAGCAATACCGACCTTTGTCTGCCTCCTTATAATTTTAGAAACCATGATGAATTTGCACTCATGAGACCTCCCCAACCCTTGTTTTCTCAACAGCACATTTAAGATGAGAGTCTGAGTGAAAACCACAGCCAGAAATGTGAATATATTATGGGTACTTGTAAGCAAGCTATTCTAGATCATACGAGTAAGAGCTGTAGTAAAGGTGGGTTACAGTGTTGTGTGCAGCACCACTTGCTGGAAGCTTTGCATTTGACTACCATAGTCACTGTTGCTATTACCCCCCCTTTATAGCTGCTGTTTGCAAGAAAGTGGCCCAACCTATACTGCAGACACACCTTCAACCTGAGCAGGTTGGTGTCATCATCCCAGAGGCAGAGACAGGAGCTGAATGATGGCTAGTCCTACCTGATGGTGAATAGAGGACTCAAGTTCCAGAGAGAATGAGCTCTTTTTTCCAGTGTTAAGAGATGGTAAATGAAGGGGAAATAAATAAGACAGCATGTAGAGAAGCAAGGGACAACATGTAGCTCAGCCTTGCATCATCTTTTCTTAGGATGTCCTAGCTGTGGCTTTTTTTCCCCCTTGAAGGGAATGAAAACACAGCGATCAAAGCAAGAAGGGATGAGATCCCCTTAGACCCGAGTGCTAGTCAGGGGGAAGGACAGAGGTATCCGTCAGGTACCAACATGAGGTAGATGAGTTAACTTCAAAAATAAAATAAATCTATATGGTTTGTTGTTAGGAGTCTCTTTCCCAGCAGTAAAAAGGAACAACCAGCCCATTTCTTCTTTCTGTAATTTTGTTTCCAGCAAGATCCGAAAACCTCAGTTTTGATTATTGCTATTGGGAAATATATGTGTTGTGTTTTATTTGATAGAAGATAGGCTGGAGCAGTCTGAAGCTGACCACATTAAACTTCCCAACAGGCTAGCCACAGAAGTTGCAATCTTGGCTTTTCCCACAATGGCTATACTAGCAAATGCCACTTGCACATTTTTGTCACATATCAATAGAAATTTACAGCTGAAGTAAGGTTAAAAAAGAAAAAATCAATACCTTTTCATGGCTGCCTGAAGTTTTATGATTTGGCTCACAGGGTTGGTTAGAACTGTTTGCTCAAGCTGTTCTGGTGGTGGCAAGCAGGTATAAAATAAGTTTTTGCAGACAATATCTCCACTGAATGGTTCTTGTAAGTCTGCACAATAAAAAATAGCTTTTGGAGACTGTACAGTCATTCAATACACATTTCTGCATTATTTTCTCTGTTTGCATTTGTTATTTTGCACTTGCTTGCTTTTTTAAAGCAAAGTAAATTATTACCCACGATAATATCCCTAAAAGGATTGCCAAAGGGGGGCAGAAAAACAATTGTTATGCATAGCACTTTTTATGACTACATGTTTTAACATATTCTATTTGGAAAATACATTTGGAAGTGCTTTTGGGGGGTGGGGAGGGAGTACATGGATTACAAGATAAGTAAGAAAGAAGGAAAGAAAGTAGAGAGCAAGCCTTAATTTCATTATCTAATGTCACTGATTCATAGGGAACGCCTTTAGGACCAAGCTGTGTGGAAGGTGCAGTAACACCGCAGTGTGTTGCTATTTTAATCATTAATGTATTTTCAAAGAAGTCAATGTAATACTCTGATGATCTGACCCTTCATATTACAGCTGTGTTTTATGCAGCTTTTTTTTTTCTTCTTCTTTTTTTTTTCTTTTTTTTTTCTTTTTCAAAAAGAAGGGAAATGTGGGGTGGCATTACTATTCTGTCAGGCTGTGTCACAAAAAGTGGAATCTGAATAAACTTTAGCTTAGCTAGGAAATGTGATGGGAAAGAAGGAGGAGGCTGTATTGGAACAGCATTTAATATCTACTTCTAGTTTTGAAATGGTTGTGGAGGCTGCTTGTGCGAACCACCAAGTGGGAATGGTGGAACTCACTGGACTGGGAAGTACTACAGCCTGCAGTGACATGGTATGGGATAAGAGTATAGTGTTTCCTAAAGTAGGTGTAAATACTTCTGCGTTCAGAGCTGCCCAGTTTGGGGTTTTGTTTGTTCTGGTTTGGTTTGTTTTTATTGGATTTTCTAAGACATAAGCAGTCTGTAATAGGACTCCACTAGAAGTTTTAATCTGGCTCATATTGTAACCAACAGATTATAAATAGCTTGAATACATTTTCTGACATTGCAAATTGCAAACCAAATCTTGAAAGTTAAAGGCCACTCATACTCATTGAAGTCAAGGCCACTGCTTCCTGCATTTATTGTTTGCTTCTGTAACCAACAAGCCTGAAGTCCATTGACTAACAGAGCTGGTAATGAGGATGATGGCAGCTTTGGAAGGTATTTGGAAGGCCTCGATGGCCTCAAAGTATTAGGTTTTTGGTATATTCCCTTATTAGGAAATTTTGAAGGTATTAAGTACTTTATAGTTGGTTATTGAATTTTTTTGTTGATTTATTTTTATATAAAATCTTCAAAGCAACCCTCTATAGTGGATCATAACCATCTCTTCAGTGGTTGAATTCTGAGGTTTCATATTGTGTTTTGTTAATTTCTAAAAGAAAATAATTGTTCACAAGGAAAACACGTTTCTTTTTTTATATCTTATCCTTCCCAGTTACTAAGTTACCAGTTAGAACTTTTTCTCACTCAATATGAATACTAATAAGTAAATAAAGGTAAATATAGTAAGCAATGAGTGTTTTCTAGTTTCAATCAGTGAATGCAGAAGACCTTTCTAAATGCAATCATTTTAGCTATATGTCAGAAAGGGAGATTTATTTCATTATACTTAGGAAATTAATCTTGCAAAATAATTGTTACGAGGATACATGGGAAGAAAGAGAATCCAGGTACCCTCCCCTGGGTTTTGTGGAAATAGACATATAGCTGGAAAAGCACACATCTCAGCCCATGACTTCTGAGTGTTTACCTTAGATAGGTTTGGCAGCCTGATTTTTCTTTAGTGCCACAGCTGTTGCTCATGCATGCATACCTGGGGTTGTCTGTGCTGTATATCATGTTCATTAATGACTGACAGTGCATGTGGATCATGCACTTCCTTAGGTATTTTATTAAGTAGGTACACTGTATTTTAGTTTACTGCTTCTTACTTGTTTTATCTGCTGAGAACAAAGTTAAAAAGCTGTCTGTGTTTCAGTCAAAGGCATGATAATTAGCTGTGTCAACATATCTAAGCTGGTTTAAAATCAGTTTTATCAAACAGTGGGGGAATGGCACTAAAAGGATAATGCAGTGACTGAATATTTATCTGTCTGGATATGCACCCCACTCTTGCACTGATATCAGCACCTGAACTAGGTAGGTTAAGGACATTGGGGGGGTCAGAGAACTGCCCAGATCGCACTAGTTGTGCTATATGTGCAAAAACTGTTTTAGCAGGGTATCAGGAGTGAAAAATGGCAAACATTAAATTTAGTCTTACTCCAAATAGATATACTGGTTTCATAAGATACCATTTTTATTTATTTTTCCTTTAGAAAATAAAAAAAAAAAAACTGTTTGAATTTAGCTGTGAATCAGTTGCTCTCTAGAGAGAAATGTGTTCACACACAGAAATTAAAGAATAAATTAGACCATCTGCCACAGAAGTTGACCCTAATTAAGGTCAATTCTCCTTGATAAGTAATTAATAAGGAATCCTTATTATAGTGTAGTGTCTCTGTTAACAATAAACAGAGCATTACTTTATTTTTATGGCCAGAATAAGTCTTTTAATTGATAGTATGCTGCAGGAAGCCAACACCCATCAGCACTGAAAGTGGTACACTGAAGGCATTTTAAATTACAGCAGCATTAGTTAAAGTAGTCAACAAAACTGCAATGCTCAAGAATGTATGTCTTCTGCAAACCTCACCCCTCTGTAATTTGTTGCTTATAAAGAAAAAAAAGCATGTCAACTATCTCTGCCTTGAAGGTGATTACAGATGTTATTATTTATTATTATCACTCCCATAGAATCCAGTTTACTCTGCTTATCTTCCTAGTACCTGAACACCTTTCACTAAGCAGTAATGGCAAACACTCGTCATGTAGTTAGCATTGTTGTCCCTATAAATGGATTGTGTGCAGTAAGATGTTGTGTCTCACCTCATTCATATGTGTAGGCATACATGAAATATATAGACATATAAGCATACATACATGGAGGCATCTGCATATATATATATACATATAGATAGATCATGATGTATTTATATTGGTTAAAGTAGGGGAGAAAAAGTTTTGATTGTCAGTACCTGTGTCTCAGCTTCAAATGTAGTTTCTGAGTGTGGGATGCAGCACAAAAAATAATTATAATTATCTAAGAGGCAAAGTAAGTCCTCCTGTAATATAAAGCCTAGTGGAAGAGCAGTTCCAATAGATTCTTTGTGGCTACTATGTTCTATATGCTGGAGTTTCTTCACAGCAGGATGGGCACAGTACTTGCATGATGCTCTGCATGAGTAATCCCAAGGATGTCCAGAGCTGAAAGATGAAATGGGAGAATGCTTATTGGGCAGATCTGTCAATCAGAAATGCTCTTTGCTATGGTGAATGAGCCAAGAAATCTGTTAGGAATTGCACAGGCAAAGCAGAAATGGAAAAAAGCTAACTTCATTTCAGGTGAAAAATTTGTGCATGATGTCCTCTAATGATACTACTGCATAATGAGACGATTTGGGGGCAAGAGGAAATTTGGAAAAAAAAAAAAAAACAGAAAAAGAAATAGTGTTTGCTTTTTATAGCCTTAAAGTTATCATATGTAGTACAGAAGAATGTCAGAAAGGCTGTATGAGTGCACAGCCACACACACATGCATGCACACCTACCTCACCTGATGCTATACTAAAGCCATTTTGAGCCTACAGCTCTTGAATAAATTGCTCCAGAGTGGTTTGTTCACCCATGTGGAAACTTCACCTCTGTGACACTAGCAAAGTCAGCAAGACATTGGGTTATTTGCTGCAGAGCACAAAGCATTTCAAACATTAGCTACCCAGGAGGATATGTAAGATGCAGTTTCCCCCTCTATGTTTTTAGTAAGTCTTAAGAGCGGGACTTGATCCAACAGATCCATGAATCCCGTTGTGATTCTGTGCTTTTTTTTTTCTTTCCCTTTCTTCTTTTGTTCTCCTCTTTAGAGATGCCTATTCTCTTCCCTGCCATCCTGATGTATTTTCAAAGGTTTATCTGACCAAACAGAAGCAAAGCTATTCACAGACTTCAAGTAATCAAAGATTTGTATGTCACAAGTCATAGATATGCCAGCCAGTTAGGTTGCCTTTTGGAATGACTGAACCACAGGGAGGGAATGTATCTGAAGGGCAGCTATTTTTAGTAGGGGTTTTCTTGTGTGTTAAAACCTTTCCCCTCCTTTTTTACCTTTTCTAATGGCTCCTCACTAACATTAAAGTTGTGGAACTATGAAAATGAAACACTTATATGTCTGGTTTCTCCTAACCTAAGCTTTTTCTAGGAAAACCTTGATCTCAGTAAAGCCAGAATTATAATAAAATAGTGAAAACATATAATTTGTCACATATTTTACCATCACATCTCTTCCTCTCTGAAATATGTGAGAATAGCAGTAAGAGACAGAAGCTCTGAAGAAGTAACTAACAAGAGATGGTCTGGTTTTACCACATTGCTATTTTTGAAGTGGCCTTGACTTCAGTGAAGTTACTTCTGACTCTAATTGTCAAAGGTAAATCTGTGCCTTATATATAAAAGTACAAAGAGAAGAAAGATGCTCTAAGGCAGAAATCAGGAGTACGCTATCAGGGAGGTTAGAGTAATGCCCTAAAAAGCTGATTGTTGGTTGCCTAACAGGCTCATTTTGCAACGTGGTAATTTCCAGCAGTAGTAAAAGTCTGTTGTAAAGTACATCAGTGAAGAATTTATAACTGTAAGGATGACATTGTTCTGTTCCCTTTTGCAGTTTTGAAGATGATGCGTTTTTCAATTTTAGCTGTTAATGACTGCTACACTACATGTTGTAAAGAAAGTATTTATATACTGTTAGGGATTTTAAAAAAACATCATGAATGCAAATAATATATTTGGACATTATTCAAGCCTGATGATGATCTTTCCAGTGAAGACAACATTCATGCCTGTTCCATGCTTTGGAGAAGCATTCAGAGCCTGCCACTGCTGAGCTCTGTCACGTGCAAAGCTGTGAGTTAACTTCTGCTTTGATTTTCTCTGCTTTGCTTGGGGTTAGCCTTTTCATATATCTGGCAGGTTTCTTCTAAATACAATTCAGTTTATTTGGAAGCTTCTTTGATTTCACAGAGCATATAAGTGAACGTACTCATGCTATTTGTATTGTTTCCTTCAGTTATTTCCTTCTTAGAAGCTGTTTATGAACACTAATCATGTCCTTCCTATACATAGCCCTTCCATTATTTTGTGGCACTTCTCTTACACGGTCTGCTCCCTTTTCCTTTCCTTTGCCCTTGCCCTTCTCCTGCCCCTTGCTCCTCCCCTCCCTCTTTTCCTTCCCTTTTCCATCCCCTTTTCCTCTTCATCCCCTCCCTCTTCCCCTTCCCTTTCTTTGTTTTTTTGGAGGTGCCAAAGCAATGTCATTCAAACCTTGAGCACTGGTAGCAGCAGTAGCAGAGGAAAATGTACAGATAGCTATCACATTTTGCATTTCCCTTCTAGCTACCTGTTGGATTTCACAGGCCAGTCAACTATAGCTGTTTGATCACTTCATATCCTGCATGTATTCAGTGTAAGAATTTTTACATGCTCTGCAGCATTAAGTGATCAAAAGAAGTGAGATTCTCTGTTGTAGCATTGATAATAGACTGTTCTGCACTGCACATCTCAGCACAGTAAGCAAAGAAATTGTAAAATTGGTTTTGATTCTGAAAGATCTTCAAGATGAAGAAAGGTAAGATAAAGGAAACTGCTACCACTGAGAAAAATATACATGGTAATAAATCTTTCTGTAGGATGACTACACTTGGTGACAAGAGAAAGAAAGCTGGCAAAGGAAACAATAGGACTGCTCAGAAAATGGGACAGCAACCAGGACTTGCTTTTCTGCAGCAAGCCCAAACCCAACCCAGTGCACGGTGTAGCTTGTTGTCTGGTAATAGCATAGTTGCATTTCTTTATGTGATGTCTTTAAAGCAGCATTTAAACAATATTTAAAAACTTCCTTGTCCCAGTGTCTGTGGTAGGCCTCTGGAAATACTCAAGATTGTTAACATTAAAGGAAAGCTTATCAAAGGTGTGAATGGCAGGTAGGCTTTCAGTTTTCATTAAAGCTTACTAGGCATTGGGTGTCTAATAACATTTTTGGGTTTTCATAGTTTGCTACAGGTTTTTAATATGCAAAGCCCTTTGGCCCAGAGTCTCAAAAATTCATTTCTCATGAGCATGTGTGTTGATCATACAGCTATTAATCATTTAGTATGAAAGAGTACTTGAGAATTTGCTGATTATTCACTTCTGGTCCCAGTTCTGCCTCCTTCTGACTCTGATTTTGGATTTGTTTCGGACACACGAATGATCATAAGAGTTCTGTGAAGCCCTTCTAAGCACAGAAACCAATTCCCTTAAACCAGCTCTGTTTAGAGTTAGATTCTACTGATATCAAGGTGCTACTTATTTATTGTTTCATGTTTGTTTTGTTTTGCTTTTTTTTTTTTTTTCCCTAGGAGTATTTTTATACATTTGGATGACTATTTCCAGTCCCAGGAACACTTTTAAAAATCATCTCTATATAAACACTATAAAAAAATTGAAAAAAGACTAATTTTCAAATCTCACTGTGTTCATCTTGAAACAAATGTTGATATAAATTGTGGGAAGGAGCAGTGTTTGTTGTCTCTAAGTAGCTGGAGCTCCTAACGAGTGTGCCATTCCTTAGGCTGGGCATACTGTATTTTAGTTACACAAGCTCACAGGTGTCTGTCTACAGAGAGTGTAAGCATGCAAGATTAAAGTTAAGGCATGTGAGCCACTTTTTTTAGTAGTTAAAATATTTTCTTTTCCTTCAAATTAGGCTATGTTTGGTATAACAGCATCTGTTATTGTGTCCCTTCAACCATCGCACCACAACTATGAATCCTTGGTGAGACATTAGAAAGGTCAAGGCATTTCTGTGCTACATGTGGATTTGACAGAATGTACCACAATAATGGTTGACTATTTAAATTGTTCTTTACTGCATGTTTTCTCAGAAAAATTTAATTTTGTGCACCGCAGTAATGATGCTGAGTGGATAATAAGATGCAGTATGCTGCTGCTGCAGGCTCTATGCCATATGTCTTCCATAACTATTGCATTTTGGGGGTCTGGTTGTTAGGGTAATGGCATCATCTAGGCAATCCATCATCAGAGTAACTTGAAATAATACAGCTAGGATATATAACAGTGAGAATTACAATGTTTAAAGCTAAACAAAAAAACCTGCAGTCTGAGAGCTGAAGTTGTCAGAATTGTAGATTTATAAATATTTCTACATTTTCTACTTGCTGAGCTTTATGTATAAATTGAATTGCTATAACCACACTTAAAGCAGCCTGTGAGGACAATTATTTTAAAACAGAAAGTGATACAAGTCATTGTTTCACACTAATAAAGAGTAGTTGCTTCCTGCCCTGAAATGCTGGGGTAGTGAACACCTCTGTGATACCTTCTTTCCAGGCTTTTAATTCTGTGATTTCATATGTGGAATTTTATGACATAAAAGACCTATTTTAAGATGTGTGTCACTTTTTACAATTAGGGAGCCACTGAGGTAGCATTTTTTCTTCAGGTCCATCTCAGCTGTGAACAAGTGTGACACTGGAACCATATTTCACTTACCTTTTAGGGGTCATTGTTTTGAAGCTAGAAGTTGCTTAGTTTTTCTAGAGCAATATGTAAGAGTACTGTAGCTCTGGTAGCATCCTTATGTGCTTGCATATACAATATTATTACAGTGACAGTGCTTTTCATAGATGCCCCAGGCATCTGGTGAAAAATAAATTTTTATTATTTCTGTATGGGTTTAGAAAATCTAGAGAACTTAGTAGCATGAAACTGGGATCATTTAAAGCTTTCAAAATGATCTTACAAAAACATGAGAGCAAAATATGTTGCAAATTCTCTCTCCATCTCCCTTTAACAAACTCCATGAAACAACTGATCAAGGATCCCAGAACTAGGGGAGGAGCAAAAAAAGCCTTTTTTGCTGTGTCAGTAGTTTTATATATTTGTTTTTCAAGTTCCTTGTACTGTCTTTGGAAGGATCTTAGTGTAGATGAGAAATGTGTGCTTGGGTTTGCACTTAAGTGAACATGCACAGGTTCTGCAGGAAATATTGGTAATATTTATGGCTCTACAGCCAATATTTTTTCCTCTCTGAACAGTATGAGTATTGGCTTCCTGTAGTGATAGGCAGCATTTTGTTGCCAGAATCACATTTCAAGTTGGTGTGTGCAAATGCATACCATACACATGAACACACCTTGCAGGAATCCAAGGGTCGCATTTGGATTCCACCCATCACTCAAACCAAGTAATGATAGTCTTCAAGTAAGGAAAAAAATCCCTGACTACAAGCATGCTGTGTATTGGAGGCTCAAAAAGACTGTAGAGAAAAAAGACTCCAAAGAGTCAAAAGGCTGTAGAGAAAGTCTTACAGAGCATTTTAGAAGGCAGTGTTACCAGTTCATCCCACCGGTCCCATCAGCTGGTGAACCAGGAGGCTGAAAATCAACTAAAGCAGAACAAATCTTTCACAAAGCAAGCCCAGTGATGAAGGAGAAGCAGTCAGAATTACTGGGAGACTGGACTGAGGTGCACTTTGATGGATGTTGCTCAAATTTGAGATGATGGTAAGGAAATCAGTGTCGCTTGCACAGTACCCTATCTCCAGCTAAACAAAATCAAGCTTTTAGTTTAAAATCATGGGATTTAATGTGATTTTCAGTTCTTTCTATTAGCCTGCCAATGCAGTAGGCTGCAAGGCTCTGGATTTTGAGCTTTTCTGTACAAATCCAGAACAAAGAGCTTTGTTTAAAGTGAAAAGAGAGGTTTTCTCATAGCAAATGGTCTACAGAGCTGTGTATTTAAGAAATAAGCAAATATTGGGAAAGTTGCAAATAAATAGAATGATAAGAACTGTCAAGAAGCTACACTAGGAATAGTTCAATCTTCTCACTAGGCAACCAAGAAATTGAGAAGTTTATTTGTTGTGGGTTTTGGTATTTTGTTTTGCCCTTACTTTCCCCCCCCAGCAGCTATGTATTTCCAGATTTTAGGAAGAGGAAGAGAGACAAAACAGTTTTCCACTTGTCAGATATGAGAGTATCAAAGCCTGAATAGCAGATGGATGCACCCTGTAAGAAAATCAGTAAACCACTTTGCTTGCTTTCTTTAAGGGCCTTATCTATGACTGATAACTTTGCCTTCTAGTGCTCTGATAGAGTTTTCAAACCCCTCCTACATTTTTACAGTATGTCAAGTGCTGATATGTTGAAAGCTATAATCCATCCCTGAAAATGATCACCTTTCTGAATCAATGAAGAGACACTAAACCTGACTGTAACTACTCAAGATGAGGACTGACAGGATGGTGTGTTGTCCTGCAGTTAACTAAGAAGTAAAAAGAACTGATTAGTATTGGTAAAGATTAGGTTGCATTTTTTATCACTTCTTATAGAGAAAAGCAGTACCAAAAAATACCTGAGAGTACAGTTTAAAGATCCAATATCCAGGGAGTTAAGTTCTTTCATTGGAATATAAAAGGTGCATCCATTCAGGAAATTTTCCCAGGTATCTTTTCTGTCTTCCTGTGGAAGATACAAGATGGTAATAGGAGACTACTGGTGTATTTTTAGACCAAAATATACTCACTTAATCTCAGAGTTAAAATGTTTCTCCTGCCCATTACATATCCATCCCTTCAATTCCAGAAGCAAGCAGTACTATTTCTATATATGCATTTCCTTGCAGGATTCAGAAACAAGAAATTACTTTATTATTTTTCATAAATGTCTATAATATAGAATCTTAGCCTCTGATTGCATTTGAGTGGAAATGAACTCACTGTTATTAATAAAACTCAAGAAACTTATTTTTTAATATAATCAAAGCAAACCATCAGTTAGTTCTAAGACTTTGTTATCATATTTGCCAGAAAACAGTTCTTCAGGGAGTGACACTCCCTGTCAGATGCACGCTGGCATGCTTTTTTTTTGGTTTTTTGTGTTTTTTTGTTTGTTGTTTTTTTTTTTTCACCTCTATTTGTTCCCCTGTGGGAGTCACAATGTTATTACTTTTCCTTGGAAGTCGTTGGAGGTTCTAACTATTATGAGCTCAGATTATCTATGGTCTCTTCTAAAACTTCTCTTGTGCCAAGCTTGCATACCCTGTTTGACTGATTCCCAAGTTATTACTACTGAGAGCAGTAAAACATTGCTGTTGCTGTAGAAAAGATTTTAATTTTGCAGATGTATATATTATGCTAGCATAGGTTTTACTGCATTTGGAGTTGGCAGATCAGTAACTGAACTAGGGCCCAATGGGGAACAAATTTTGCTGTCAGCTGCTGGATTGATTTGCATTTCACTTGGTTCTCAGGTTCATCAGCATTCTTGAGTGCTTCATCAGAAGTCTGTTAAGGCCAAGGTAGAAGTGTTTAGAGTATACAATTCATAAAAAATACTTTAAAATGTTCCACAGGAGATAGTAGATTACAATAGTAGCTGCCAATGCTTTTGGAGAAAAAATATTTTTAAATGATTGGTATATACACATGCATGCACACATACATGCACATCTATACTCTCTGAGCAATCCAAACTCTTAGTGTTCCAGAGCACATTAGGAATGTAGTATTGGAGCTAAATATGTATCTCTCGTGCTTTTAGACAAGAGCTTTGAAGCCATTAAGATATTTTTTCTTACCCCTCAAGCTTGGACTTGTACAAATGGCTGGACAGCACAGGTTAAGTAGGCAAAGCCTATATTGCATATGTAGGGGTACATTAGGTAACAACAAATGAGTTTTTCTATCTTTATGGGTAGTGGAATATCACCCTGGCCTCAGAAATGGAAGAACAGCGTGGTCAAAGCACCTCCAAACCAAAAGTGTTGCTTCTATGAAGAGCTGTGTGGGGGACTTTGTGTTGGGTAGCTGGGCTGTAGGTCCCTGAACTGCTTTATCCTGAGAATCAGTGGTGGTCATGATGGTTGTAGCAGTATTCATAGTGCTTTCTCATTTGAAGTTTAAAATAATTCCCAGAGACAGAGAACAATGTTTACACTACTTCATGAAGTGCTTCACTCTCCTGCTGAAGGTGTGTCCTCTCTTGTGGCCTCTCTTGGACATAATATTGGAGAATCTTCCATCTTCTACATGTCTCCTGTGGCCTTCACAGTTCAGCTTAGGTAAAGGCAAAATAAGAAAAAGAATGGATTTCATTGCTATGTTCTCCCCCAACTGGGGGAGTTTGAGAAAAATAAAGAGGCTATGAACCATAAACAGGGTGGTGGACTTCTATGGGCTTTGTGTACATAGTTGATTTTTACAGGAAACCTCTGAAATTATCTTCTTTGCTGGTGGGCAAACATAATTCCTAGAAACATGAGCCTGAAATGCTAAACTATTTTAGGTCACTGGCAAGGATAACATCATTCAGCAGTACTAATGGCTTACTTGGCATTTAGTAGTGCACAGACGTTTCAATAGTGCTCATCATCAGGGTGCTGAAGAGGAAACCTCTCATTCAGCAATTTTCTGAGGCCATTTCTGATAGGAAGAATAACTTTAAGATGATTATGAATGAATAAGTGATAAGGGAAAATTTCTACTATGCATCTGAGGCTGGCAAAGTGGAACTAGTAATTTAATATGCTTCAGTTTAATCCATCTCTTCCTTTTCCATACTGCCATGTTGCTCCAAAAAGAAGAAGGAAAGGCAGGTTTTTTTAGTGGACTACAGGCTGATTTTATTAAGAATCCCAGGGCTGAGATCAAGTTATCTAAACAGGATACTGTACATCAGCTGATCCACAATAACTATATACATACAATCCTAACCAGTGGGAAATAAAAATAATGTGACATGATTTCTGGCAGTGAAGGAAGAATAGTGAGTCAAACTACTGCATGACTATGCAAGGGCTTAAAAAAAAATCACTATCTATATACAGACATCCTTATTGCAACTCAGCAGGCACATTGTGACATACTGCTTTGTGGTAGTATCATCTATCTTGACCTGTGTACTGTCAGATCTTTGCATCATATTTTATTTTGCTGTTGTAAAGAAATGTGTGCAACTGGGTTGTAGTCCATATCATGTTAATGTGATGTTCAGAAGCCCAACTTAAATATGCATATAATAATGAGGCAAACTCAAACACGAAACCCAGATTTGCTCTTTTGTTTCATGGGTATTTACATAACCCACAGATGCTGAAGAACGTGAAAAAAGAAATGTATTGTTTAACTATGGAGTTTTTAATTTTCTCAGCTGCACAAATATCTAAGAAAAAGAGTAAAAAAATCACTGTAGTATGTTATCAACTATTAAGGTGATATTCGTTGCTATAGCAACTGCTTGCGTGATGTCTGTGTACAGTACTTCTGTCCAAATGTAGGGAAGTTAAGAAAAATTCCTTTTTTCACCATAAAATTATACATGTATCAACTAAATCCAAAAGTCCTCCTTCAAGTCTATAAAGCATGAATTTCACACCTAGCCATTTATGAACAGCAACTTGGTAACTGTTGCACCACATTCTCTTATTTTGGAAAAGATGCTGATATATATTTGCTTTTTATGCCACTTCATTATGCTTGCACCTGCCCCTGTTCACTCCAGGGTGTTGTTTTACTCTGTCATTTTTTGATGTAAAATAATATTATGTATATATATCAATAGCAGATAAAGCAGGTATATGAAGTGTAGGTTATGAATAGTATAATTAAGAATCATTGTAAAATTAATCATCATTTTTAATCCTCAAAGCCTTTGATTTCTTGAAAGTACTGTGAAAGTGCATAAGACATTATCATTACATGCTGTTAGCTGCATTTCATAAATTAATAAAAGAGGAGATTGCTTTAGATCCATGAAAATGTTATATTTCTTTGTATATGTTTTTGTATAAAGAGATTAAGCATATGAATGAAATGGTTTAAGCAAATAAGGAACCACATCCATGGGAGAAAATGGTTGAAATCTATGCTAAGTTATAGTTGAACCAGTTGAAATAAAATGGAGGTAATGTTACACTCCCAAGATAAATGGCAGATTACTTTGCAACTCACACATGAGGCAAAAGATGGTGAGTGTTTGCTGGGTGATGTGGATACCTTATTAGCACCCTACGTGCATGGAAAAGTAGGACCAGCCAACAAAGAAATGTTAAAACAATCCACAGGGAAAAAAAGAGGAATGCTTAGGACATTATTTAAGCAGCTGAGAAAGGAAAAAGAATACTTTTCAGAGTTATTCTGCAAATCACAGCAGGGAATATTCCTCTTATTGTTTTAAAAAAGATCATAGCTGAAGCATAGTGCCAAAATATTGAGGGTATTTCTCCAAAGGTGTTCAGCAGCTACTCAACTGTGTAACTGGAACATGTAAACACTACTGGAATATGAAGTCAGGTACCTAGAAAGAGAGTAAAAGAAAGAGGAAGAGCTCCTGAATTCTTCACTTGAGAGGCTTCCAGAGATGAGGAGCTGCAGCATATACTTACAACAGAAAGTGGCAACTTAGAAAGAGGGAGCACATACAAAAGTTGTGTGGGAGAGGTGAAGCTGGTTCTGGGAAGATTGACATGGATGACGAAGGGCTGCTAAGTGAAATTGTGCTTCTTCTAGCAGTGTAAAAAGTTTAGGAAGTTTTATAACTTTTAAGAGGGATGTCCCAGTAACATGAGATTTCACATAGCACTGACACTCTGCAAAACCCCCTAATCTTGCATTATGAAGTGCTTTTCTCTTTTTTTCCTCAATGTAATGAATATCCTTATTCAGGAATAGAATTTATTTTACAAAAGAAAAAAATCCTTACAAAATCCTTAAATTAAACCGTTAATAAACATGGAAAGACTTTTTAAAAATGTAAATGTCCCATTGCAGTGAACATATTAATATTCAAAAGATGATAAAATGTGCCAGTAATCACAGCAATCTGGAAAATCAACAGCCTTGGTTCTGAGTATGAATATGTGTGGGTAGTCCCCTTAGCCCTACCTGTCTTTGGGTGCAGGCAAATCCCAGGTCCTTAGTGAGGACAAGATGCTGTACCTGTGTCACAAATAACTTTTGCTCCTCCTTGTCTCTGATTAGGAAAGTCCTTGTTAATCAGTCAATCTGTTCTCGTCTTAATGATTTGTAACTACTATAATGCGATGCAAAAAAACCCCCCAAAATTTCCTCATTTGTTATAATTCATGTAGACTGGGTATTGAGGTTTTCAGAAAGGAGATGCAGGGCTGGGTCTTGGCTTTTAGAGCTAGAAAATTTTCCTACCTCTTCCAAATGACACTGGAAGGCTTCCCATTTTGACAGTCTAAAAGGAAAAATGGTGTTTAAGCCCCACAGAGGTTAATGAATGAAAGAAAACTTAACCTGGAGAAACTTCACTTGCTGAAGAATAACTCATTTGGAATATCAATTATCCCTCAAAGAGATGTCCCAGGCTTTGTGAGGTGTCAGGAGGCTTGTCACTGCTACATGCAAGCCTTCAGAGGTTACATCTGAGGAGGGAAGATGTTGTTAGAAAGCTTTCCCTGTACGACATACTGTCTCATTTCTTGCTGAAACAATGCTTAATAATTTTTTTTTTTTTTTAACCATGCAGCACCAGGGAAAAATTGGAGTTAAATTTAATGTCGGAACTGATGACATCTCTATTGAAGAGATCAACGCAATCATCAATGATGGAAAATACCATGTAGTACGTTTCACAAGAAGCGGTGGCAATGCCACATTACAGGTGGACAACTGGCCAGTTATTGAACGTTACCCAGCAGGTAAGGGCTTGTGCAAACACTTGTGAGTTAGAGGGTGGGGATGCTTGTGTTTTGGCTCATTTTATTTCTTTTCTGATACAATGTCAGCTCTTTTGCAGTGTTTTAGTAGCTAATTCAGTAGTTAAAGGGTCCTGAGCAGTATGCAGTTTATGATGATGACATTTCATAAGTGAGTTTTAAAGCACAAATTCAAGCTGTTACTGGAACTGGAAAAAATTATCAAGGCACGAAATAGTGGTTTGATTTCTTGATTTCGTTTGGTTTTATTGTATTATTGTTTTAGGGGGGAAAAAAAGGCTTTGACAAAAGCTACAAAGTAAAGTGACTTCCAAATTGATCTCCAAGTGATGGGGTAAAACATTTACTGAGGAAAAGGTTGTCTGTGTTCTTTTAATTGCAAGTTGTCATTAAAGAAGTGTGAAGCTTATGAATTTACCAGAAGTGTTCCAGCAGGCAAAAGGTTCATCAGTTACCAGTTATACAACCAACCAAATTAAGATACCTTAAATTAAAATGCAAAAGGCAGGATTTTACTTATGCAAGTGATGCTGGTTACTGAACGGAACCATTCACGTAACCAGAGTTGCTTTGATTTGGCCCATATTTAATTTTATGCAAATGCCATGCACTGAGGATTTCTGTGTTACTAATTTTATTCATTTTTAAAGACAACAGGTTTTTCAGATACGCAGTCTCTTTCTTATTGCATAGGACTACTGACCCATTAATGGTAACTTACAAATCTCCATGTTATCTGTTAACAGCTGGTGAGTGTGTTTATATTATGAAACAAAAGGCAGCAAATCCAGAGATGTAAGTGAAAGGTATTCTGGTTTGCATATTTGCTATGATAAAAATTTCAGTTCTGACTGATGTGTTTAAAAGTAGAAAATTCTTCATTTTGGGAGTGGAGTGGCATGGGAGGGTATATTTCACTGTTAAGGAATGCATAAGCCATCATTAGCGTTTAGGATTCAGGGGAGTCTGTTATGGCTTGGTGGTGGGTTTCTGTGGGGTTTTTGTTTGGTTTTGGGGTTTTTTTCTGTTTTTTGTTTGGCTGGTTGGGGTTTTTTTGGTTGTTGTTGTTGGTTTGAGTTTTAGTCAGGTTTTTCACCTGAGTTTTTAAAAAAAATAAAAAGAATTTTTTAAAACCCCCCAAGTGAAATGTAACCCTTCAGATAATTTCCTGTAAATAATTTAGAATTTTAAATAAACAAGAAAGTGTGCATTGCAAATGAAATTATCTATAACAGGAGTTGAAAAAAACCCCACACCTGTATGCTAATGCATTATGAATGATTGACAGTTCTGACAGTTCGAAACAGTTAATGGGTTTAAGTTAGACACATTTCTGAGAGGTGATAAACTCTTGAGGGGAAGGGGGATACTAAATGAATTATGCTCTGTGTTCTTTCAGACATTCCTTTTTCCCCCACACACTCCTTGTTTTCTAATTTTTGCAATGTCTGGTAAACGGTGACTGAAAAAATGATGGTGGTAGCTGGGGGAGAGGGAAAGAGTGTGTTTTAGTTTTTGTTCAAGACCTAAGTGGAAGAAAGATAAAAAATAGGTTTGGCTGGCTGTCACATCCCAAATGCTGGAAACACGGAGGTTTTTGTAGAATCCTAGCAGGGCAAAGTCAATATAGCACAATATTCCGTGCAATTACACAGCTTTATTGAACAGAACTGATAGACATTAAAATGCTAACTGCAAAACTAGTCCTGTACTTAGAGATAAAATTAACAGTCCTGGATCCAGCATTGGGCCAGCACACTGGGGGAGGATTGATGTTGGTAGAAACCCCCCACCATGTAGCCCACCATCACAGCTCCTTTTATTGACCTCTCTAGCTCAAAGAGTTGTTTCCCAACAATGAGTGAGCTTGGTTGAGACTCATCAGATGGAACAATTGGAGCAGACCACTACTCTCTCCTTAGTCTGTCTGTACCATATGCAGGCCCAGGCAGTGCTTTAACAGGCAAATGTGCAAGGGCTTACAATGGTGTTGTGAAACCACTGCCTTAAAATGATAGTTGTAGAAGAGCAAAAAGAGAGAGGAAGGATGGGAAACACAAAGAGATAAAGTGACCACCCAAAGATCCAGGTTTCTTCATGGGCAGGGTGGGTGATCCAATCTCTAGGAAAAGCATGGGGAAGTGGTGGTAGTAGGAATTATTGTCTCCCTTTTTCATGCTAACAATTTCTTCCTGCTCCACCATAGCTATATAATCACTGCACTGAGTGGTCACTTCCCTTGTCAAGGAACTTTATCTTCCTAAGTCCTTCAGACTGCTAGAGGCAAATGCATAGTGCATCCCTCCCATTACATTGTTTTGTTTTTTTTTAATTTTATTTTATACCTTAATGATGAGCATAAAATATTTTTATTTTTCTTCTCTGTTCTGTTTCTTAATGAAAATACAAAGTGGCCTGAACGGGAAAAAACCGCAGTTAAACTCAGAAGATAGCTACACACAGAAATTTTTTATACTGAGCATAGATCAATTTAGAATATTTAGAATAATGATTTCCTTGGGATGGGATTAGTGGACTGAAAGGAGGCTGGATGTTTTGTATGTAAAAAGGAAAACAAAATAATGGAGCTTCTTGGACTTCCTTTAGCAATCTATGCACAAATATTTAAAGTTACTTCATCAGCCAGGGTTGCTCTTGGCTTGCTTTATTGCTGGATCTTCCAAGGCTGCTGTTCACCTTTAATTTTATTTGACTGTCCCATAGTAATATTTTAGGCCTCCTGTATGCCATAGCAATGTTTTGAAATCTATTCTCCCACTTTTCACCTTCCATTTCTTCTCCCTTCACATCACAAGAACATCTAGCCATACCTTTTTCTGACTTTTCCCTGCTGCTCAGTCAAGTGTGATTCATTTACACTCTTTTTAAACACTACTTTCTTCCCAGTTTGCTATTGATGCCCCTTTTAGAAAAGACACAAGCTTGTCCTGAAGACTATGCTGAATTTGAGCAAGGTTGATAATGTCCTGAAGATATTAATGGCATCATGTTCAAAGATACCTCTGTCATTTCAGTTCTAAAAGTAATATTTCTAAAAGTGATGTCTTAAAGATACCAGAAAACACTATTTGGCAAATGCTGCTGCATCCAGATTGGATGCGTTTCTGCTGTTGCAGTAGTACCTGGCTGTACTGGTTAACCAGCTAACTTGCTCTTTGCTCATGGTTTGGTTGGAGAACATGTTGCAGTTGTGCAATATGGACACAGTTTAGTCCTGTTCGCATGAGTGAGGGTTCGATAGCTTCCATTTCACTGCTAGAAATAATATTCTTTTTTACTTTGTACCCGTTTTCCAGATTTTTAATTGTTTCTGACTGCTTAATTTATTAATGTGCCTACATCACTGTACATAGGCAAAGAATATTGTCTCCTCCTGATTGTTTTTACTTGCTTTGGGTTTTGGGGGGAGGCTTTTTTCTATTTTTTTAATTAGAATATAGGCAACAGTAGTAGATTAATTAGTAAATTTGCTAATCTTAAATATGCTGTATTTCCTCAAAAAAAAAAAAAATTAAAAAACCCAACAGGTTGTTGCCTAAAGCATATAATCCTCCTTTCTTTACAAGGAGAAATTATACTCTGAATAAAGTTCTGGCTGGAGTATTTGACTACATGACATCACTTATTTGTGATTTGTATCTTAAAATATTGCGTGAAGATTTTCTGAGAGTTTCTGGTCAGAGGTCCAGGATTTTCCAGTTTCACTGCCTGTGTAGCCCTCATACAGCCCCATTTGCTGTAGATAATGGCAGTCAAGGCCCTGTTACAGTCAGTAATGCCTTACTTGCTAGGAGGGTCCTGTGGGCACCTCTGCTGATACTCAAAGTGAGCATCTTTTGAGAATTACCACAATTCTGTGTGGGATTGTAGAAACTCTGAACTCAGTCCTGGGCCTCAAGAGCTACACAGAGTTCACTGCTCCTTCAAAGGTTTTTCTAGCTGGTGCAGTGCACATGATTCTCTAATCTTATTTTATGAGCAGTCAGAGAGGTAAACACCTTGCAAAAAGTGTCATATGGCAATGCTCCACAGGGCATCCACAGATGTTTTCTGTGTTTGATTCTAGAGCTGCATAAAATGCAGAAATCACCCTGGAAGATAAGTACAATCTGGCATGATTCTCTTTTACATCATTCTCCATCCAACTAGACTCAAGGATTATGTTTTCTCTGGGCCAATGCACCTTCAGTTTGAGTAGATAAGAAATGGAAGAGATGGAAAAGGAAAGAGGTGGAGGTGGCCAGTAGTAGAGGATGATGATCCTTGTAAAGGTGGTTATATATTATTTTCGGAGTATAGTGGAGGAAAATGTGGGTTATTTCTAAACAAATGTGAAGATTTCAGTGTCCTGAACTGGCTGGATGATTTTCAGAAACAGAGGTTTAGATTTAGGTATGGATGTTTATGCGGACTCCCATCAAATATTTTCTTAACTCCTAAATTTCTGTCTTGCCATTTTTCTGAGTGCAATGCTAGAGCTATGAGGACACACTCTTAAATTTCTGCCTTTTATTTAATGTTTGTCCTATTTTCCCATTTTCCAATTTTCTCACTGTGACACTGCCTGGTGGGTAACCCTATGATTGAGAATGACATGTTGTATTTTTTTAATAGGTAACTAAGATGCCCAGATCTGTACTGGATTTGTACATTCCATCTTTTTAAACTCACTTCAATGTTATGTCTGTTTAGGGAATTATTATTGTCCCTCTGCACCTTCCCAGAGAACTTTAATGTTTCTCCTTGTCCTCTTTATCAGATAGTGATTTTCCATTACCTTATCTGGATGCAGTCTAATTTCTGATCATATTAAACAGGAATGAGAAAACTGCTGACTGTGCAGTCAGTTCCTAATCAATAGACTAAATGCTTTTCCCATGCAGATCCTTTCTACTCCTTATGTCTTATCTTGTCTGCTTCACAACTTAATTTTTGATTGTCCTTCCCAACTGGCTGGCTGCTCTTGTGGTGATGGGGCAGCACCAAAGAACTAATGTGGACAGGCTGCTCTTCTAACTTCAGTTAGGTAATAAATTCTACACTGAAATATAGATTTGCTAAAAAGGCATTCATGATGGGAAACCAAAGGACTTGTTTATTTGGGTCAAACTGAACTAACAAATATAGCCAAAGAGCAAACAAAAAAAATAGGAAATTGGTTGTAGTAATGTCGAAATATTAATTTCAGTATTTTCTTAATAAAAAGTTCTGACTTTTCATGTCAATAGTGCCCCAGTGTTTATAGGGGATTTAGGTAATCTGAGAACAAAACATTTAATTTAATTTGGAACAACCTTTTTTTTCTTACCTGGAAGAAAATCTGTTTCAAATGACATCGGGGCTCATACCCATATATATTTAGCATCTATTAATTATCTATTAAATATTAATGATGTTTTACTTATACTTAATTATATGTTAATTAAGTATGTATTAAATATTCATATATATTGGATCAATTTTCTGATTTTCCTTCCTCGGTAGTGAACAGTGTACATTTTACTGGTCTGCAATAGTATATTAGAACAATCAAGATGACTTTCTAAAGCCACAAAAATCACTATTTAATGTGAAGGTTCTTAAAATAGAATAGTTTTTTGTGAATAACTACAGTTTCTGCAGTCAAAAGGAATTTGACCAATGCTGTTTCTTTAAAAAAACATAGCAAATCCAATCATTTCACCAGCAGGAACCTGCTCTTCAGAACTCCCATCAAAAATCAGGCTGATGCAGATTTTTCTAGATATAAGATGATCTGCTAGATGTTAGCCAACTGGCCTATATTTTCAAAGCTATTCAGACTGCTGGAAGTATTCAGCAGTTGCAGTGACCTGCAGCAGTCTGTAAGATACAGAGTGATGCAGGAAAATACTTAAAACAAAGCCTTCCCAGTCATCCCTGGATCTCTGGTCAGCCTTAGAAAGACATAACCTAAATGCGGCCTGCTGTTCTCATGTACCCTATGGGGTCAACAGATGCTGTCAAGGATGTGTCTGACAGACCTATATCTGTCTGCATGATCGTCTTACATATGTTGTGCACTCAAAAGAGATTGTCCAAAGCACTGCCAGGCTACTGGAACAGATGTATGGCTGTGACTGGGGAGTATAAATTACAATTGAGCATACACACCAAAGAATAACCTGTGTGAGAGTCAATATGTATTGGCAGAAGATCAAACCACAGGCTGACATTATGTTTAGTGCCAAGTATCTCTGTAATACAACATCTGGCAGCTGTTCTTAAGACTTCAGTATAATATCAAATAATTCTGTTCTGGATTCTGGTTTTCATTTGGTTCTTGAACATGAAGTTAAACATCTGAGAGCACACATGTTGTCTTAAGGACTTTCTCTGGATCTGTAGACTAAAGATTGGGGTTTTTTTGCACATCATCCAATGGCTGGCAGAAGGGATCTTCTCATTTAAATGCTTCTCTTGGCCCCTTGAAAATAGACAAAGTGTTTGCCATCTTTTAATGGAATTAAAAGGTGACTTTAATAAAATGCTATGTCAGCTATTCTGTGTAACCTATGTAGGATAAATGTTATCCGTGTGTCTCGATTATGTGTGTTCAGACGGGCCAAAAATTAACAGGAGACATCTGTATCAGTACATTGATCTCTCTAGCTTATATCAGTATTTCCCAAGCAATCCAGGTAGCTGTCTGACTTGCATTCCATTGGCTTATAAATACGTTCCAAATTCAGCCTTCTGAAGAACTACTGAAGAGAATCAAAGATCTGCTTCTCAGGTATAAGTATGGTGGTCAGGAGACATTTTGGACTCTTTCACAGACCTATCTTAGGGTATTCTGATAAAATGGGCAGGCAGCCTCTTATCACCACATCCATGCAAAGTTATAGTGCTTAAGGTGAGGTAGGAATCTAACAAGTAAATGGTCACTCAATATTTTTCTTGCCTTGAATTTGTCTAATATAATTTTTCCAACTTCTCTGACTACTGCTATTAGGACATGGGGTTTTCAGAGTGTTTTCCACACTGAAATAACATAAGCCCTCATAGTCCTGTTTATTTATTTATTTATTTATTTATCCAGGAACTCGTTTGTTTTTTTCTTGCTTTGTTCCTTCTCTGAATGAAAGAATACATCTTGCTTCTCTCTCATGTGCTTTTCTTTGGTTTGGTCAGAGTTTTCACAATTCTTCAGTCAAATCTGTCCCCTTGATAAGTCAGTCCCAATGGTAGACATAGAGGTTATGAGAAACAGTGCTCTCTTCTGATGAGCTGTGAAGCTTGCAGACATGAAGGCTCTCATTACTTGGTGGGGACAATGTTTCCAAAAGCAAAACAAAGGCTACCTCTCTGCCCAGCAGGGACAGGTAGTGGAAAACTTTTAAGTTTTGTTCACGGCAATCAAACTTCTGCGAAATAGTGATTTGTATGTCATTTTCCTGCCATGAGAAACAAGCAATGCTAATGAAACAAGGACATCTCATAATACCTAACTTCTCATGAAAGATAAGAGAGTTTGGAAAAACAGGAAGACTTCTCAGGAACTCTCCATCTGAAAAAATGCAGAAGATGAATAATGCAGTGGGAGTGATTACTTATGTATAAAATTACACTATGTGCATAAAATCAGTCTGTAGATTTGGGTCTAAAATGCTTAGGTCATGGAATGAGTAAGACAAGATTACAGCTAAGGCAGTAGTTCCTTGGTTACCAAGTACTGTCTCATTCTTACAGATTTGGAAAGCAAAACTCATCAAAGTTCTTTATGGCCTTTCGTGTGTCCATGAAGTCACGTCTCCTTGTGATTCTGTTTATGCTTAGATCTCCATCTGGGAATGTCTGCTCAAACTATTATATTTAAGTATGCTGTGGTTTGATAGGAGGTGAAGGGGCATAAATATGCATGACTTAACATATTTTTATTTGCACAAGAACTTTGACAAAGTTCCATATGTAAAAATATCCAGGAAAAAAAATTACACAACCCTGCTGGTAAAGGCAGAGTTCTTTCATGGATCAGACTCTGGCTTAGGGAGAACAGAAGCAATGATTCCCACCTAATGAAAATCAACAGTATAAATCCATGGATTTTCAATGGAAATATGAAACTGTAAACCTGAAGTTTTATGTTCATAACATTGATCAATATAAACAAAAACCATACATACTGGCTATACTAAAGATTTCAGGATTACTAGAGAAGACAAAGATTAGTGAATGAAGAACTAAAAAAAACCAGTATATGTTTCCTTTGATAGGCAATTAACATATATACATTGAATGGCTTTTCTCATTAATTTTCTCTCATAATATCCCAGATGATCACAAAAGCCAGTGTGACTGGACCTGTATTTTGTAGTATAAGCTTCAGTGTCACTTCTGTCAATTCCTCTTGACTGATATCTGCAGCATCTTGAGAATTGCCAGTATGTCTAGTTTTATGTCATCTTTATATTTCTTTGTGTGGTTGACATCTTATACTGAGATCAGTGAAGAAAATATCAAAGAAGATTGGTCCTGGAGCTTATCTTGGGTACTTTCTTAGAAGTTCCACCCTAGTAGTTTTCCTGTTGGAAAACCACTGATTTTCCTTACATACCTGCAATGGCCTTTGGTAGCTCCTATGGCATAGTCTAATGAAGTTTTGGAGTTCACCTCAATACTCATCTTGTTAACTTAATGTAGAACTTGGCATTTAGTTTGTTATATTTTCTTTACTTAAGCATATTTTCCTGTCATTCAATTGGAGGGCATCACCTCTCCAAAATATCTGGAGAGTTTTGATAGTTCTTTCTGACCTACTAACTGTCGAGGATTTTTCATTTTCAAATATAGGTAGTCTAATGGGAAAAAATGAAGGCCAGAATATGGTATATTTGACACATTGTCAGGTCTGAATGTAGCAACTAATGACAATTTATCATTTGTGTGAATGAATCACCAACAAGCTAAAGAAGACACCTGAATAAGCATAAGGAAGGAGAAGACTCCAATGCACTAGCTAGTTCCTGGAAGGGGCTTGCTTCCTGGGAAGATGGGCACCTTTAGTAGGACCTTAAAAAAGCAGCCCTGTATTCAAAAGCCTGTCAAGAGATACAGAAGCAGAGTATCAGGCTGTGGTCTCTACATGAGAGAGAGGAAGGAGGAGAGGAAAAAATCCTTATTCAGTGGTATCCTTTATTGTCTTTTTTTATTCAAATCTTTACTGTATAATTTTTATACTCCTATTTTCCATAGATAATAATTTTTTTTTGCTACATGGCATCAAATAAAATGCTTTGTTGAAATCCAGATAAATTAGATATACTTAATTTCCTTCATCTAGAAAATCAGTTAATTTATCGAATATAGCTATTAGATTAATCTAATATGATCTGGCAAAGTTTTGCATTTTATCTCATTTTCTAATCACTTCCATGTCTTTGATTCTTTCCTTTGGAATTTGTTCTAATGCACCATGTACAGCTTATTTTAGACTAAGTAGTTTGACTGGATAGTCTTTTTTCCCTTCTCATGTGTATCTGTAATATTTTCTGTTCTCTAAATCAAGAAGTAGCTACCCATTGGGTAACTCTATTTTAAAACTCCTGTGGGTTTAATTTTAAGTTCTAGGACAGAGATTATTTTCCTTGCTTTCTAACCCCACTGGCTCATTAAAAATATGGATGTTGCTTTCTTCTGAGCTGTGGACATCTCCATTTTCATAGACACATTCCTGTTAGTCAATCCAAACTACACCCTTGGGTCACTATCAGCCTTACTGCAAGGTGGCTCCCCTTCTTTCCATGATCTCTTAGTTTATAGCACTGAAGAATCCCTGGCTTTAAAATTTGCTTTACATTCTGTGAAAGGTCCTTTGAGCTTGAGTTTTTAAAATTTCACTTGAATATTTATTTTTGTTTCTACTTCTGAAAGTCACTGCTTTCTTGGAGTGAGTTGCTGAGCTAGTCTAGGTTTTTAACTTACTATAATGTAGTCTGTGGTAGTGTCTCCCTTGTATGCTTTTCAGCTTTCAGATGCAAGTCCAAATGTTTAGGTTTTTAAAAAATATTTTTATACTTTACCTAAAAGAATTTCCAAGTGTCCTTCCTAACTGGGTCCTGCCCCTCGGATTGTTTACAAAATCTAGTTTCCTTGCTTTTTAAAAATTTTATTGTCTTGAAATCAAGAATCTGTCTTGGAGACTTATTTTTAGTTGTCCCTGTATTGGTTTGAGTCAAGTCATGATCATGCAATCAAAAAATGCTTCCTACAATTAATTTTTCTTAAATTTAATTGTTTGAATTATTATCCAAAGCAAAGCTAAAATTGTTTTTCGTTTGTTTCAACTGGACAAAATCTTCAGTCAGTATTTTAGAAGGCTAATATCTACATATATTCAATACAATTATGCTCAGTTATGCTAAAAAAATGAAAGAATGCATTAGAGCTGTGTGCAAAATAATGGCATAGAGTATTAAAAATAAGAATTAAAAATAAGACAAGGAAATCTGTAAAACTCACTTCAACAAATTCTCTAGAGTATAGTAAGATGCAAAGAACTAATTTAGCAGGAATCGAAATATATTAAAAATTAAGCTTAGTTACTGAGCCACAAGCCAGCAGTTAAGTGATGGATGTAACTAGGCCAACATGATACCTTACCTTTGCCAATATGTAATTGCACAACTGATTTCATGCATCTTTTTCTGGTTCATACAGATACAGCTACTCTTTGGTTAGGATTAAATGTATTTTTCAGCAAGTATCAAGGTCTCTCTTTCTGTATAATTTTATTGTTCATGTGCAAGATTTATATTAGCAAAAATGGTGATTTATTTTCCCATTGTTTTGGGGTGAGGCTCTGTTACAGCTGATCCAAAGTCAACGAAATGTGTTTTTTCTTTTTCTTTCTGTTTTTTTCCCACCTCCCCCCCATTGCTGCCTTTTGATAGATTATGTAATTGTTCTTTCTTACAGTTGTCTTTAAATGAAGAGCCTAGATGATATGCAAACAAAACACTACAGAAAGTCTCTTTTCAAAAAGTGGTTTCAGTAAACCTTCCCAAATCATCTTTTTAATTTGACAGCTTATCAGGTTTTTCTGTCAGATAACACTATATAATAATACTTCTCTAAATCTGCAGACAGATTTCCTTTTTTTCTTTATTTTTTTGTCTTGGATATCCTGGTGAAATACAAAGGCTCATTTTTTCTTAGGCTTGATAGATCCTGTAATTAAATTCAGATCTTGATAAAATGTGTGCACAGTTGTCATTACTTGATCACAGAAGGTATAACACCTCCCAGTTAAATACGGCAGGGTGGCACAATGCATCTAGTTTAGAAGAAGAAAGAAAATGTCAAATGAGGAGTGATTCAGAAAAAGGTATTCTAAAATATGGAAAGAAACAGATAACTGCTCTTTTTGTGTCTCGTGGCAAAGGATGGTACCCATACCTGCTTACCATAATTAGGCACAGAGTGATATAGAAATGGGGTTTCTGGAGAAGTCTACCAGTGATAGAGATACAAGTTAGAGAAAGAAAGTGGAAGTGAAAACAGATCTTAGAATGAGACATGGAAAATCTGTGACAGCTGGTCCCATTCACCTCTTTAGGGAGGCCTTTATTAACAATCCCAGTAAAAGTCAGATCACAAAAGATGAAACATTGGCAATACAAAGGGTTTCTTTTGCACTCTTTTATTTGGTTTGACACACTATTTCCAGTTGCACAGGAGCGCAACTTACCTGATGTAGTACGATAATTTCAAATTGGAGGATTAATTTCTTGTTGGTTAAAAAGAAAATGATTCAATCAAATTCTTTACCAAGGAATTTTAGGTATACAATAGCTTCTTTGAGAATACCATGCTGTTATCTGTGATGCAATCAATGTCTTAAAGGATATTTGTCATTCCTTCTTTCCCAGTGGCAGGACCACGTTGTCAGTGCAAAGTTTTGAACACCAGATTCCTCTATTTCTCTTTCCTCCCAGCCTGCCCGCTAGTAGCTTCATATCTGTCTCCAAATATTAAGCAGTTGTGACTGTGCCCATCACATTAGATGCCTTATTTGATGGGCATGCTCATACATTTGCTCTAAGACTGGTATTAATGCTCCTGGTGACTGATAGTGCATGCAAGATGGGAGCCTGATAGTGTACTTCTGCCATTTGTTCCTTCTGCAATTCAGTTTGTTGCCATTAGCTTCTGGGGCAACCCTGGAGTCAGTCTGAAATGGGAGCCTTTCTTAAGACAGAACAAATCAATGCAATGTTGAGCCTTCCAACCAGACAATCTATCATATGGAAAACAAATTTAATTTCTCTGCAATGCTGTTTTAGGTGTTGTTGGAAGATGAGGTGTTTTGGTTTTTTTTTTTTCATTTGGGGCACTTTTGTGTATATGTCTCCAGATATATTTTACTGGTGGTGTGAGGTGTGACAGCAGAATAGTACTTTATATCTTCAGGATAAGAACTTCCATTAAACTAACTAATTCAGAAGCAGTCACTATAATTCATATTGCAGCAGCGAAAAGAACAACCTGCTCTGTCCTAGATATATGTCAAGAGACTGAACTATGTTACCCAGGTAGCCAGGAGGATGCTGTTTTGAATTTATGAGCATGTATATGCTTTAGACTCTTTTTCTCCCCTTTCTATTATGTCAACACAGGAACAAAGAATATGCCCATCTCTGAATCCTGCTATGTGGTCAGCTTTCTCCAGTGCAAAAAGAACACATATTGAAACTGCAGTGCCCACACCATCAAAACAACTTTTTCTTTAATACTTTGGATTTCTGATTAATAGCAACTTGGTTATCACCAACTCTGCAAGACTGTTGTATTATATGATACTTTTACTAGTAAATTCAGAGTGTTCTAGGAGTGTTCAAAAGTTACCTTGACCTTAGCAAGGTGTAGATAAACCAGAGGGAGTTTTTTGCAGTCTATACAACCTGTCAGAAAAAGTCTGAAAAGCTTGTATGATTTATGTAACTTCAAAATCTGTGAACTTCACATGTCACATTCTATAGTATATACCAGTTCAGATAAATTTGAAGCAGAAATTGAAAATTCATCCTTGTATCAGAACCACAAAATATTGTGAACAGCATCCTGATTCCAACCCCTTAAAAATGGAATTTAACTGAACTAAAGGCAGTGAAATTATGCTTTTACAAATTGGTTTAATTGAGATGTCAGTGGTTCATTTTCCTCTGTAAACAATTTCTAAGGAGTTAAATGGATTTTCTACTGCAACATCAAGTTTAGTGGACATTAAAAAACTGAATTAAAAGCACTGTACTCAGGGTTAAGTATATATAAATAGAATTTTGATTTTCCTGTTTTATGAAATTAATGGGCATTAATAGAATAGCAATTTAAAATTTTAAAATTACAGCCGTACCATCTCTCATTTCAGAGCACAACAGTAGCCTCCCAACATTTTCAACCAAAAGATTCTGGAGCATCTCACTTTAGGGTCCTAGTGCTGTAGTTCACCCTCATGCAAACTCATTGTGCTTTTGTCTGAACTAAAATACAAACACAGATGGAAGATAGTGCTGTGGTTACACTGTGTAGTCCAAAAAGCTGTGGTATTATAAGGTACAGGTGAAAGACTTGGAGAGGGAAGTTTCTAGCTCAGTTTTAGGGTTCCTCCTCCTTTTTTTAACTTCTCTGTTGATTTTAGGTATCCTCTGTGTATAAATTATCATTTGTGAGCCAAATTGCCATCCTTAGAGGTGCAGCATCGCAGTGTTCAGCATTGCAATGACTTTGGGAAGCCTGCATATCATAACCACACTCCCGATCTCAACCCAAAGTTGATGGATACTCTTCATAAAAGTGATGAACAGTGATTATAGTTAACTTTCCATTAGTTAGCTGTAGCTGATAAACTCAATATTGTGGACAACACATCATGGCTTGACTTCGCAGATGAAGATTCAAAAATGTCTCAAAAATATCAAAGTCATTTATAAGTGGTCTGGAAGTCTGCATTAAGCCATTGCTGATTATTTAGGGCTATAGCAAAACTTATAATAGTGAGGGTAGGGCGCTGGTTTGTGAACAGGATTGCTTTGGGAGTGGGGAGGCTTTAAATAAAGTTAGAATGCAGCAATGCCAAGTGCCAAGGTATGGGTCTAAGCAAAGAGTGGATGTTACAGCAATGTCCTGGAAATGTGTGATTCTGAGAAGGCACTTGTGAGGTCTCATCTTCCAGGTTGCTCTTTGCATGAAACTTCATGTGATGCTGTGACAAAGGAGTTTATGGAAATTGCTTTTGTGAGTACAAAAGGGGTAAAAAATGTTAGAACTGGTGAGGATCTTACCACCGTTTACTGTACTCTGAAGCCAGCTCTGGAACAGGTATCAAAGTTTCCACCATTAGAATCTGTGGTTCTGTGGAAAAAAATTGGAAGATATGTAAGGAATCCAAATTGAGTTCTATCTCAACTGTTTTATACTGTCAAGAGACAACTTAAAAGTGACTTGATTACAGTACAAGTGCTAGATGCTTTTAGCTGTACCTAGAAAGCCTAAGATTTCAGAAATTCATGGAAGAAATAAAGCATGTGATTTCAACAGTAAGTCTTGGAATTCAGCACTGGAAGATTTTCTCTACTGTGTGTCATTGCATTAGAGGTAGATATTTTCCTGGAAGATTTTTTTGAGCCTTTTACAGATTATGAATTAACCAAACCATAGTTTTATGGATGAATACAGAATTGAGTGGGGAATTAGTGGCTGGAGAGCAGAGTGATGGCAAACTCTGGCAAACAAAAAAATAAAAAAATATGAGCCATCAGCCAGCTGCCATGAGTCCTGGCAGCCAAGAGGACCAAGCATGTCCTGGGGTGCATCAAGCACAGCATCACCAGCCAGTCAAGGGAGGTACAGACTCACCTTGAGTACTGTGTGAAGTTTTAGGCATCACAGTATAGAAAAGCCATCAAGGTATTGGAGAGCGTCCAAAAGAGAGCAACAGGGATGGTGAAGGCTCTTCCAGATGACTTATGAGGAGTGGCTGAGGTCACTTGGGTTGATCAGTTTGGAGAAGAGGAGGCTGAGGAGTAACCCAATTGCAGTCTGTGGCTTCGTCATGAGGGGAAGAGATGGGACTGGCACTAATTTCTTCACTGCTGTGGCCAACGACAGAACTCAGGGAACTGGTAGAAAGCTGAGTCAGGAGAGGTTTAGGTTAGACATTTAATATTTCATAATACTTCATAATTCTCAGTACTGTCATTTAAAAATAAAAATAATTTAAACAGCATGTTTCATTATATTTTAATAATGCATTAGTGCTTTGTGATGGAGAAGCTACTAGAATTCATGAAGCTGGAAAGAGGATAATGTCCTTATCTAATTTCTTCAATATAGTGGGTTTCAATATGTTTTTAAAAGGTCAAGTGATTTCCTGAGAAAAAGTGATGGTGTAAATTGTTTTAGCAGAGCTATTGTCTTCCAAAAGTTGCTCTATTTACCATTTAACCTTTCATAAGTCTTTCAAAGTGCAGTCAACTTTGTGGATATTGCATTGGCAAATGGATTTTTCTAGAAAATGAAAAATTAAATGTATTGACAGTTGATTATTAATTACATATTTCCTTGCAACTTTGTAAACACTTCAGTAGTTCGCAATTGATTGCTTTTACATTCTGTGGTTTTGTTTTGGGTTTTTTTTTGTTTGCTTGGGGTTTTTTTGTTTGTTTGTATAATTCAGATTAACTTTGCAAATCAAGCCAATATATTTAGACAAAATTTAGCTGCTAGCTTTGCATTCCCCATCTTAAATGTGGCCTTGTTAACATTAAAACAAATAAAAGTGTTCTGGGCAAGAACTTAAAAAATTGGTATAACATGATTTCACTGCTGGAGATCAGATCTATATCATAGATCTGGCATTGGAGCTGGTTCTTTTTCTTCTAGTTGCCCAGGGCTACCTTGACACCAGCTGTCATCTGAAAATATCCAATAAAAGTTCTATAGCTACAAAGGCCTTTTCAGGCTACAATTAAGCAAGGCGCTTGAGACTTGTTTTTGTGGTTGATGTTCAGCATGTCTTACATGATTTTGCAGAAAAGGGGAAATTGAAGTGGATTTTCCATAGTTGTTGGTAATGTCACTGTGACAGCATTTCTCACAACTATCCCCCTCACATGTGCTTTATTCAGCAATGGGTCTTTATCCTGTTTCTAGTATACTAGAAGTCATGAAACAGATTTCAGTAAAGTGATAAATATGTTATGGTAAGCATCTTTCCCCTCCCTTAAGAATTTCTGAAATCATAAAATCAGAGAAGCATAGAATTGTTTTGATTGGGAAAGACCTTCAAGATAGGTACAACAGTTAATCTGGCACTGCTAAGTCCACCACTTAAGTCCAAACCATGTCTCTAAGCACAGAATCAAACTTTAAAAGTTTTGGACATAGAAATCAAGAGCATTTGAGCAATGCACTTTTTCAAAATCAGAATCTCAGAATCAGAACTTTCACATTCTCAATATTCTCAGTTAGACTATACAAAAAAATGAAGTGAAACATAATCACAAGATGAAAATACTTGGCTAATTGGAAACACTGGGCAGATTTAAAAAAAAAAAGATCTGTACTTCATAAAAGTTACAGTGATGTGCTGGGAGTCTACCCATTATGCTACTGCATGGTGGACTGCTCATTATAATTCTGCAGTCCTAAAGCATTCGTCTGCTTTTATCTCTGTGAGCATCTGTTTCTATTATTTACAGTTTCTGTTTCTATGTCTTGCTAAAAGCGTGTAAAAAAACCTCCTATATGTACAAGTTTAAACCTTTCCATTTGAAATAGATTATTCTTTTATAGTGAAATGTCTGCAAGTCATAAATACACAAATTGAAATGCCCCTTTTAGACAGAACTGAATGTCTAGAGTTTGCTTTAGCCAAGGGCTACTTTTTTTTCCTGCACTGCTGACACAGAACAGATTTTTATCTCTTAAATGCCATTTTCTGTCTATATGGGTGCATTTGGTTACTTCTGCTTGGCAAAGGCTTGTCCAAATAATCTCACTTCTGTTGTTTCCACTGGCTTGTGTTTAATCATGAATATCCCTAAGGGGAAGGAGCCGATGCAGCCTCAGCAGATGCAGTGAGCATGACAAAACACCTGCATGGGCCAGAACTTTGGGGCATAGTTGTGGTTAAATCTAGCATTTACATGCTTTGTGAATGAACACAAAATCATTGTTTTTAATATTTGCACTTGCAGTCAAGTTTGGTTGTGTGCTCTTGATGAGGGCTGATGCAGGTTGGCTTGGCTTTCTAACATTTTTATATCTTTGGTCACAAAATGAGCCTGGAACTGTCCTCACTGCACCCTGTATTGCCTCCAAACAGTCTGCTGGAGCAGGTCAATTGCAGTAGCTTTGGTGCTACAACAAAAGGCCAAACTCTTTTCTCTTCTGAATCATAGAACCAGGAGCAGAATCTAACACCAGAAGAATTTTTTTTTAATTGTTTCAGGTAACTTTTCAAATTTCTAATGGCACAGAAATAATATATATAGAAAACATACAGAATTTTCCTAAGCCTTTCAATTCAATACTACAATAAAACTGTGACTACAATAAAATGCAATGGTGTGACCTCTTGACAGTTTGTCCTATTCTGTCCTCAGAACTTGAAGTGTGATTAAACTTAATTAGGAGGCTTGCACATACTTAATAATTGATGGCTTCTACCTGAATATTGGGTACTCATGGGGTTGCAGACCAATATAAATTTAAAATAAGAGCTGAGCACAGTGTTTTCCATTTGCCATTGTTCATTTAGATAATGTGAGTATTATTGCTGTCAAGAGACATTCTATATAGCATCTCTTTAGTAACATGAAACAAGGATCATTCTGATTGCCATCTGTGTTAAAGTCAGAACACACTCAGTAGTTGCTACCTCAGACCCAGCTAATTTTAATATTTCAGTAAGCTGAAATATTCTCCATTTTCCAGCTGTTGGATACCTATTGAATAAGCAAGTGCTTACAGTCAGCTTCTGGTTAAATTTCTATAGGAAAAGTAACCTTAAATGCTGTGACATTATGATTTAGAAACAGTTCAGAGTCCTTTTACCTTGGAGGACTGCAACAATGTCATTGTTGGAGTGATGTTGGTTGTGGTGTTGTACTTATAACAATTCATTTTTCATACTTTAATCTTCTTCTTTAATGATTTCTATAAATTTTCCTCCCTATTTTAGCAGCAGCTGTTCAATATTAGATCCTTAAATGCTATACGGGCAGTAGAAAGGATCTTTTTAAAACTCCTGATAAAAAACAACCTTTAATTTATCAGATGAGTCCTATGTTTTCTTATCTCCTTCTTGTCGCTTTTCATCTTCTCTTACTTGTTTTGATATACATGAATTTCTTAAAGTAAGCAATCCAAAACTGCACAAGCTGAGCTAGATATTGCATTATAAAGAGGAAGTGAGAGTCAGGGAAGCACACCCTCCATTTAATTATTAATTAATCCAGTGAAAAACAATTAAAAACAAAACAAAGCAAAAGGTAGTTGATTTTAAGTGAAGGTTCAGATCTCCCTGAGAAGTTAAAGAGAGTTCTGAGTTTTGTCCTGTAGAAAGTTGTAAAGCTATGATTTAGTTTGGTTTATATGGTAGAACGAAGCAAGGAGCTTACAGGTGAACATGAGATGTTTTGGTAGAGTCTGTGGGATCACTGGAGTGGGAATCAAGTTACCCATACATCTTTCAATAAATCTGGTAATTGTATTCTTCCTGAAGGCAATCTATGTTTTCCTTGGTGCTTAGCAGTGTTATAAGCCAATTGTGGAAGATTTCACTCTGCTTTGAAGACTTCTGTCAGTCATCCTCTTGTGATACTTAATGTACATAATAAGGAATTTAGGAGTCCCTTTAGGATATTATGATATGGTCATTTAATTTGAACTAGTCAGATTTCACATTTTCAAGTCTGCAGACATTATACCTCATGAAGAAGTCATGTCGCGTGGTGGTTTCTTTTTTTTTATAGCTTAGCTCTTCTGGAATAAGGTAAGCCACTGCAGTGTTGCTTATTTGCTGTGGGTTCTTTCTCTAACTTTAGAGTACCTTTGAAATTTTATCATCTCACCTCACCAATGCTAAGATTTGTTGAAGATATCCAAGAAAATTTATGTCTATGCTCCCTTTGAACACTGGAGAAGGCCCAAATCAACCTTCTGCATATGTAACTCTTCATACGATAGTCTTTGAAGCTGCCCATTGTATTGTCCTCCATCTCTCCCAACTTTTCATCCTACACAGGCAACGTTGTCATATTTTAGTACCAGAAAAAGACATGGCTTCAACAGCATCACCAAACTGTGTGGTGAGGTTGACATGCTAGAGGGAAGGGATGCCATCCAGTGGGACCTTGACAGACGGCTTCCTGCAAACTTCATGAAGTTCAGCAAGGCCAATTGCAAGATTTTGCACCTGGATCAAGACAATCTCAGACATAAATACTGATTGGTGGAGACTGGACCTTTAAAAGCTCTGAGGAAAAGGACTTGGGGATGATGGTTGACAGGAAACTCAACATGAGCCAGCAATGTGGACCTGCAGCTCAGAAAGCTAACTTTATCCTGGGCTGCATCAAAAGAATCATGGCCAGCAGGTCAAGGGAGGTCTTTTTTCCTTTTTACTCTGCTCTCATGAAACCCCACATAGAGCACTGTGTCCAGTTCTGGAGCAACCAATACAGGCCTGTTAGAATGTGTCCAGAGGAGAGTTTTGTAGATGATCAGAAGGCTGGAGCACCTCTCCTATGAAGAGAGGCCGAGAGGTGGGGTTGTTCTGCTTGGAGAACAGGATGCTCCAGGGAGACCTTACAGCCACTTTCCAGTAACAGAAGAGGACCTAAAACAAGCTGTGGCATTTTCACAAGGGTGTGTAGCATTAGGTCAGGGGGTAATGGTTTTAAGATGGAAGAGGGTAGATTTAGATTAGACATTAGGAAAAAGTTCTTTAGTGTGAGGGTGGTGAGACACTGGAACAGGTTGCCTAGGTAAATTGTGGCTGCCTCATCCCTGGAAGTGTTCAAGGTCAGGTTGGACGGGGCTTTGAGCAACCTGATCTAGTAGAAGGTGTTCCTGACCATTTAGTAGGGATAAATCTCATGTAGCACTAGATCTTTAAGGTCCCTTCCAACCCAAACCATTCTATGATTCTTTGTGTGTGGGGAGCCCTACAGTGTCTTCTCTAAGGGGTCTTTGATGAAACAGCAATGGAGACAGAGCCAAGGAGTTCTTGAAAACACCTTAAAACTATTTAAATTTAAATCTTATTATAGCTTTAGATTTGCTGTTTGATTGATTTTTTATTTGCTGTTTATTTCAACATTATTTGTATATAGCACTGCATGTGTACAATAATAATAATAGACAATTCAAAAGAACTTTAGTATGGATCATTACCAAGATAGTGATTTTATTTTCGAGCTTCACCATGTTAGAGTCTTTTGCACTGTTTGCTCCTGTACCACATTGCTGCCAGGCCATGTAGTTGATGCTTCAGTCAAATTTCATCCCTAACTGCATCTGGAGGAATGATAGGGGTCTCTGCCTTCCTCTTGCAGATATCAGGGTAGTTGTGATTCAGAAATAGCAGTTTCAAGATCATGATGAAAAAACTAGGTAGAGAGGTTGTTTCTAAATGGAAAGAGACCTTGATTTTATCACTTTGTTATTTATTTCCCTAGCAGATCTCTGAGACTAACAAGGTGAATTTGTATTCTGTTAAAGGGTTTATTTCAAAGAAAATATTCTCTAGTCTAGGTTGTTCTTCACAGACTCTCGATTTTCAGCCTTACTTACTCTCTTTCAAGGATGCTGCTATTTCACATCAATAACTGACACCTTTATTTCAGAGACAAAATAGAATTACACTCCAGCACTGACAATATAATAAATCAGGAGGGATAAAATACATATTAGTGAAGTTCACACAGTTGGTTTGTCCCATCTGACCTATAGATATAAAGGCATGATTAAAGTTTTTTTGGACTGCTCCTTCTCAATCTTGCCACAAGATTTAGCTGTAACTCAAAAGATTTGACCTTTGCTGCTCCTCTCTGCTTACCTTGATTCTTAGAAATTATTGTTATTCCCTTGAAGCCATTCTACTTGTACAGAATTAAGACTGTGTTGAGGCAAAATATTATCTATTTGGCAGAATTCAACCATCGAGAATTCAATCAGGTAGACAATGTCATGGTGCCCATCCTGGATGAATCATTTCTCCCTAGCTTTTTTAATCAAAGAAATCTCAGCCATATAACTCGGAAGTGTCATTCTAGATGGTCACATAGCTGTCTACAATTAAAGTTTAGGCACATAATTTGTTTTCTATGAATTATGGTTGAAAAGCATACCTGCCAGAGCACACTCAGTCTTTCAGATGGGTAAGAGAAATTAAATCTCAAATATTTATTAACCTTCATGGAATTGTTTTTACTGAAGAAGTTCCTTGTGGTTTACCACATTGGTAAAGACAACCATAAATAAAGGAAGCATGAAGAATGTGCACTGAATACTCCTGAGAAAAACAGCATGTGGTATTTATGTTTCCCTGTCGGGATGAGATTATCAGATGCAGTAAAGGCACATGCCTTTGCTGAAATCAGTGGGCTTATCCAGATTTCTTGTAGCTGAATGTATAACCTTAACTAGATGTTTGGGAGAAAGCAGTTACTGAAATCCTGGGAGTTTTTTACAGCATAATAATAGGATTTTTGTTGCTTTTATTGTTGTTTCCTATGTATCCTTTTTTTAAAATGTAGTTGTTAAGTTACCTGTGCATCTACTAGTTTCATCATCACTAAACATATGTGTTCATCTTGAAACTAAAACTGAATAAGATCCACACCATTTCCCCCTAGCCCTTTCAATTTTATTGTCTAATAGATGAGTAACAGATAATGTAATGGTGTCAAATTGTGATGAATTTTTCCTCTGATGAGGGATGGGCTACTGTAACAGCAGTTTTTATGTGTGCCACCTTTACAAACCAAATTACTATTTTCTTACTTTTCATTTGTATTTTGCTCCCAGTGGTGCAATACTGCTGCTGTTACAATAAAACATAATTTATAGATAGAATCACAATATAATGGGATGTACTATTCTCAAAAAATGTCCATTCTTTGACTTTTTAATGAAATAATTCAAAGAAATGTGTAAACTGGCCAATACTAAATTTATGCTGTTAATTCACATAGAAGTTTCCAGGATCACCATCAAGATGTCCTGGAGCAGCTGCCAAGTAATTCATGTGCAGGCAGCAATAAACTTTGTGTAGAGTAAATCACATGTTAGTAATGGAATTACAGTAACAAGATGTCATAGAATTAGGGATCCCCAGCCTGGTGACTGCAGAGGGTCCTTCTATCAGATGCACCCAATTTCCACCCACTGTTTGAATAAACAACAGATTTTAATGCCTTCCTGAGGAATGCAGTTGTGAGCATTGTTTTAAGAATGATATGGAGTGCCTGGAACAAATCCAAAGGAGGGTCTCAAAGATGATCAGAGGGCTGGAGCACCTTTCCCATGAAGACAGGCTGAGAACTGGGGTGGTTTAGCCTTGGAAAGAGAAAGCTCTGGGGAGATCTTCCAGTACCTGAATGGGCTACAGGAAAGGGAGGGACTTTGTACAAGGGTGTGTGGTGATAGGACATAGGGGGCATTCTCTATTCTCACAACATCACCAGTTGTGTTCTGAAGCTTTTTATTGTAAATTTTCAGGTTTTGGGTAGGCAGAAAAAAAGAAGGTTTCAGTAAATTACTGGTTTACAGGCAGTGTTTCTGAAAGTTGAAAATAAACCAAAATATACACGGGTTTTTTTCATATTCATGTATTATATATAATGATTCATTTTTTAATACTAACATGCATATGGAACTACACAGCATATGTGCCCAGAGAAGTTGCAGATGTCCCATCATTAGAAATGCTTAAGGTCAGGTTGAATGGGGAAGTCTAATTGAAAATTTCCTTGCCTATGGAAGATGGTTGGAACTAGATGAATGATCCTCAAATGTCCCTCCAACCCAAATCATTCCATTATTGTACACTGGAAAGTAAATAGAAAAGGACACCCTCTCAAAAGAAAATATATCAGCTTTTGGCATAGTGAGCTATGTCCATGCTGAAACAAATGAGGGAGACATGAGACAGAGAAAGTAACAGTTCTTTGCATTGCAGAATAAGTATCTGCATAAAGTCACCACAATTTCTTGGCACAAAAGCTGTTGCTCTTGCTATTTCTTGGGACTATGTTACTGATTGTTCGCTGAAAGCCTGCTATTTTTTGTGATGCTGATAGTGAGGATAATTGTCTGACAAATTTGAACATTGATTTTTGAAATCTGGGTAATACTTCGGTTTGATGGTTAGCAATAGGATCCTTCTAGCACAGGAACATGGATTTCTAAGCACTATGTGGGCTGCTGCATCCTCTACTTACATTTCCACGACAGATAGAGGACTGTGTTGGGGTATTTTGAAGTAAAATACAATGTGCACATTTGAGCTAGTAGGACTGACTTTCTATTTGGACCTAAGTTATGCTTTTTATTCATCTGGCTCTTTTTTCTCTCAATAATTCTTTATTAATACGTACCAAAGCAATGGAAGAAAAGAAAAAATTGGTCTAAAACATTACTGCCACCAAAAACCTTTACACCAAAAGAAATATTTCAGTTTACATTTCCCCTCAGAAGTTTTAAGTAGAGGTTTTCTGAGGGATGATACCTGCATAATTCAAACACAAAAGGCTATAGTTAGAAATAAATAGGTAAAATATTTGATCATTATTCCTTGTTGTCGGATATTTTATTGCCTGTCCTAGCCTTATTTTATCTCACTGTTTTATTTAAAGAAGTCAAAGATCTCTGCACAGACTGAAAATAGAGAAGGTTTGCAAATATGAGTTTGTTTCACGTTGCTGAGTTCTGGCTAGTTGTTAGTTTTATGAAACCCCACTACAGACCTCTTGGCTCTTGCTAAATTCTAAAGCTCTTCCACGTTACAGAACCAGGCTACCTTTCAGCAAGTCACTTTTGTCAAAGCCTTGGTGTTCCTTCAAGACATTGTCAGTGTGTCCATTGAGAATGTAGAAACAGTGAATACTCTGGTCTGGTCTGTACCATATATTTGAATATCTGGAATTTACTTAAATGAAGTGAACAAGAATTATTTTTTCTGACTAGGCAATAAGTTACAGCAGGTCTGTTTCTAGACAGCAGAAGGAAGTGTGCCTTAGCTGGTGATTAAGAATGGTGGTGTTCTTCTTTAAATGACTAACCTGGAGTAAGAGGTTGGATGTCTTTTGAAAACTTAAACCTGTTTCACCTGAACATGTTTAACTAGTTAATAAGAAACACCAAAAAAGACAAAACCCTAAGGTCAATGATCATTTTTTGTAAAGCCATTCTATGATGTTTAAATTTGTTTTTTGGGTCTGTCTATAACATAAGTTTAATAACCTAGCTCAAATGCAGATTTCTAATTTTCAATTAACATAGGAATAATTTTGTTTGCTAAAATAAAATAAATGAATGAATGAAAAGTCTGAACCATGAACTGTTCTAGGTAGCACTTTTTAAAATTCCAAATTTCAAAAAATCATGTGGCAACTGTATAGCTCAAGCTTTAAGTATTAACTTTTAACCTTTGACCTTACAGATTTTAACCAATGAAATGTCTCTTTAAACTTTAAAGGAAACAATGATAACGAGCGCCTGGCGATTGCTAGACAGCGAATTCCATATCGACTTGGTCGAGTAGTTGATGAATGGCTACTCGACAAAGGTAAAAACATTGATTAAAACTTCAAATAAAAAAATAATTTGAACATAACCAAGTAGTACTTCATTGTAACACTAATAAACATAAAAAATAAATTTCAGTAAAACTAAATTAAAAACAAATTTAAAACAGTAAAATATAGAGTAATATTTGCATACCTTGTATAATAATTTCTCTACATTTCTAGAAGTACCAGCTGTTTAATAATCTTACCCTGTTAACTTAAGGTTAAAGGGACTGTTAAATATAATCCACTAACTCTATCTATGAAGGTACTCATAGCAAACATTAACCAAAAATTATAAATCATTCATAGATTATATTACATGTTCCAGCATCTAAATTATTAACTAAAAATATATTTAGTTATGATATCTTCATTATGGTCCTGAAAAAAAATTTTGTTTAAACTGTAGGTATCTTAAATAGTGGGCAATATGAATTGCCATTCAAAATGAAGTCCCTTTAACGTTTACAACCTTCTAAGGGGATTTTGGAACAAACACTAATTAAAACAGAACTTAAAGTTGTGTGCATGCTTTTTGTGAGCAGAAACCAATCTGCTAAAGTGACTATTCTATTTACTAAGAGTGGTACTGTTGCTGAGGATTTCTCTGTTTAATGGAAATGTGCCATGATTTCTCCATCGGTATGTGTATCATTTCTGAAGCCGCTTTTACATCTAAAATCTTTTATTTTAATTGATAGCCTTGCTGAAAGCCAATCAGACATCTATTTTTGAATCTGCCTCTGAGATACTCAGTGTGAACCATGTGTTTCTTTTCAGTGTGGATGTTTAAGGAAAATAAACATTTAAATATAAAAAGGAAACATTTAATTTAAAATGTCAATATTTTATTCACTTATATAGATACATGACAGATTACTGCAGAACATATTCCTTAAAATTCGCTGGACCTAGTGACCTGTTTGCATATATATAAACTCTCTCTGTGTGTATATACATATTTATGTCTATACATACATAAACGCACACTTAAAGCTATAGAGCCTATGATGTATTGTGTGGAAATAAACCCAACTTTAAATACTGGCAGACTTGAAGAAAAAATAATTAAGGAATTGGAAACCTGGATTTGTTGACACACACCAAAAAGCTTAACATTGGGTGAGGGGTATAATTTGTAGTATCAGACACATTTGCAACTCTAGTTGATTGGCCTTTTAGCAAAAACAAACAAACAAACAAAAAACCCCAAAACATCATAAACTGAGAAAAATGCAAATGTTCTCCAAATTTATGCATTTCATGGACACTTCATTAAAAAGCAATGAATTATGAGTCAAATCCTTTTCTTATAGTTTATTGCTCTCATTATTCACCCCATGAAAATCTGTTATCACTCGTGTAGAGTATAGTGTTCACAGTCAACATTTTTGCATGTATATAATATTATTTTCACAGGGCGTCAGCTCACAATCTTCAATAGCCAAGCAACCATAAAAATTGGAGGCAAGGAACGTGGCCACCCTTTCCAAGGCCAGCTCTCTGGTCTTTACTACAATGGCTTGAAAGTTCTGAATATGGCAGCAGAAAATGATGCCAACATCGTGATAGAAGGAAATGTGAGGCTTGTTGGTGAAGTGCCTTCCTCTATGACAACTGAGTCCACAGCTACAGCGATGCAATCGGAGATGTCCACGTCAGTCATGGAAACAACCACCACTTTGGCCACAAGCACTGCTAGAAGAGGAAAGGCCCCGACAAAAGAACCTATTGGTCAGGTTAGTTGGCTTTCTTGCCTTTTGCAACTATTTTCCCATCTTTGAGTTTGGCTTCCTATGTCATGTTCACTCTGCAGATGAAATTATTCCTGTTGAAGAAATGCAAGAGTTACAGGCAAAAGTTCTGTACTGTATGCTCATGGATGCAATGTTGATCAGTATTTAGAGGGAAAGTAAGGACTTGCTATTCTTATAAATTAGGCAAATTTACCAGTTCAGAGTTTCCTTTTGAGTTTTATTGCCCTGTCACCCATCTCCATAGTAGTGCAAATTTTTAAATACTCTTTTGTAGTAAATACTCTTTTGTAGAAATGAGGCAACCAGGTGCCACTAATTGCCAGGGAGTGAGCATGAGCTTGTGTCAAGCCCACCTGTGCCTGATTAGGGTGGGCCCCCACTGCGCATGAGCAGGACCAGGGGGCCAATAAAAGGTGAGGCCTAAGACACAGGCAGAGCTCAGTCCTGAGCAAGCTAGCAGAGAGGTCAGTTGCTCTTGGAGCAACAGCACCGATCCAGGCTAGTCAACTCTGAGAGCCATAGGCTTAGAGCATTGCTTGCGAGTCTCTGCTGGAACACCTGGTTGGACCTTGAAGCGCCATTCCCTAAGAGAGGTTTGTCTTGCTACACTCTTTCTTTCTTGGTAAGTTATATAGATTATTTGCAGTATAAGAATGCAAGATATCTGGAATTGGAGATAGTGAAGTGATGATTTTATCCGTGAGGTAGACATAAGAGACCCATTTTGAAGAGGAAACAGGAAGGAAGTTTGAAGACAAAAAGTTGGAAAATGCTTGAAAAGAAGAAATTAGTACTTGCTCTAGTCACATGACTGATCGTAATCTTGGCAAAATTCCTCATCAGAAGCAATGGCAGCAGAGGAAATTAAAGCACTCTGCATCCTGAATGACTCTGGCACCAAATCAGAGGCTGTTGTTTCTGTTTTTTGAGGTTATTTGCATTTGATGAATCTAGTGATATATTTAGTAGCTTTCAGGTTTTGTCAGAGTCAAAATTGGGACAATGTGGGGGGGAATTTAATTATCAGGAAAAGAAGGGGGTAAGAACAGGTGAGTGAATTACAAGTCCCTTCTTCATCTTGTGGCTACCATGAATAATAGCGTTCAGACTTTGCACTTTAAAAACCTAAAACTTACCAGGACATTTCAGCAGCAGTGAATATTTTTTTAATATTTATTCTGCCTAAAAAAAAACCCAAAACAACAAAACAAACAAGCAGAAAGGTACAACTGCTAAAAACTTTTCTTATAATCACATGATTCACATGCTTGCTTGTGCACCCACTGTGCTGTCAAGCCATGACAGCTATGCTGTAAGATCCAGAAGTAGAACAAGGGAAAAAAAAAGTGTCATAAGCCATAGGGAGGAACAAGAGCAAAAAATGATGAATGAGGTTAATTTTCTCAAGAATGGAGGAGAACATACTGATTAGACAGAGGCAGAGGTCAAGTTGCCTGTTTTTGTTGTAAAAACTCAGCTCAAAGATTGAATTTGATCAGATCTTCCAACTCAGCACGAACTTCTCTGTCTGTAATATTTTGGTACAGTTTATACTATGGACTGAAAACTAAAGCGGAGTACAATTAAAACCTATTATTTATAAACTGAAGCAGAACATATTATTTAAATGCAAGCTTTAAAAATATTATTTTGACTTGTATTTTCAAACACATGAAGATTTTATGCATTTTCCTTGTTTATTTAAAGTGCATGAGAAACCATAGGAGAAAAAAACTAGAGATACATGGAATCAGCTGCCTCCAAACAATGGCATTCATTGTAGATCATAGGTTGCAGTTCTTTCAATTATTATTTTAGTAAGCTACAGTGTTTCTATTAAATAGGCTATTGGTTCTGGTTTAAATAGTATCTCCCACTTTATTATTCAGCTAGGCTGATCTCAGTATTTTGCAGCAGTAACATTTAAATCTTCTTTAAATTTGCAGAGAGGAAGATGCATTTAGAATGTCCAGGATATCTTCATAGTGTGGAGGAATTTGGACTACTAAATTAAATGCTACTAAATTAAAATTTTAAACTAAGTTAAACTGTTCCAACAGTTCTGAGAATGCTTTTGGCCTCTATGACTCCCTCAGATAAATCCAAGGCATGATTTGAGAGGAAGGGATCATTCTCCGTTGGCATCTTTCGTGATCTATGAGCAATGGGAGTTTACTGGTACACTTGCTTTGCCAGCTGACCTCCGTTTCCAGGAATATTCCCCAGCAGGATGTACTCACTTGTTTGGATGTCTAGCCACTGAGATTTAGTTTTTCTTCTTCTGAGATTCTCCGTTGGCATATTTAGAGAACAAAAATTTTTTTTACGCTAACAAACTTAGGAAGGAAATAGATGATCAAGGAAAAATATCTTCCAGAGATCTTCTGTTTCTAGACTGGTGCCAGAAATTAAGTGTGGTCCCTAACTGACTTTATCAGAGCATCTACCCAAGTCTTCTAGAGCACCTCGCTGCACTGGAGTTGAGTGACTTCGATACAGTTATGCCATTCTTTATTCCCTCATGACTGAGCTGGCTACACTCTTTGATGTTGCATTATTGTGAGCCTTGGGCAAGCTCCAGGAGCATAGAGAGGTGCACAGCATGTTCTGAGGGTGAAGGTCTAGATCAACCTTTCCTCAGCCATTAGCTTGGCTGGTGTGAAATCTTGATGCAGCCCATTTGTAACAACGTGTTAGAAATAGTTCTGTATCTAAAAGCCCGAAATCAAAAGTTTGGAGAGAAGTGTTCAGCTGTTACAGCACATGGCATCCTGACTCTATAATAGACCCCTTCTTGCCACTAATAATACACAGTGGTTTACTTCAGCTATGTCTAAATGTCCTGCCTGCTAGAATCTGTGTTGTCATTAAGACTATACATTTAATTAGTCAGGGATTAAACTGGAAAGCAGTTTGCAATCAGGTCTGTGACTTAATTTGAACAGATTGATAACCTACCAGAGTCAAAGCTGAAAATTGTCTGCAAGAGGCTATGATACTCATGGAAAGCACAGACCTGCTTAATCAAATAGAGTATGTAATTTCTTCTCTTCATTATTACCTGTTTTCTTATTCTACCTTCATGTATTAATTCTTGTGGTAGTGACCCACAGGACTCCTACAGGTCTGTGCTTCAGGGGCTGGGTAATCACTTTCTATCTTGATGTCACTGGGAGAGGAAGGCACTCATTATCTCAAGGAAAAACTACTTTTAATTTCTGCATTCCCTTTCATTTTTGCACTTTACATTTTTTTCCTTATTTTTATTTATATACAACCTCTACAGAGTGTTAACTACATTGATGTAGTGTAATGTACACAAGAAGAAAAGTGACCTTTCTAGCATTAATTAGGTTATCGAAGAAAATATGCAGCTGAACAGCAATTGCTAATGAAGAATCTTACATTACTGCAAATCTGTGCTTGTCTGAAATAGGATAGAAGCAAATGATCTAATCAGTCAGAGATTGTTTGCTCCATTTGTAAAGGTATTGAATTCAATTAAAGACTACAATACTTAAAATAATTTAAATCTATAGGAAATGTTCTTTTAAAAAATCTACAATATTAGTGCTTAAATGGATGGATCTTCTCGGCATATATCTAATGCAATTTATGCTACAAGATAGACATGATACTTGCAGAAAGTATGTTGAATACCGTTGTGCATGATTTTACACAAATTAAGTCTTAGAGCTTCTGGGAAAAAAGTGTTTTTTGATAATGACTCCACTCTAAATGAAGGTTTTCCCTGCTTGAAGGCTGTGTCATATTTTAACAATGGATGTTTTGGTGATGATTGACATCTCAATTATTATACTTGTAAATGTAAATTTTTCAGAGGGGAGAAAGGTACTCAAAGCCTATTGAATCAAGCAAGTGGGGTGAATGCCTCATTTTCCTTAAAAATTTCTCCCCCCTCTATCCCCCCCACTTTGATTATAATGGCATCTAGAGCTGTCAGCCTTTATGCAAGGCACTGCATAAACATGTAGGAAATGACAGTCCCTGCCTCAAATAGCTTACAGAATAAACAAAAGGGATCAGGTAAAGAGGCAGAAAAGAAAAGGAAACTGGTGGGAGGAAGAGGAAAATAAAGAAACCATTGCACCAGTTCAGGGTTAACAAGCTACATGGGGATTTGCAGCCATCATGGGAGGGATATTTTACTGCCTGGTTTTTGATCCAAGCTCTTCAGGGAGCAGCCCCTGAGCTACAGCTGACCTGCAGGATCATCACGGTCTTATGGTAGAGTGGAGCAGGCAATTTAAGGACTGGGTGGCCCAGTCTGTTGCAGTTGGGCAGTTGGTGCAAAAATCAGCAGTAGCTGGGTGGTCAGTGAGAGGTTTTCCTCTGCTTTACTTCTCTCTGCCATTGACAATGGGGGAACCCATGGCTGCTGCAGGAGCTGTTTGCTGGAAAGGCCTTTTGCTCTCTATACAATGGATAGTAAGTAGGTCAACATTTTGCATACTTTTAAGAGCACATAAAGAAATCCTCAATTCTAAGTGTCACAAGAAGAGAACTTCTGTTAAGTGAAAATATACAGTTACATGTTGCTAACTCTGGGTGAGCCACAAGTATGCACTGGGACTCAAAAATCATTGACCCAGTCTAAGAATATCATCTTTTTATCAAGTTACTTAGTACAGTGATGCAGTTCCATTCTTTTTTTCAAAGAACTCATTTGCAAGTGTTTTTATTGTATCATGAACATGATAAACTCCTTTTTAAAATTGAAAACAAAAGAGATTTACATGTTGTATACCTCCAGGAGCCAGAATGTTAAGCAAAACATCAAGTACTGCAATGCTGGCAATAAAAGTTGCAAGAGCTGGCAGAAGCAGAAGAGCTTCAAAGAGACTTCGAGTATGAGTTTTGCCTGAATTAGAATAGCACAATCAGGCCACTAGTATCCCTTTGGCATAGCTTGGTATAGCTGTATTAACTGGAAGTCACAAATAAAGTGGTAATAAATCAAGAATAATATGCTCACTTCTTATCCTTTTCTACAGTTTTGATTATGACGACTCATCCACAGAGCAGCCTCTCCTCTCATGTGTTGGAAACCGCTTCTAAAAGTTGTGTGCAAAATAGCTTTTTTATTTTTCATAAGGGATTCTTGCAGTCATCTTTGTTCTCATCAGAACAGGCTTTTATCAGTAACCATAAACCACTTCACCAACAATTGCAATATACTGTGAGATGATTGCTTGTCTTGGAACAATAGGCACTAATTTTCGGTCAAGAAGAATTAAATTGACTTCATATTAAACTGATGAGATGAAATTTGGTCAGTTGCTTTGGAGGGCATACATCAGGTGAAGGGTATGCTTTTGTATGCATATTGAAGCAGCATATTTAAGTGGTACTTATTGTAGCATGGACAATGACAGGCTTGGCTCAGCATCTTGACCTGCCAAATATAAACAAGCATATGAAAAAAAACCAGGAATGTTTTCTACAGAAAGAGTTCAGTTTTAAGAATGGTACATGAGCACATGACTTTTACACAGGGTAGTAAATGTGAATATATTTTATGGAGACACACAAATCATTAAATCAATGTAGCTAATAGGAGAAGTATTTTCCACCTATATCAGTTTAAATTGTGTGGTTTGCAATGCCTGTTCTTACATACAGGGGTTGGGTTCTTTTCATGCCTCTGCACTGTTGTCACTTCTTCCTCTGGAGATCTACACCAACCAGTCCACAGTTCATCAGCACCAGTGGGCAAAGGTCTTCCCCAGGGGTCTGGTAAACCAGAAGGATTTGACTCAAGAGATGCTCACTAGTGTAAAAGGAATCCCATAACTCCCAGCATCACAGTGCTCAGCACCCAGACATCCTTGCCTAATGATAGAAGCTTAGGAATGCAAGTGTTAAAGACAAATCTCATTTGCACTAGGATCCTTATGCAAACACAGTCTATGAAAGTGGGGAGTGCTCACCTTTCAGTTGCAGGTGGACAGAAAACTACCAAGGTGCAGGAAACACATGCCTTTTTTTTTTTTTTGCCTGTTTTGTTTTGGAATTTTTTTTGTTGAATTTTTTTGTTGTTGTTTTTGTTTAAACTCTTGGACTAGCTTTTTTTAATTTCTCCTAATTATTATCCATTATTCACAATTGAATATTTAAAACCATAATTGTTTGTTAATTCTAAGGCTCAACTAGGACCCTGAAAAAATAACATAGGATACTGTAAATCACTAAAATTCTCTACTTATGTTTTAGTATTTGCTACCCAATCACATGATTTTCCTATTCTCCTGCAAAATATTTGGAGCACTGAAGTTCTATAAATAGGGTGGCTTTAGAAATGCAGCTTTCAGCATGCCTGTGTTGGCTGATTGGTTTGTTTTCAAGTAGGACTTATGTAGGACTTAGTAAATATTGAATCCTTCAACCAATGTGGTCAAATGGTTGATTGGTTTCATTGGCAGAAAGATTTCAAGGCCATTAAGCTCATAGAGAAGCCAAATAGCGTAAGTTCTGGTGCCTACCTGGTCCTCTGTTGCATTCTGCAGAGCCATATTTTCCCCATATTTCTTTAAGCAAAAATTAAAAAGAAAAACAAAGTAAATGTGTGCTTAGGATGAGGTTTTCAAAAATTCCCTCAAACTCATTAATATTTCTATATTACTTCCATGGTTTTGAAAATCTTATCCAAGACATTTCTATATATAAATACTACATCAGAGTATCCAAGTTACTTAAGAAATACACGCTTTTGTGCATGCAACCTTGCCACTGAGCTTCTAGATACCATCAGTTGCAGTTAGCTTTATAGTTTGGGGAGATTTTCACCTCTAAAACCAGATCTTCGTGCCAGACATAGAGGATAAGGCTTGTTTTTAGTTCATGGCATTCATCATAGAGGAAGGGTTCACACAGACATTTTGTAACACACCAAGTTGGGTAGCCAAAGGCAAATCATTACCAACTGCTTGAGAAATTAAAGGCATAAAAATGCCTGGACCTGATCAGCACTGTAGAGTCCATAAAAGACTGACTTACGAATGGGCTGCTTTGTCTTTAGCTCTGCTGTGGATTAGCTTCAAGAGGCACCATCCAACCTGGTAAAATGAAGTTTGGTCATGAGCCATGCTGCAAATCCCAGCCTTTCAGAAGTATTACCTGAGAAGGAGCAGCATGGAGGCAATCCTCTCCATTTCACTCTGTGATTTGTTACTCTGACTTGGCAACGGAGTTTTAAGGAATTAACACAAACTTGGAAGTTTCTCCCTCTGGCTGGCACTCCTCCATTGACATCCTTTATTTAGTGCTGTTTAGTGTGAAAGCTGACTGGGATACATTTCCAGCCCCTCAAAAAGGCAGCCAAACTGTGAGATTTCTATTAAGCCGGTGAGATACATGTAAAACCTTAAGCACTGCTTTGAAAATACCCCCTACAATGTCTACTCACAGGGAAAAAAATGTTTTAAAATTAAATTACCGTGTTGGTAGTATGCAAAGAACCTGAAGATTCTTGTCTAAATCATTGATTAGTTGGTTGCAAATCAATGTTTCATCTTAAGTTCAATTTGGGAAAAAAGATCTGACACCACTTGCAGGTTGAGTTTTATTGTACTTTCATGTTCAAATAACCAAGATCATGTATCAAAGTTTGCCTTATTATGTGTTGGGTTTTTTTAAAAAATTCCAAATTAGTGTTATGCAGTCACAAATTCTGGCTCACTGCAATTTTTAAATGTGTTGAATTTTAATTTTCAATTAGAGCAAACACTAACTTGATATTAGTGTTTTTTCATAGCATGCTGCTTTTCTTTTTCCCTAATACATTGCTCGTGTCACATTAGCACTGTAGTGTGCCTAAAAGAACCTTTTGTATGATATGAGCTATAGTATCTAATGGTCGCTGAGCAAAGTCACCCCCAAATTTAGCCAGTGATTTATTGTTGGAGAATTATTTCCCTCACATTCACCAGCTCTTTTTTCCAACCACTTTTTTAGGAAGGATCCTTTTATATGAAGTGCTGCTTGGTTCTGTTTCATATCCTGTATCCCTCTGCTGTTTCCTGCAGTGCCTCCCATCATAATAAACAAACATCATTACATCGGGATTATACAGATATGTGATTTTTCCACCCAGGTGGAACAAGAGGCTGTTGAAGAGTTGGTAACCTATCACTGCACAGTCACATAGCTGTTCTGCACTTTTCTCCATTCAGGATGGCTGAAAAGACTGGGGTGTTACATTCTCCACTGATTTCATTAGCCTTGCAGGGTAGAAATCTTTGCACAGTATCTGAGAGCTGCTAGTCTCCTGTGAAAAGAAAGCAATAGTCATTCACTCCGCTTATCACTCACTGGAGTGGCAGTAAGCCTGAAGATCTCATTTACCAATTCCTTTGGTGAATTTCTATTACTGAAGTACCGTGTTTTTTACATACTTGGCTCACACAATTCGCTTTCAGAAAGCACCAAATAATACATTGTTTCTTTACTTTTGTGTATGATTCCTCAAAGCAGAGGGAAAGTCAATTGAGTTGGGGGGTAACTGTCCCCTCCCAGGAGTGAGAACCACAGCAAGTAGCCACTTGTGACAAAGCAGAGCCTAAATGTGCTGCCACATTGCCTGATCCCTTTCCCAATGTACTATGGTGAAATGTCAGTCCTGCTGATATTATAGCCACATAATAAATGTTTGGAATTTTGTAGGTGGATACTGTCAAAAAGCAAAGCTGAAGAGTCTGACAGGGTTGTTGAAATGCCCATCAGCTTGTATGAGGTTTTGCTTAGCCGCCAGCATAACACTATAAATATAGAGAACACGTTTATTCTGACATTTTCCTTCTTTAAAAAAAAAAAGGATGAGATCACAATAGATGGCCTTAGACACATCTTAAGTTACACTTGCATACTATTTTCAGGGTTTTAAGCAGAGTTTTAGAGTATGTGCTCAGCAGATGCTGTGATTATGCTGGGAACAGCAAGAGTGAGATTCTGGTATCTCTGTAGCCAAAGGTGACTCTACTGATTCAGAAATTGGTAATTTGCTTTTTTTCTCATATCCAAATTCTCCTGTGACTTCCACAAATATGCTGGTGTTAATAAGTATAAAGTCCTAAGAGAACATCCCCCCTTCCTTCTGTCTATTTCTAGACATATTTTTGGAACACTTTTGCAGATCCAGACTGCAAGTTGCACAAGACTACAAATTCACTAAAATTAAGTCACTGAAAGTTTTACCAAATTCTTTAGGGACATCCAGGTACACTGAATGTCTTTAGTAAAGCTGATAATTCCTTATATTAATACTAAGACTTAATTGTTTAATTCCAGGCTTCCAGAGGCAGGGAGTACAACAGTCTGAATACGTTTTCTCTATGTGTGATGGACTTGCTAATTAACTTAATCCATACCGAAGCATTAAGCAATACCTTTGATATCATGCCACAGTTTAGAATAGCAGTGCTAGCTAGATATTTGTTGCCTTCTAAAAACTACAAGTATTTGCATTATATTATTGCGTTATATTTTTGTAGCAACTGCAACCACAATATCACAAACACTTAAAATATTTCCCTGATAATTTCACTGATATTGACATTTCCTCTCCCTGAAGTAGATGCTGGTAGCCTGAATGTGCAGGAATAGCCTAAGAACTAATATTTTCTAGAGTAATCCAAACATCCATATTGAAATTAAATGACAGATAAAGGTAGTTGTGGCATTTTCTTTATGGAATGGCAGTCATAGGTAAAACCATATACACAGCTAGCAGGAGAGGAGGGTTTAGAATGTGATTATTGTTTTCCTCAATGAAATGATCAATGGAAGAATCATTTGGGATAGCCCAAAATAGTATTTCCATTTTTATCTGTAGCATAACAAGATCAAAGGAAAGGAAAGTCTTGTTCAAATCTATTTCTGTTGGAATTTTTTTTTATTTGTTATTAAGTTCAGGCAAATTAAAAATAAATAAAAAAAATTTCAAACAAAACCAGAGTTCAAAAAATGTTTTGAGTGTATATTCATCTAATTAGAGATAAATGGCTGAGATCAGCCTAGTGTTTCTAATCAACTGCCTGTAAAGCATCATAAATCTGTTGTGGCAGTGCTTCGTCTTTCATCTTAACCAATTTTAGCATTTTAACTTTTGCAGTATTTTTGTAGTACTATGAATTTCCACAGGAACAGAGACCATTATCCTTTTGTCCAGTGTTATACAGGTAACTCTTTGGAGGTAAACCTCTAAAGAAAATCACACAGTGGGGGCCAAACCCGCTTAAATTATAAGGAAGTTAATGGATGTCTGACATGATAATTCTACCCTATGGCAATCTCTCTAGTGCAATGTAAAAATTATTATGATTAATACTGAGTAACATTGATAATCATAGTAGGCGGAAGATTCATCAGTGTTAAAGAAGCAACAAAGGGTGATTTGAACTTGGGTGTTTATCACAAGAGCTGTATGGTAGTTTTGCTTCTTTATTCCTGAGTTGATGGTAAAATGAGCTAGATCACCTAACAGATCACATAACAGGACTTCACCACTTCTGATAGTGGTGATAGGCTGATAGCGGTGAGGACAACAGCCCTATTCAAGGGATACTGGTAAAGCTCGTGGGGTATATACCCTGTTTTCTGTTTACAGCGTGCAGTGGAGCTGATGCATTGACTATGCTATTTTCACAGAATCACAGAATGGTTGGGGTTGAAAGGGATCTCTGGAGATCTTCTAGTCCAACCCCCCTGCCAAAGCAGGGTCACCTACAGCAGGTCACATAGGAATCTGTCCACATGGGTTTTGAAAGTCTCCAGAGAAGGAGCCTCCACAACCTCACTGGGGAGCCTGTTCCAGTGCTCTGTCATCCTCACAGTGAAAAAGCTTTTCATTATGTTTATGTGGAACCTGCTTTGCTGTAGCTTGCACTTGGTGTCCCTTGTCCTATCACTGGACATCTCTGAGAAGAGCCTTTCACATTGTTTCTAGTAATCAATTGTTACTATAGACCTCCCATTTTAAAAGCATATCATTTGTCTATCCCTAAATGTTCGTGATGCATAAAAAGTCTTGGATTTGTTGGTTGAGAAGTCTTGAGCATTGAACTGTTGTTGAATAGGAGGGTATTCTGGGAAAGTATTAGCTTCTGCTTGCTGTATTCCTATGCTCTTCCCAAGGTATATGCTATTCAGCACTATGAGGAAAGAATACCAGACTAGATGAACCTTCAACTGACCAAGTATGGCTATTTCTATAACATGATGTGGCTTCTCTTGTTTTCTGTTTTCTGAAGATAGATGCTCCTATTAATGCACCAATTAATGGTTGGGCTTTAAGCTCACCTTTTCCTCAGGATTATATGCAAACTTTGCTCATGCTGATCAGCTGCTTAGCGAAACAAACAAAAACGGCAGGTTTTCATTTTGGTGTCTTGGAAAGGCAAGTTTCAGCACTATGAAACTGTACCCATATAATGTGTGTAGTTGGAGTCAAGGGAAAAAGAAACATTAAAGAAGCTATTCAGGTATTTCAGTCAGAAAACAAGGAAGGTCTGTTTGCCCACAGAAGCAAATTGGAGTTTAGACTAAAGCTCTCAGATGCTCTTCCTTTAACTCTTTCTTGGTCAAAGAAGAGAAAAAAGCAGTGGCATGGGTGAAAGTCAGAATGTGAACGTGATTCCATTTACAAATGCTATCAGTAAGGTATTGCTGTAATGCTGCATTATCTGAGTATTGAATGTTATAGTTGAAATGGCTTTATTTTCTTTCAGTAGTGTAAAAAAACCAATTTTTATAAAATCTATTGCTGATGAATAAGGCCTATGAGATTCTTCAGATGATACACTTGGGCCTGAGTATGCAGAAGAATTCCTATTCAAAACAGTGTTTAAAGATAGCTGTTTTATTTAAACATGTGCTTAAGTAAATGCTGGACTTGGAAAGGATTTAGATGTGTTTTGAGCAACTAAATTAGAAATAATGCTTCCCATCCCAGTGCCATCTTAGCCTAGGACTGAATTTAAGGTAAAATCAGTTCTCATTCATCCTCTACAGAAGTTTTGTTTTCTTTCATTTTTCTAATTAAGATGTGACATGAGGTTTGATTCTTATATCTGAGCCACTGTTTTGTAATAAAAGTTTGAAATGAATAAATTGTTTTATTTCTGTCCAGGTTGAATGTTTGTAAATTACATTCTACTAAACCTCACCCACAGGGGATAGGGCATGTAAAGTGCAATCTGATTCCTTAGTTTTAAATAGCTCTTTAATCATTAAAGCAAGCATTCTCATAATTTGAGTGACCAGCAGAGAATTTACTGGTTATCTGCAGAAATGATGTCTCATTACTTTGTTGGCTCTCCTCTATTTTTGCCACTTGTTGTACCACACTACATCTGATAGCTAAAAATACATGAATAATTGACAGATTTTTATACAATGTTCTCTGCTGCCATATTTACCAGAAGAGCCTGTAACTCATTTACTGTGGGAGGGAAGTGATCTGTGCGATCTTGAATAGAAAATATTTAAGGGCTGCAAGGCTGTTCTTTGTGAAGAAGTTTAGACAATGAAGACATTTTGAGGAGTTAGGATAAATCAATCTTGTTAGAATGTCTCATAGTTATAGCAGGCCTGGTAAAGCTGAAGAAATTATGAGGTGCTATCACATAACACGTGAATACACCCAACCATGAATAAAAGTAGACCTTAGATCTGCTGATATTATGGCATATTATTGTAGAATATAATTTTTGGTATAATTTTCCTCAGTACAAACTTCCATGGCTCTCTACCAATTCCTAGGTCTGACTGTAAAGAGCTGGGATAAATGTGGCTTATTCTGCCAAAGGCTGTCAGCAAGCTCTCATTTGATGCTGGAAGCAGTGGTTTTTGTCACTTGCACTTTGGGAACTGGAGTGGCAATACCCACTGAAAGCACATAGGGTGACAAGCACTAAATGCACAGAATAACTTGCAGCCACTATTGACCAAGAGGAGATTGTAACTTGTGGGCTAGAGCGGATGAACATCTGTTGCAAATTCCCTAAGTCTCTTAATATTGTCAAAGCTACCACATTTTGTTTCTTTGAGAGGAACTGCTTCTCAAAGGACAAAATGTACAATTTAAAGCAGCCAAATATCTTTCTTAAAATTTTGTTTCACTTACAAATGAATATGCTCTGAGTGTTGGATCAGAAATATTTTGGATTATCTTGGAAGCAGAAATGGAAAAAAAAAATGTAACAGATCCTTGACTTTTGCTAAGTAAACAATGTTTAATGAACGCTTCCTACATCAAGCCAAATTCTCAGTTGCTGTGGTACAGCTCTATTGACTGCAAATCACAAAACTGTTTCTATGCACTACCTCAAAGGTAGACTGTGTTTTGAAAAGACACTCAGCACTCTTATTTCTTCACATATAAATTTGAACCAGGCCAAATAATAAGTTTGAAGCATGAAAGAGGAAATTTAAAGTTAATAGTGACAGCACCAAAGATTAGGGACACAGAGTTTTGACTGAAAGAACAAGAAGTTTTAAACAAAGGTATGTGAGTGGATTTAATATACCTTACTACAACCATCAAGGTAGATAAAGCTCTTAAAGAAAAAAGAAAGTAGGTGCTATTGAGCTGAGAGTTTCAAATGAAGAAATGGAGCAGCAAACCGTCTGGGTTTGTGGTCAGCCCTGTCAACCATAAGGTACTCAGGTAGGTGCCAGTATTGTGTGCTGTGGCATATACAAATGATCAGTGATTTAGGTCCAAACTTAATGTTTGTATATACAAGACAAATTAAGAGCAATAGAATTTGTACTGGAATAAGGCTCTCTTTTTCCCTGGAATATTATCCCATCATTTCAGGCAGTGTTTCTAGTTTGCTGACCCATTTTCTGACTTGAATGTTGCTTGAACATTGCCTGAAGTCATGTGGGACTCAAGACAGTTGCCTACATTGAGGCATCTATGCCATTTTGGATGTCCTGTGTTATCTGAGACTTGCAAGGGGCTTGCAGATGTGGCACAGGGCTTATGGGATCCCTGTCCCTTTCTGGAGGGGTGGGTAAAGGGCAGCCAGCAAATGGAAGGCGGGCATGAGGCTCTGAAGCCATGCCCTAAACATTAAAGGAGCTTTCTTGTCATCAAGAGACTCCTCTCTTCTGATTTTCTAATGTTCTTTTGCTCAAAATTGGATCATGCTTCTAGTGAAGTAATGACAATAATACTAATATTTTACTTTTAACACACCCTTTCCAATCAGTGTGCCTCTGTGGTTTTTGCAAAAGATATTGGTTTGCTCTGCTTATTTCGCAGAGATAAAGAACCTGAAGTGACTTGTTCAAAATCAGTAATCATCAGAGACAGGGCATGGGAGACCTCAGATCTCCTGGGGCTATCTTTGTAGTTAAAAGCTGTATTTGACACAGCCGAGGCTCACTGTATAAAATAAGTCAGTAAATGGTTACAGATTTACAACACATGCAACCGTAAGCTGCATTAATCAGGTTTGTCATTTTTTTAAGTCTTATAGCTGAAAATAAGAAACTATCCCAGGGTTAAGCTGCAGTCCTAATTTTCAAACAAATAGTGTTTTTTTTTTCTCCTCTCATGCAAAGGGAGGGGAAAAAAGGTAACTGTATTTTCTATGGTGATAGTGGATTTGTGCTGGCTTCAACCAGCTGCTGAAATGAGTGATAACAGTCATTGGCCTCCCCCAGCACTGCTGGATAAAGAGTGGCTGCTGAGTCTGTGTCTCAAGCTTAAGCTGAATTGCTTTGAAGGCTTGTGAAATTCAATTTGCAAGAGAATGGAGGATACTCTCCATGTAATTTCAAAATGTGGAAAATAGTAATTGCTTTTACTTGATTCAGAGTATCCGTGTAGGTAAGCAGTGGCATCCCTTGGGCCCAGCCTCCTCTGCTGTTGAAGTCAGTGAGAGGATGAAGCTTCATGTGGCTGTGAGCAATGCTGGACCCCACATCTTTTTGCCACAGCTCTTCCTTCTGGTGAGTGGGCATGTCAGCTGAATGACCAGTGCTGCATCCTTATATATGCTTAAGGCAGCGTTTTGTATCTCACCAAATTGCATGAAAAAGGGTTTCATGTCAATAGCTCTCTCTTTAATTGCCTGCATATGTATTTGTCTCTTCAGCATTGAGGATAATCCTGTATATGGATAATCAGGCTTGATCTCAGATTTGTAAGGTTTTTAGATTTTGTTCCGTTCTGCGGAGAACATAAGTATTAGTGGATTTTTTACAAGTCTCCTGTTAGGAGCCATCCTTGATCCTATGGCTGGCTTGTCTGCTGGTAATCTTCTTCTGTGCTTGAAGAGCTGACAAAAGCATTTGGGCCTCCCTGGCAGTAATTAGGGTGAGCTAACTGCCTGCTGTGCAGTAGCTCTGAGAGTTGAGGAAATGTGAGTGCAAAATGCAACCTGGCTAGCATGGCAATATCTCTTTTCCTTTACATAAAGGAGCTGCTGCATTCACTTGCATTTAATTATGACCACCATCTTGTGGGGTTTTTTGTTGTTTGTTTTTTTTTTTTATTTTAACCAGAATTTTTATGAACTTGGGTGTTATCCTGAGAACTCCAATCTCAGAGTGCGATGTTGTTTTGTTGTCTTTTTTTAAAATATGTTGCACAGCTCTAAATCTGGAACTGCCTTTACAAATGTATCAAAATGCTTCAGTTTTCAAATAATGAATTTTAAAGGATAACAGAGGAACCTTCCTCTATTTAAGCACTTTGTGAAGACTTACAGCAGCAATTCTTTAGTCAATCTCTTGGTGTCCAGTCACCGGGTGTTAAGTATCTATGAAGTTTCCTCCGAAGTGAAACTTGAACATATGTAAACCTGTGTGTGGGAAAAAAAAATAACTTCAGGCTGCAATCTAGTAATTCCAGGAAGCCTGCCTCCCTTTAAGAGAGATTAAACAGGAAAAAGAGAAGGGACTGCTTATAATGTATATTTTCCTAACACTCAGAGAAGCCCCTGTGCACTTGTGCTCTCAGGTTTGAACAGCCTCAGTTTACCATGGGATTCTTTGCAAGCTGAGACTGTAAGTGGCATGTTGTGAATGACCCAGCAAAATGTTGTGGGCATCAGCAGTTAGTTCTGGCAATTTGCCTATTTTGATTTGGATACTTCTTTTTTTTTTTTTTTTTTTTCTCTCTCTCTCTTTTCTGTGGGAAGAGAGCAACGGTGTAATTTGTGTGGAAAATCCTGCATGGCTCCTGGTTAGGCTAGGTAAATTAGGATGAAGTAGCCTCTTCCTTTACTCTAGTGGACTTCTGCAGAGGCTGGATGCAGTTTGTGATCTTTTCTTTGAAAACTGAATGGCAGCTAAAGATGCCCTGAGATCCTGTTTTGTCTACAAGACTGTATCTGTGACAGATGTTTGGTACTCTTTACATTCCTCTATTCAGAATTCATTACAGTGTTATTACAAGGGCCCTATTCTATTCCTGAAAGCTAAAGCAGCATCTTGGGATTTAATGGTCAGAAATACAAACCTGGCATGAGAAAAGAACAGATTTTCTTCTATGTAAATCATCTGAAAACTTAATCTTATTCTATGACTTCCAGATTATATGATCTTCTTCTTGCATTATTTCCTGTGTTTCTTCTCTGAAGGAAGAAAAGTAGCATCCCCTCCCTCACTGAAAGGGGGATAGTATCAATTGTTTACCATATAGACTGGGTGACAGCAGGTGTTCTTAAGTACTGCAGTTATTTTTCTTTCTCTCTTTGGAGCCAATTATCAACAAGTCTTGATTATTTTATTTTATTTTTTAAAATCATAAATGTATTTGCTACCACACTACACCTTTGCTGTCACTTATTCTGAATTCCACTTCAGTGTGCCCTCAATTAGTTTTGTGATACATGACACAACTGTATCTCAGGGAATTTTGCTCTTCCCTTCCCTATGTTGTATGATTAATTCATATGCAGCCAGTCCATGCTTGGAATGAAATAAGTTTTTCATCTTTCAGCCTTTCTTCAGGTTTTTGAGCTTGGTGGGTTTGGTTTTTTTGTTTTTTTTTTTTGAGAGGGAAGTCTCTGTAAAGCAGTTTTGGCATTTTATTTTCACTGAGAAGCATAGTTATATAGTTGAAACAGCCAAAAATTGGTTTAAAAAGGGAAAAAATCTATTTTCTTGTTTTGCTTCATGAACAGCTGAGTTCAAATACAGATGCAGACACTAAATTAAATTAGATTATCTCTGTTCAGTACTGCACCACAGTTCCAATCCCCATCGTTGTCCCCCATCCCCATATCTATGAGATGGAAAGATTAAGTAATAATGAAGACATGTCACTGCACCTGCTTTCACTGCATCAAGCTACACACAGTAAGTGCACCCACAATTTCATTTTCCCCCCTCAGGCATTATTTGTTGCTTACAGCTCCCAGCTGAGGGCCTGATCTATATCTCCAAAGACTCTAAAAACTCATTTCCAGTCATCGCCTGTTCTGATTTACCTGCAGATTTTGAAAACAAGCTACTTTTAAAGGTCTACCTACATAAAGTAAGCTTGTAAGCATTTGAGTTAATGTGTAGAACAACATGTTCTAACACTGTGTTATTGTTCGAACATTTACCTAGAACATTGGTTAAATGGCACATATGGTGGTTTGGTGCCTACAGTATCATGACTGGCATGGGCATGTTCTCAGAGTGTTCTGAAAAAGTAAGAGTTCACCCAGGATAAGGTTTTCAGGCATATGTCCCCAAGCACAACACCATGAAACAAGAGAAAGCTTGTGTCTTACCCCAGGCACATGAAGGTGGTGCCTTTGCTTAGTTGCTGTCCTACAGCAGCTTCTGGATTTATTCATCCTGTGCCAGTCCAGCCCAGCAGTGAGCTCCTGCCATCACAGTTTTGAGTTCCTGATTAACTTCTCGGGATAATACAGATGAGATTAACATATGGTGGGTGGTGTGATATGAGAGGAAATAAACCCATGAAAGGGCTGTGAGTCCAGAAATAAGGATCAAACTCTGATGCATTACATTGCTATGCTCCATGAATAAATTATAGTGATGTCAAAGCTGTGTTTTGTTTCAGTACTGCAATGTCTTTCAGTCTTTTTCAGTCTTCAGACTTTCACTCTATTCCAACTTACTTCTTTTTCCCCCTCTAAACTGTTCTTCCTCCTCTACCAGTCAGCATTGCTTGTGCAAGACTTATGTAGCTTTTTTTCTTTTTTCTTTTTTTTTCTTCTGCTTCCATAGTATGCACTGTGATTATGATGTTCTCCTTTACTATCCTCCAGCTGTTTTGGTTTTGGTTTGTTGGCTTTATTTTAGTTGGTTGGGTTTTTGTGGTTTTTTTTTTAATGTCAGATGATGCCTTGCTGTTAAGTTCATGTGCCATCAGTCTCACTGGAGACTTGTGAGTTCCATGGCAATTGACTTGGTATCATCTCACTGAAAGGTCACAGTGTGCTTAGGAAGGGTGCTTTTCCTTGGTCACAGTAGCATTTTGAACAGGAAGTTATGCTTCATGCAATTCCAGACTCTTGGTTCAAATTAATAGTTATTCTTATTATTTATCTAAGTGGAAAAATATATTTCATATTAAGCATAATCTATTGTAGTCAACAGCTGCTGTTACAATGCATCAAAAGTGGCCTACTGGGACTGATATGTTTACACTTGAACTACAGCATCTGGTACTCCTGTTGTCATCTGCCCAGGTCTGAAACCTTGGCTTTGGAAACCAAGCCACGTGAGATGAGAAGTTAAGGAGCGGGAGGAAAAAGTCCTGCAGATGCTGTAGCTGTCCCTGCCTTCTACTGACGATTTTATCAATACAAAGAGAAGTCTGCAGCTAAAAAGGAGGGCAGGATGTGCCTGGAAATTAAAATTCTGTTTGTGTGCTGAAAGCAGCTCTTTTTCCATGTTGTTCTGCAGTGGCCTAGAACTAAAGTCATCCTTCAACTTGGTGCTGACTCTTGCCATTGCAGCAGTGAGGATATTTCTTCTTGTTCCCAGAAAAGGACCAAACATCAGTCCTTCTCCATGTATCAGTAATCCAGACATTGGTTTGTTCCTGGTTCTTCTGCAGAATGTTCCTGTCTTTTCAGGTGATGCAACCAAAACATGAATAATAAAAGTACTTCAAGACAAATGCTATTTGGTGCAACCCTGATATCATTGACATATTATTCTGACAATTCATTCTTCTTTCTTTTTCTTTTTTAATTTTTTCTTAATCTGTCTTTTGGTATCTGCAGTTGTCAGGTTTTACTCTGCAGACCAGAAAGATAGAAGTTGAGCTTTCTAAAAATTGAAATGAGACTAAGATATACAGATTTGCAGAGGCTGGAGATTAGAGAACAATCCTAGATACAGTAAGACCTGGGGGTTTTACAGTGAAAACTTACCACATGTGCATGTAGTAGAAAATACTAACACAATGCTTTCACAGGAGTGTTGCTATAACATTTTATTAATATATTAATAAACCTAAACTTTGGAAAAGGCTGATATTTTCATGTAGAATAATTACTGTAATATAAGAGTTTGCAGATAATTTTTATTTCTCTCCTGCGGAGCCGAAGCTGTATATATAATATACATGTATAATGGGGTATAATAGTATAATAGTATAATGGGGTTTGCATATTCAAGATTTTTTAAGACCTATGTGAAGGTCATCTGTTAATAACAAATGGTGAGTCTGAAGAAATCTGCTAGACTCTGTTTTACAGCTTGTCTTTGGACATAAATGTAAGCTTCAAAAGAATAATAATGCCCAAGCCAGTAAAAAATGTATCAGTCATCCTTGCTAATCTAGAAAAACCGTGAATGCTAGTTCAGCCTATAGATATTAACACCCTTCATTGTCTGAACAGAAACCTTTCTAAATCATTTGCCTCATATAATAGATTATGAATCAATTGCTGCAATTTGGGGAGTTCCAGTTTTATTGAATTTAATCTTTCTCCTGTCATGGGTGTTGCAAGAAACGGGGTCTATTTGTTATGGCCCACTGTTGATGGCAGAGATATATTCCCTTGCAGGAAAGCTGCTCCTGCAAGCTGTAAATTGAAATAGAGAACTAAATTTATTCCTTCTAATGCCTCATACCGAATGGCTGAACTTCAAAGTAGTCCCACAGCATCAACTTTGGTGTTAGCTATATAACTTTGTGTTACCAGTAGTTATCTGGATTGCATAACAGTGCAAAGTATCGCAAGCGATCCTCTGTATATATGGTGCTTTAAATAATATTTCTACTTTTCTGTTCACATGTCAAGCAGTTTGTATGCCAACTGGTGTTCTGAGGTTTGCCCAACACATTTTATGGCTGTATTGTACTGGGTTTGACTTGCTGCGATTCCATCTTTTACATAAGCCTGGAAGTGTAGTATATATATCACTCAAGACGTGATATTTAATATTATTTCATTTTTCTGAGCTATCATTTTCAAACAACACCAAAAATTGCCTCAATTTTGTCAAAGAAGATGAAGGCATTTGAATAATAATCAGAATGAAGAATGAGAAAAACCTGAATTGAGCAATCCCAGGCATTTTAACAGCTTCACCTTATGATTTTTGCCCTTTCAATAATGCCTTACTGTTTTTGCAGATGGCAGTGAAGTCTGGAGACCTTACAGATGGGGGATACCCCAGTAACTTTTCTTTTTAGGATTTTTTTTTTTGTCTTCTGGGTTTTTTTTCTTTTTCTTTTTTTTTTTTTTTTTTTTTAAGAGGAGTTTGATTGGTTTCTGTTTGGTTTGTTTGTTTGGTGGTGTTGTTTTGGTTTGGCTTTTTGTCTGGACAGGTTTGTCATGGAGTGTCCATTTTTTTTCTGAATAGCAGATGTCCACATAACACAAAATGCAGATGAGAAATCAATATTTTTTTTTATGTGGATAACTCCATTAAATGGATCTTTGTCTTAATGGTTGCAGAAACTAAAAGTGCTCTGATATGAGAGGTTGCAACTGCCTTACCTGTAGTAAGAAGTGGGATCGTGACTGAAGCATGATCAGTACCTCCTACTCCTCTTTTCTGGAAAGCAGGAATGCTCAGGCTCTCATGGGACCAGACTGACTGCTAAATTGCAGAGCTGTAAATGTGAGTAGCTGTGTGCATAGGCATCTGCAATAAAACTAGATTGGCAAAATACAACCAGAAATTTTGGCCAGTCTCCTTAGTTACATGGGGAGAAAAACTTGTAATTGAAAATCCTTTTATGTATTTTAGCCACTTCACAAGAAACCTCTGAAGCCTTTTTTACTTCCCTCTTTGACTTTTACTGTATATTTCTCCTTGACACAGGATCAAACATTTCTCCTGTCTCTGTGGCCTTTCTTTGACAAGTCTGTTCTTCTAACCAGTTTTGTCAGGCATCAGAAATGCTTTTAGAAACACCAGTACTGTGTTACAGAGTCTTGACAATCAGTTTATATCCTTTACTAGTTAAACTCATGAGATTTGAGTGCAGAGTCAAAGCAAAGTGTTCCCTCACTTTTTTCTAGCATTGCTGCCAGCCAATATTAAAATAGAAGCATTCTTCAAGAGTATTAATACTAGTGCACAGAGAGGCATGCTTATTCTGCAGAAAGGTGAAACATGAACCTTTCAACTTGCCTCATCATCTTTCTCATATCACCAACGTCTAAACATTTTCATTTCAGTGCATCCTTAGCTCTTCATGGTAACTCCACATTGAACCCATAACACTGAACCATACTTCTCCTAGGTACTGGGTCCTACCCCAATACATTAACCCGGCTAATCTTGTTTCTGCCATGTGGTTTGCCTCTCAAATATTTTTTTTATATCACATGTATGAGAAGAGTTTCCTTGAGAACATGAGACTTAGGAGTATTTTCTCCTAGAAAGATGTAATGAAAGTTCCCCTTACAGAAAAGTGTCTTTGTTCACAACCAGGAATGAGATTTTGACTTCTAGAGATACTGAAGAGATGGTTCTTGGGAACAAAGCCAACGTGCCAATGCCATGACTGGCTCAGCAGGTGAGCAAATGGCCCTATAGCTCATCCACAGAAACCACAAGATCTGTAGTACCACAAGTAGTGCAGGAGTATGTATGTTCTCCATTGTTAATCATCCACAAAGAAAAGACCTCATCTTGGAGTTTCCTGTCCTTCAACTGGAAAAGTGATGTAATTTTTATACCTCTGTGTCAGTGATGCTTTAAAGACCTTGAGGACACGTAAAATAAAATTCATTTGGGATTTTGAAATGTATTTGTTTTTCTTTCCTCTTCAAATAGCTTGGGGCTAGGATTCTCTGCAATGGCTTAAATAGCAACTGTAGGTTTAGTTTTAGCCTCCAAATGAAATATATGGGATGGAAGAAGGATTATTTGAGTAGGAGATTCTTTTCAAGTACACTGAAAGAAAGCAGTAGTGTCCACCTTTTTAACTGAGAGGGAAAGGTGCTAGAAGTTTTGGGGAAATTGTTACTGGCCCGAAATGCTTCACTCGTGTTCTCTATTAAGATGAGAAGGAGGACTGTATCAAAGACAGGTTTCATGTGGTAGTTTTCGCATTGTAAACTAATGCAATAAAATAACACTGAAAATGAAACAGAAAATGAAAAAGATGAGAATGTATAAGGAAAATGGTTCTTGATGTTTAGTAGCTATGACTAAAGTTCCTAATTCCAGCTACCAGTTCTTACACATCTATACATAAGATGATATGTCAAATATTATTTAAAGTGTATGTGCTGTGAGACTGGGCTATGTTTTGTGTTTCACAATTGATAAAGTATTGTTCCTGAATAAATCCTGCATTTCTAGCCGCAGTGACACAAATAATAGAACATGAAGCCATGGAAGAAAATGGCCAATTTGTGTGATACTAAAAGAAGCTATGCTTCATTTGGTCTTAGAAAATAAGGCACAGTACAGATATGATTGCCTTTCTTGAACAGTTGTATAGGATTGCTAGTATATAAAGCTTTCCCTGCCTACATTTTTCGATTGACTCAGTGATTTGTGGATGTTGTTCAGTGTATATTTCAGCTTTGAGAGACATGATAAAGTAATGGTTCTGTGAAATTTTAAATGTCAGACCTGTATAGCTCATTCTGTTATCAGATTCTGATTTGTTCGCAGATTATGTATTCATGTGTAAAGGTGGCAAAACACTGATCCTGAGAAAGACCGCAGCTCCCAGAAGTAGTTTTCACTTCATTTTTTGTCTAATGGTCTATTTTTAAAAGCTAAGGTTCTGGGTCGAAGCACTTAGGAGAAATTAATTCTTCTATGTTTGAATAGTGTCAACCTAAGTTACACCTTCTGGACCTCTCATACCTTTTAGCATTTTTACTTTCTAATGCTGTTTATACTTCAAAATTATTTTCAATGTTTAGCCTAATGAAAGGAAAAGTATGCTTGTTTCTTAAAAGCAAACATGGAAATGGCCAACAGGTTAAAAATTACATTTATAGAGAAAATGTAGCCTGACTTCATAAGCAAGCCAGATTGACAAATACCATTGGTTTCTTGTGTTCGTTTCAGGTTGGATTTAGCTAATGCCTGTGAGGTTGTAATCTCTGGGAGGTTACTTTATTACTTAGAACATGTTTTGAAGTGGTAGTCAAAAGGATGAGGGCTTGGGGTTAAACCACTTTCAGACATAATAATTCTTCATCAAAATCTAATTTGGAAAAAAATGGCACCTGGATTCAGTAAAGCAGTAAAGCACTGTGACTTTTCTAGGGAGTACAGCAGCCTGTCTTGACAGTGATTTATGTTCTTTTTTTCCTACCATGCCCAAGTATATTATCTAGGTTGACATGCATATGTACATATATCAAGTGAGGTCTCAGAACCTGCTACAATCCCCATACTGAATTTATCCTTGTTGATACCTCTGAATATTGGTAGAGAATGAAGGACACAGTCTCTTGACACATATCAGCTCGACGTAGCACGACATGATTTCAGCACAAGCTGGGCATATACTTTGACTCTGCTGCAGAAGTAATTAAGAGAGAAATCTTATTGTCATCTGGCCTTGCAGTTGTTCTGCAGTGAGAGTCTAGCAACTTGTAATCTTACAGGTAAACAAGCAACCACCAAGCATTCTTTGACATTTCAGGGGTTTATTTCTGTGTAGACATGAAGCAAGCATTCTGGGGAAAATATTACAGTAGAAGATACATCACCTGAAGTCTTGTCACGTGCAGAGTAATTTAGATTTTTCTGTAAATCCTATGCATTCATTTTCCTAAATTAAGAATTACAATATAATTTAATAGGAAATTATGGCCTTGCAATAGGCTTTGAACCATTCTATAAAATGTAATATAAATACAGCATTCCTGCTTAGAGTTTTCTAGGGCACCACTGAAACAAAGCAAAAAATATTTACAAATTAAATTTGGTAAAATAATATTTATACAATCCTTGGACATCACTACTGCTGTAATAAAGAGGATTTATTCATAGAAGTTTAATTGTGCACTAGTCTGTCTTTTAATGTCATCCTTCCCTCCTACCCTCAATGTTAAGGCTATCTTTTCTATATGGAGCATTATCTTCGTCTTAATTCCATTCAAACTAGTCTTCCTTAAACAGCTCCTATGTGGACTCTTTAAAATTATTTGATTTAGTTTTATAAACAGCAAAACATGATAAGACCCATACAAGTTCACAGCGTATTTTAAGGAGCAAAGCAAGTATGGGGGTTAGACACAATGTCGGCAATTTAAAAAAAATTTTTAAGACCCTCTGCTCCTTGACTTGCCAAAAGCTTCTGGCCACCTAAATTAGTTTTCCTCTGAAATTTGCGTGGCAGAGTTCTCTAGGTGCCTTAATTTGGGGTTTTCCCTGTCGAACCAGATATTAAGTTAAGCTTCATTTGACTAGTTTCAACAATTCTCTGTAATAGAGGCTGGATAGTATCTGGAACCTTCTGTCACTGAAGAGTTACTTGGAATTTCCTCCTGATGGAATTATGTAGCTTCACCTAGTTTGCTGAATTTCTGTGATGTGAGTAGTCAGATTCCAGCCTTGAGATTGTGCACCAGAAAGAAGAGATTTCACACATAGCTCATTCTCTCTTTTCCAGTGGAATCATCAAGTTATTATCATCTAATTATTACCTGGAACATTTAATGGGATATGTTCTATAATTATGCATTTGACCAGGACACATTAAGGGAAAATCTTAGCATTTCATCGAGTGAATGGATCATACTTCATATGATGTGTGAGGTTATTTTCAGGAGTAATGCACACAAGTGAAGAGTTCAGTCTTGATTTATGAAACGCACAAGACATATTATAAAACAAATTTGAAGGGCAGTATCCTAATGTGATGAGGACATCTGGGAGAGGTTCAGCAGTGAAAGAAGGGGTGGCATAAATCACAAATGGGCTGTTCTTTGGTTGAAGATGGATACTAGTGGTGATGCTATCAAATCTGCATTTGGTTATGGTTCAGGCTGAAGTAGCTCTGTGCCACACCTCAGATCACAAGTGCTTCTAAAATCGTTTCTTGCACAATGCTGCACAGTGAATGCTCCCAAACCAGTTTTTTTGGGAAGCGTACTTGTAAATACATATGTGCTTCCAGTATTGAAGGTGCAGATTGTTTTAAAACAGTGAAGAGGATTGTCACCATTAGAACATTCTTCAAATTTCAGAAAAAGAAAGAAGCTGAAGCAGTTTAAAAGTAAAGCATTGCTTATCAGTGTATATATATATTATTTGGAGAAAAATAAAAGTAACAAATAATATATGTAAATAAATAAGCCAATTTTTTCAGGATTTTAGTGCAGGTTTTTTTAAGCCAAACCAATCTATTTTCTGAAGCTTTTCTTCTTTAAATAAATTACTGGTTAGGAGCTGCAGAGATTATAGAAAACACTTTTAAAGAAGATATTTGATACTTTTGCATTATCCACTGATTTAACAGTATGTGGCACTTCTATTTTCCTCTGATGACTTAACACCCACTCTAGAAATGTGGGTGCATATATCTGGGACTGATCTCAAAAAGATGTTTCTTGATACTTCAACTCCCTGAGCATCTACTATGAAGAGGTTGATGAACACATTCAAAATGTATTTAGCAAATATAGAGGTACTTGAAGATGCAGTCAGTTGTGCATGACATTGTCTCTGTGATGATGTTCTGGCTAGATAAGAGGTTTTTTGTCTGCAGTAGAAAAGACAAAGATGAGAAATGTGAGTTTGCACACCAGGGATAAAAAAAATCCAACAGCCAACCAGATGAGGTAATGTTTTGCAAGAGCATGAAAAGCAAAGGGACATGGGGAAATAAAAAGCTTTAGGAATATATCTGACATTGTTGTCTTCCTCTGGGTTCATTTACACCAGACTGCATATAATTTCTTAGTTCTCCCATATGTTCTTTTTGTATTTTTCATTAATTGTGCTATTTTCTATAATTCATTGCATACTTCCAGACTTCTTCCTCTACTGAAAAATTCTCTTTGATTATTCTCCACATCCTTCCTCCCTTCAATTTAGCCTACTTAATCATTATTATCTTTGCCCCTCAAAAGCTATTCCCCATATTTTTTTTTTCTGAAGCACCAGCATTTCTCACATTGCAATTTCTGATTGAACTTTAGCAGAATCCTTGCATCTGCTAAATCCCCATGGCTCTCTTGTTCTCTTGCAGTAATAATATCCTTGTTTTTCCTTCCTGAAAAAATTTAGGTGGGTGATACCAACAGCAAAACTTTCAGAAAAAGCTTCTAAGTCAATATTTGTAAAAATAAGGTGCTCTTGCCTATACCACAAGTTTTTTGAATGGACTTTTACTCAATAAACACAATTATGGGTGCAGAAGGACACTTTCTTGCTGTGTGGAGAAGTTGTGTCCAGATGTTTAACCACAAATACACCTATGAGCAACATACTTTCTCAAATAGATCATCCTACTTCTCAGGACCATGTTTAACAGTGGCTCTTGTGTCACACTTTTCCCATGGCCCACCTCCCAGGGATTTTTGCTATTTCATTCCTGAGTGTTGTGTGCAGTACTTTTAAAAGAACATCCTTTTGTAGCAGAAGTTACAAGTTTTTATGGACTCAGTCAACAGTGACAGTGCTGTATTTTTATACAGCTCCTTTATAATAGAAGATTTCTGAATGCTAAGATGAGTATGATCATTTTACTATATGATAGACTTAATCTTCATATCCTGTCCTTGTGAAGGATAAATGATCTAGGAATTATTATCTTGAGCTTGAAAGGTCAAAATTCCTACAAATGAAAGAGGCCATTATCCTTAGTCCTTTTTCATTCATTGAGCTTGATGACATGGGAAGAAGTTTTCTAACAAAAGTGGGCTGCACCACCTTATCACAGGTCTTGTCCTGAGGAAAACTGCTGAATATCTCCAGAGCTTCTTGACTGAATTGAATGGTTCTCTTGGAGCTTGGTGTTTCTATGGCTGTGGAGTTAGTTGGCACATATTTAAGTCATCTGTATGTAATGATTTGCCAGCAGGCTTTGAGCCATAGTGCATTCTGTTAGGAAAGGCTCGGGAAGGTATTTTCTGGAAGGTATTTTCTAAACAATTAGTCAGAAGGGGAACAGTTGTTAATTTTTTGCTATTTTTCTTGGGATTGGAAAGCTGTGAAGAGGCTAGAAAAAGCCTTAAGAAACTGTAAACCATAATTTTACAGTCAACACAAGTTACTTTAAAAACTTCATACTTCAATTCCCTGCTTGTTTCTAGTTACTAAATCCAATGAAAAAGGCATATCATTGTCTTATCCTATGCTCCACCATTTCAGATGTTCAGAGACCCTGATAAATCAACAGACTGGTTATTAAAAAAAATTAAATTACATTTCTGGGCTTATGATTATTTTGCAAATGTAACTTCCATATTCTGTTCAGAAAACACATTTAGAATCCTGAGAATAGTAATAATCCTGTTCAGGAGCTCCTCCAGTAAATACTTTACTATATAGAACTGAGTATTCATTAATAACTTCTATATTATTATTGGGATTGTTTTAATGTAATCTGTAATTTGCTTGAACTGAGTACATCTTTCTGAAAATGGTTTTAATTACAGAAATAAATGACAAAGCTTAGTGGAGATGCTTACACAACAGTGCAGTGTGCCAACTGGAAATTCATTCTTAACAGATGGATTTCATCAGTCTATAAAGAACTAACATGAGGCCTTTGAACCACTTAAAACTTTACTTAATCTGTCTGATAAAGTACATGATATTTCTTCTTGGCTTCTGCTCTGTTAATCAATCATTATGTTGTAGCTGCAGAAAAAAACAAAACAAAACAGTTGGTCATTTTATTGAGGATGTATTTTGCTATTAGGAGCAATTTCATGCATTAACAAGATGTAATGCTGTGGGTCAGAATAAAGGTATGGCTCAAAATACTTCCTTTTCTTTACTGGGCTGTGACATTTAATTTTAATTTTTTTTTTTTTCAAGCATTCTGCCTGACTGTTCTTGTAGCTCTTCCTGCCTTAGTAAATCAGTAGGTCTGACCTTCTTTCAAGTTCTGATTCAGGTTAAAGGTGTAGATAGCTGTCCAGGTCTTTAGATGCAACCTACCAGAAATAGAAAACCAGTATTTTGCTCCTGGTTGATGAGCTGGTTGATTACAAGTTTTGTCTCTTCCTTGAGACTCAATAACTTTAACGAAAAGTAGTAAAAATGTAGCCTGGGAGTAGCTCAAAAAGTGGAGGTGTGCTGATTAGGCCTGACATATGGAAAGGAGGCATCAATAATATGGAGAAAATTAGGGTATCAAGCTGAATGACCCTGTGGACTGGGGTAGAGACTGGGAGATGGATTCATTAGCATCAAGTGCAAAATCACATACTTAAGAATAACAAGATATTCAGCTACAAGTTAATTGCTCATCAGTTAGAAATGAATGAGAAGAAAAAGCATGCAATATGCTAAATGACAGCAGGATGAGGAAGCCAGAAGCCATGGAAAAGGAAGTTGTATTGCTGGCCAGTGTTAGGGGAGAGTGAACTGGCAACAATCCTGTCCTCCAAGGGTCAAAAAAGGGGTTTGGCTACATCATCCAATCACCTCAGCTTTATGTGGAGCTTGCAACACACCTATGCTTTGTAACCACCCCAAATGTGTGCGTGTGTGTTTTTAGCCCAAGGTACTTCAAAAAAGCAAAACATTGAAGTGGTTGCTGTGCTTTGTAAGGTCTACTGAGTTCACATCCTTGCTCACTTTTTCACATTTTCATCCTCTAAAAGAATATGGCTTGTCTTGACACCGCAAAACAATGACTGGAAGTGAAAATAAATGAACGAGAGAGGGAAGAGGACTATTTATGCCAAAGGACTAAAGTAACATGAGAAAAAAAAAAAACAAACAAAAAACCAAACAGATAAAATGGCCACACATAAACTTGGGTTGGGGATAAAAAGAGAATATGAAGAGAGTGGTGTTCCAGTAGGAATAACAGTCAGAAGTTAACTGGTGTGAGCAGTTGATAAAGAGGGTCCCATGCTGATGGTCAGAAGGCACTGTTGAAGCAGAAGTTCTCCCCAGCTCTGCCTCCATGTAGGATCACTCTGAGTGGCAGGGACTTGGGGAGGTCTCTGGTGAAACCTCTTCTGCTCAGAGGAAATGGTCCTCCTGAGAGATGGATCCAAAGCAGAATGGCATGGCCTGGCATCTGGCAAAAAACTGGTTAAAAAGACTTTAGATAGAAATAAATGTTAAGCAAGTAAGCAGGACCCAGACATTCTCCAACCCCCTTTTGCACCAAGTAAACATATAGAAATAATGTCATTAATAAAATAACTTGGATCATCAGTCATGGACTCCAAAGTAAAATAAGTTGAACATGACAATTATGTCAATTATATTTTATAGTCACTTTGGACATTTTATTACATATACACAAGCATTTGTGTGTCTACCTTTTACTACATTTTTTTAAAGTCTACTGCCTTCCTGACATATTTTACTCATTTGATTATTTATGCATTTGCTGCAGTGATATTCTGTTAAATATTAAAAAGTTTGTGATTTAAACCTAATTCTGAGTTGCAGATATTTCTTATGGAATTAAGGCTGAAATTTAACATTAGGCTAGTTTTATTTATTTTTATTTTTTTAATTTTGTAGCAAGACTGAGCAAGGATATACCTACGTAACAAGAAAGGAGGAAGTAGTGCTGACAAAGAAATAAAAAAGGCATAGAAAATACATTAAGGACTATGTGATTAATGTGTTTTCTCTGCATTGTCCTACTTTTTATTCTGTAGTCTTCTTTCAAGCACAGAAAACATTTCTGATACACAAATTATTACTATCCTGGCTGCTTTAAATTAAATACATAGATACTTCTAGAATGCCAAACAAAATTCAGTGATACTGTTTTTTAGAAAAATAGAAGGGAATGAGGTCTGAGCAGATAAACCAGTGGTGCTACTTGGTTTTGTAACCCACAAATATGTGAATATTCTGGCAGAACATACATTCCTGCTTCTTTATTGTTCGAGTTTAGGTGGTAAATCCACTTCTTCAGTGGCACAAAGCAGGGCACCCCAGTGGAGCCTGGGGAGGGTTTTGCTTTCTGAGGATGCTGCTGGTCCATCATAGCTGTGCTGTGGCTTTTCTTCACAAGGTTTTGGAGGAGAAAAGTAAACCTGGCAAGAAGCCCTGAGGAAGAATAATGTATTACTTCCCTTCTTTGAGCTAAAACACCTTCTTGTGGCCAAGAATCTGTCCCTGGCACAGGAGGAGGTGCCACCTCCAGCAGACAGAGCATGCCTGACCTCTGGGGCTCAGATGGGGCAAAGCAGCCCTGAATATTACAGGAAAAGAATGGAAGGGGGAAGGGGAAAGGAAAGGGGAAGGGACCAACAGATTTGCATCTCATTTGTTTTGATTCCACTACTTAAAACTAATCATTTTTATTTTCTTGAAAGCTGCTTTTGGCCAGCCCTTGGTGTTTATCAAATTCTTTGTTTTCTCTGACTACTCTCTGCTGGCCTAGTTAAATTATGAGGAATAAATTATTATTATTAAATTAAATCCAGAGCTGCACTGGATCATAAAATACTCTATTGATTAGCAGACTTCTAATTACTCTTAGCATGAAAAAATAAAATAAAAAAAAAGATCTGATAGTAAACAAAGCAGAAAAAAATAGGGCGTTTCCAGCATGTAGGGATATACATGCTTGTGTGTGGCCTTGTACATGAGTATTGTAATTTCCAGTTTATCATCATGAGCTTATTTGACTGCTTACAGAAGTGTGACCTGAACAAACACATATTTTGACAGAAAATCAGCCAAAACAAAACTTCTTTCTCTTTTTTTTTTTTTTTTTTTTTTTTTTTTCCTTCAATACCCTGCATATGCTCTGGAATAATAACACAGTGATGAGGAATATGGTTTTGATTTTTCGTGTCTTGTGGTAATGAAGTGAAAGTTATGGTTAATTTGTCTTTTAAATAGGTATGCATCAGTAAAAAGAATATAGTGTGTCATAGTTTTAGCTTGAAAAACAGTGAATACCAGTAGGCACTGAAACCTTTCCACTTTCATCATCTGCCTACATACTGGTTCAATGTGTGAAATTACTTTTGTCTTCCATAAAAACAATGCACAGTATGTATTCCACCTTCAAATCAGTTTCTCTAACAGTGCTAGTCTTAAAGATGCATGTGGCATTTTTCAGGATGCAGTTGTACATACTATAAGCCTTGCCTAGGAGGAGAGTAGCACTGATGTCCTCTCCTCCTTCCTTAGTGCTGAATGGCAGGTCCATGGCAATAGCACTCTCAAGAGGACATCTCACTTGTGCTTGTAGGTGACTCTGTTTCCCAAAGAAGTACAAAAGTAGAGGACAGACTTTGGAATGTTTGGAAAAATAAGGATTGAAATCAGGGGAGAACTGCTGTTGATTTCCAAAGGACCAGAGCTTCTCCCCAGCCCTTTAATGAGTCTTCTGTGATCCACAGAAGTTTTCCCATTAATTTCTATGGGCTCTCCATGGCAGTCTTACTTTCTTTTTTTTCTAATCTATGAATGTAAACCAGAAAATAACTAATACATCCCAGCAACAACTGTGCATAGTTCTTGCCCACAGCAAAATGGCTGAGCCAAAGTTACAATTTAATTCGAATGTGAAAACCATAAAATTCTCATGAAGTATTCAAATTCTATGCTTGTTAGAGAATTGTTTGTTTGTTTGTTTGTTTCATTTTGCTAGAGCTGTCCAAGAATGAACAGCTGAGTTTCCTGTTCTGCTATGCCCTTCTAGAGAATATGAATTTCTCATTCAGAAATGAAGCAGTTCCTATTGCTTTTGGTTTTGATTGTGGCCTGGCTTGGCAGTGGTGCAGTCTGCATGGCTCTTCTGTTTTTCCTTCAAGGTAAAAAACCTTTTCCTTTAAACCTGGATGCTGGCAGAGAGGCAGGTGAGCAGCCCAGTGCTTTGCAGATGCATGCAGTCTCGTCAGCCCATCACTCTTCTCAGTTTCCCATCACCAGGAGGTTGATATCAGAGCAAAATACACTCTGCTAAATGTGTATTCCTTTGTTCTGCACTTTTCCCTCTAGGCCTGTAATTACGGCCTTCCTGATAACCAGCACACAACTGTACCCATTAATTATGTCTTCACTTGAAGGTTTCTCTCTCAGTGTTTCCATCCTTGTCAGCTCAGCTACCTTCAGCTGCTGCATCAGTCTGTTAGCTACGTCAATCATCCTTTCCATGAAAACCCAACCTGTAGGCTGGAGCAAACCCTTAGCATCACTGCAGACTTGGGAAAACCACCCTATTTTCAGACAGGGAAGCACTGTGCTGAGTGAACAACCAACATTTTATTGTACGTGCTTTTGTTGGTGTCTCTGTAGTTACTCAATAGCTGCTTTATTTTTCTGTGAAGAATAGAAAAGAGACATGGCTGAGGCTCTGCTGTTTACCTGATAAAACAGTCAAAACATGTTTCTGATTAAAGAGGCAACAGTAGACACCCAGTCTCTGTGGGCTTCTCCACATTAGGGGATAATGGAAGCATTTACTAACAGCCAAAGAAATCTTTTATTAGGATATGAAACCTTTAATTTAGAAGGAAGGTTTCACATTCTCATGTACATTTTTCCTTATCCTCCTACTCTGCAAAATGTAGTGAGGCCAAAAATTAATACAATTGCACATCTATTTCTGAGCTATGAAATACCTCTGAAAAGGTATTTCACACCACTTTTGAAAAGGTGTGATTTTGAAGTAGAACAAATAATGTACTTATAGCAATCTTCTTTAAACGAACAAAGCTTTAGAAACCCAAAGATCTCGATCAATCAAACCCAATGTATTACATTCTCTGTTTTGTTAGTTTTAGATTTAAACTGTTTTATAAATATTAAAATTGCAGCAAGAATACCTCATACGTTAAAAATGGCTCTGATGGAGCAGGGCAAAGTCACATCTGCAGAAAATACACTGAAAGGTGAGACCTCACCTTTCCTTCTGCTCCCTTAACTATCTGGTACAATTGGTACATGTCTTATGGTATACTTTTCATCATCCTATATACATTTTTATCTGGGCAGTTGGCTCTGTTATCCATGCAGGAGGCTGACCAACTGGGTAAAGTCTTTTGTGATGCTGCCAAAGCTGATGTCTACTTTGAATCAAGTAATTTCTGAAATACACAACCAAACTGAAACTTTAAAGTATCAGTTGTTGACAAAGGTATGAAATGGTATAAATAGTTTTATTGTTTACAGAATGTCCTCATCTGCAGCTGTCCCCTGTTTATTTAGTTGTGTGCACAAAGACAGGTAGTACATACCCAGAATGAAAGAACATAAAGACATATTTTTTCTTCATTTTGCTTGTTCTTATGTGGGAGAAGAAAACGTGACCTCTGACATGCTGAAGAGCACAGAATGAAAGGCAGATTGTAGAGGTCTGTCTCTTAGTTCACCACCCCCTGCTCCCCCAGCTTCTGTTTTCACCCTTACATCTTCTTGTGCATTTTGGAAAACACACCTTGTGGAGGTGCTGCTGCAATTGCTGGAGCTCTCTCTCCCCTTTCCTCTTGGTCCTGTTGATGCTTGCAGGAGGAGAAATACTTCATGCAATTTAGAGGTTTGCTTCTGCCTGAGTCATGCAAAGCATGATCCTTTTCCCAGGCTCATCCAAATGCTTATAGAAACATTAAGGTTGGAAAAGATGTCTATGATCATCCAAACATCAACCCAACATCACCATGCCAACCAAACCATATTCTGAAGTGTCACATCCACACATTTTTTAAGACCTTCAGGGATGGTGACTCCACCACTTCCCTGGACAGCCTGTTCCAGTGCTTGACCAAATCTAACCCTTGCGGGTTTCCTCATAAACCCAAGGCCTGATATCCACTGAAACCAGAATAGCACCAATGCTGTGCATTGGTTTAAAATAACAAAACAAAGGAATTAGGTCCGTCATTGTGCTGCACTCCCCTTGCCCCAGGGGTGGGTGGGCCCACAAGAATCCCCTGTGAGGAAGAAAAAAAATTAGTTTATTTAGGACTTTGACCTCTACAGTGGTGCAGTCAGTACAGAAAATGAGGCAGATGATGTCTTTACAAGTCTTTTAGGTAGTGGACAGCCAGGTGCAAGTTTAAGCATCCTTAATATTTCCTAGATTGAAACAGGGGGACAAAACCCCCTTCTCCTAGCCAACACAGGACAGCACAAGTGCTTGTTATCTGCCTGTTACACCTGGTGTCTTCGTATAGCTATAGGGGAAAAATGGATCTTTGTGAATAAGTAGACACCATTTTGTTTTACTTTTTATTAGCAAAGAGTGGGCAGGGTACCTCCAAAATTTCAGAATGCTGCAATGAGTTTCCCTATTTTCATCTCTGATTTTTTTTTCTATTGAGGGGTTTCATACACTGTTTCTTCGTATCCACTCTTGTAGAAAGTATCAGTCTAGGAGCAACATTTCTTCCTTGTTCTCATACAGGTGTTCAGCCTTAAACATGCTTCCCATTATGTTTAATTTTGCCATTTAAAAAAAAAAAAAAAGGTTAAGTTTGCAATTGTTCATAATTTTAATCATCCTTGTAAAGATTTCAGCCCTTCTTCCCCCTCCCTAAATCTGTATCTATCTGTCTTACCATGTAATTTGTCTGCTCCTGCTCAAAAAAGCAAGGAGTACTGACGCCTAAACCAGATAGGTGTGAGCAATAAGGTAGTGTCAATATTTGCATAAGAAATGTAATTTATGGAGACAATTGAGACAAAATAAATGTGCCCCATAAAATTAGCATAATAGCTGCATTTCATCAAGTTTTCCCTGTGTTATTACTATGACTGTGTTGACTAACCAGCTGTAGAAGCATTCAGAAAGACCATAAAAAAAGGTAGGGAATAGTAAGTAGGAGGTAATAGGAATCAGAGACTGAAAATATATGTACGCCTGAAAAAAACTGATTTAATCTGTTTCTTGGTAGTACAGGCTTTGAGACTAAGGTCTATTGGTAGTTGTTAGTTCCAAACAGGTAGGATTGATCTAAATTACTGTTTCTTGAGAGGGTAATTTCTTCTGGTGACAGTTTTTCTGTTTCTGTTTGCTTAAAGAAGATGATCTTGACCTTTTGAGCAGTCGAAGGCAGTTGTCTTAAAGATTTTCATCACTGTTGAACTTGTTTTCCTACAATCCATGGGAACAGAGGTATCTATAAGCTGGTTTTATGGGCACAGTTTGGCTGACTGCGATGGGAAAGTTCAGACCTCCAGGAAGGAGATTACAGATTTCCTGCCAGAAGAGGGTAATTTGGTCACAGGTGCAGAGTACACTGTTACAGAAGTGACATAAATTGTTAACACTGACATTTATTTCCCAGAGTTTGGTATTTTAGCAGTGTGGAGTCTCACAGAATCTTCCAGGGGGAAGCAAAGATGACATCCCAAATTCTGTCCCAGTTCCCCTGTAAAAAGAGTAAGGCTACCTCCTTATTACCACCTGTCTCTGCAAAGAAATAAATCTTACAAAACTGAAACTCACTGAAGACCCTAAATGCCTCAGAGTTGTTAAATACATTTCCTGAGGACAGTATTTGGGCATTTGCAGGTGACCAGGTGTCACTGGAGGCTCGTCTGAGCGTAAGAGATGTGACTCTCAAGATGAAATGCCAAATTATTCCCTACACACACGAAGAAGTTTATATTTGAAACTTAAGTGACTTTCACACTCATTAAGAGTGTTAGATGTGGTGGGTAATACATTGCAGCCTGTCGAATGGCTGCCCAAGTTTGTAGCTATGTGTGCCCATTGACAAGTATATATGCACTTATTGATAAACTACTGAGAACTCTTGAGTGCTCTTAGGTTTTCATCACAAAGTTTATGTTATTTGTTTGTGCAGAAATCAAAGTATGTAAAAAGTCTCACTCTTATCTCAAGCTTTATCACTTGCTCTTAGGTTGAAGTACAAGAACTTCAGGCTTCCACCCCTCAGTCTTTCTGAATTGTAGGTACGAATGGTTTTGATAAAATGGTATCTTAAAAAACAAAAACAAGAAAAAATTGGCTTTTTTGCTCTTGGATAGATTTTTTCCTGGATAAATTACACTTTTAACTCCTGGTTCTGTACAGCAGCGAGAACTTTAATGATATGATTGTACAGTTTTTGTCTAGTTAATGAAACCTGTAGCATATTTAGATTTAAATCAAATCTCAAGTTTCACTTATGTTCTTGGTTGCATATGTTGGATTTTATGTCTTTTTTTTTTGTAGCTTTTTGAAGGGTTATACTGTTACTGCATTTTATTAACTATATAGATTGTTCTTCCTGATACTACAATGTCCCTTGGTATGAAAGTGCTATACTAGTAATTTCATATTTCTCACTGCATCGACAAGCAGTTTTAAGCATTGTTTTGTGTTTAGTAGGTAAAATATGTACATTTGGCAGAACTCTCGTGCACAGCTTGAGCACATTGAGGTTCATCACTTTTTTGCCTTTAGTGTTAGTTCTTGTATATCTGGCCTTGATTCAACAAACTCAAAATTGTGAAGTCAGGTGCATTTCTAACTGCCCATAACGTTTCTAACATTTCTAAGCCCATAACGTTTTTTGCATCCTTTGGGTAAAGTCTTTCCTAACCACATTGTCTACTGGATCTTCATATAACACCATAGCACGTCATCCTGATATCTGCTGGTTGACTCACACAGCCAGCCTTTCACAGTCTAGGAGGTTCCTCCAGTGCATTGATGATAACTTCTTAATGCAGATGGTGGACAAGCCGACTAGAAGAGGAGCGCTGCTGGATCTTATACTAACCAACAAGGAGGGCCTTGTCAAAGAAGTGGTGGTCAATGGCAGCCTTGGCTGCAGTGATCATGAGATGGTAGAGTTCAGGATCCTGTGTGGAAGGAACAGAATACCCAGTAGGGCCAAAACCCTGGACTTCCACAGGGCAAACTTTGGCCTCCTCAATCAACTGTTAAGAGAAATCCCATGGGACAGGGTGTTAGAAGATAAAGGGGCTCAAGATAGCTGGTCAATATTCAAGGACCACTATTTGCAAGCACAGGATCAGAGCATCCCTATGGTTAGGAAATCTAGTAAGGGAGCTAGGAGACCAGCATGGTTAAAAAAGGAACTGCTGGGAAAACTTAAGTGGAAAAGGAAAATCTACAGATCATGGAAGGGGGGGCTGGTCACTTGGGAGGAATACAGGACTGTCGTCAGAGGATGTAGGGAGGCAATTAGGAAAGCTAAGGCCTCCTTGGAACTTAACCTTGCAAGTCAGGTTAAGGATAATAGAAAGGGCTTTTTCAAATACATAGCTAGTAAAACTAACGCTAGAGGCAATATTGGCCCACTAAGGGATGAGATGGGAGCCCTGGTGACAGAGGATATAAAGAAGGCAGAGGTGCTGAACGCCTTCTTTGCCTCTGTCTTTACTCCTGCAGGGTTTCCACATGAGCCCCAGATTCATTTAGCCCCAGAAGTAGTCAAGATAGATAAGGAATTTGACGTAGTAGATGAGGATTGGGTTAGGGATCAGCTGAGTAATCTGGACATCCATAAGTCGATGGGTCCAGATGGAATGCATCCAAGGGTGCTGAGGGAGCTGGCGGAGGTCATTGCTAGGCCACTCTCCATCATCTTCAGTAAGTCATGGGTAACAGGAGAGGTGCCTGAGGACTGGAGAATAGCAAATGTCACCCCAGTCTACAAGAAGGGCAAGAAGGAGGACCCGGGTAACTATAGACCGGTCAGCCTCACCTCCATCCCTGGAAAGGTGATGGAACAACTTGTTCTTGTCACTATCTCCAGGCATATCAAGGACATGGGGGTCACCAAGAGCAGTCAGCATGGTTTTATCAAGGGTAAATCATGTTTGACTAACCTCATAGCCTTCTATGAGGAAATTACTAGGTGGATAGATGATGGAAGAGCGGTAGATGTGGTTTATCTTGATTTCAGTAAAGCATTTGACACCGTCTCTCACAGCATCCTTGTAGATAAGTTGACCAAGTATGGGTTTGGTGATCAGGTAGTGAGGTGGATCAGGAACTGGTTGAAAGCAAGGAGTCAGAGAGTTGTAGTCAATGGGGCAGAATCTGGTTGGAGGTGTGTGACTAGTGGAGTCCCTCAGGGGTCGGTACTGGGACCGGTGTTGTTCAATATCTTCATCAACGACTTGGATGAGGGTATAGAGTGTACCCTCAGCAAGTTTGCTGATGACACTAAGCTGGGAGGAGTGGCTGACACACCGGAAGGCCGTGCTGCCATTCAGAGAGACTTAGACAGGCTGGAGAGTTGGGCAGAGAGAAACATGATGAAGTTCAACAAGGGGAAGTGTAGAGTTTTGCATTTGGGGAAGAACAACACAATGTCCCAGTATAGGTTGGGGGCTGACCTGCTGGAGAGCAGTGTAGGTGAAAGAGACCTGGGGGCCCTGGTAGACAAGAGGATGACCATGAGCCAGCAATGTGCCCTTGTGGCCAAGAAGGCCAATGGCATCCTGGGGTGCATTAGAAAGGGTGTGGTTAGTAGGTCAAGAGAGGTTCTCCTCCCCCTCTATTCTGCATTGGTGAGGCCGCACCTGGAGTATTGTGTCCAGTTCTGGGCCCCTCAGTTCAAGAAGGACAGGGAAGTGCTTGAAAGAGTCCAGCGCAGAGCTACTAAGATGATTAAAGGAGTGGAACATCTCCCTTATGAGGAAAGGCTGAGGGAGCTGGGTCTCTTTAGTTTGGAGAAAAGGAGACTGAGGGGTGACCTCATCAATGTTTTCAAATATGTAAGGAGTGAGTGTCAGGGAGATGGAGTTAGGCTTTTCTCAGTGATGACCAGTGATAGGACAAGGGGTAATGGGTGTAAATTGGAGCACAGGAGGTTCAAGTTGAATATTCGAAAAAATTTTTTTACTGTAAGGGTGACAGAGCCCTGGAACAGGCTGCCCAGGGGGGTCGTGGAGTCTCCTTCACTGGAGACATTCAAAACCCACTTGGACACGTTCCTGCATGATGTACTCTAGGTGGCCCTGCTCTGGCAGGGGGGGTTGGACTAGATGATCTTTCGAGGTCCCTCCCTTCTAACCCCTAGGATTCTATGATTCTATGATTCTATGATCCATAATACACATACAGCTGTATCTCCATGAAAAGAAAAAAAAAAAACTTTGAATTTGATGGGGAGATGATCTCCAATAGAAAGAATTCCACTACAAGCTGTTTTTTGCTGGGTACCCAGAATCTGCACATTATACTTTAGTACAATTATAAATTTAGTATTTAGCTTTTGCTCATAGCAATCTGCTGCTCAGCATTTGAGAGGAGTTGGGATCTGCCATCCCTCCTCTATACCATTACTGTTATTGCTACATTTGTCCCCAGAATAACAGCACACAGGACTTATGACAGTCCATTACTGTTAATAGTGCTATTGCAGAATCACACTACCAAAAATACCGCCTAAAGCAAAATATAGATAATTTTGTCCGTCTTCCAGGAAGGTGCATGCTGAGGTTAATGAAAGTTTGACTTGGTAAATGCAGAAGGACCTCATTGTTTGGACTACTTGAAGTAGTATTTAGTATTCTTATTTAGATTTAGTGGTTTTCTTAGTCATTTTGTCCCTCGGATGAACTCCTGTCACTGAGGACACAGCCCCAACAGGGATTATTGTCAATCAACCCAGAAAAACTTATGCTGATGTCAGAAGGGTCATCAGAGCAAAGCTGCAAACCACCACTATTGTCCTTGTTGTCCTCTACGCAGGTCCCCGAGGAGAGACGAGCAAAAAAAATGTCTGGAAGGACGGACCATTTGCAATCCCTGCAGCAAAACACTGCAGAAGAAACCACCTAGTTATGGCCTGATGGCTTACTCTGCCATCTTCACAAGGGGAAAAATACATAGTCAAGATCTCAGGACTTCTAGGGATCTCCTCTTTGGAGGGCCAAGAGCTACAGACACCTATTACACATGCTTATAAAATAATAACTGAATATTAAATATCTAGGCACTACTGTGCAATTCTACCACAAATACTGTGCCACTTCTGTCTACACTAGGGTCAAACCTTACTCTGTGTTCAGAGGAGGGAGAAGTTTCTTATACAGAGAAGACAGTACTAATGCATCTCAACTTATTTTCCATGATACAGTACATCCAGAGATAGCAGAGATTGTTTTACTGCTGTGTGATTTGGCTGTTAGCCCTAATGTAACTGCAGGCATGTGGTTTGTCAAATGGTGTTTCAAGTTCAAATTACCTTTAGGAACACTCGATGCCACCAAAATGGATGCAAGAGAGAAACGAATGTCAGGGCAACCTTATCATCTCTGTGCTCCTGTTAGGGGAACAGCAAAGTCAATTTCACCTGACTTTTTTGTATCTCACTTGTCCTTTTCCCTAGTGTAGACATCCATTGTGGAAAACAGTTTTGAGGGCCTCTGGAAAAGCTCCACAGGAAAGTAAGGCAGGCACTTGGCAACTTGCAAATGTCGGGATTCGCTAAAACTGTTGAAGAAAAACAAAGTGAAAAATTCTCAAAGAACAACAAAGAACAAAAATTCTCAAAAGAACATTTATTTCACTGCACTAGAAGTTGTGTATTGACTAGACATTACGACAGGAGTTTTGGGGGCTTGTTGACTAGCTTGACCAAAGCGTGTTCATGGGTTGCTTTCTCTGTGGAGGCTGCCTCTGTCACCCTGCCCACCTTGCAGCACTGGGTGACTGATCTGATTCTGGTCAATGACCAATGATCCTAGATGTGTGCTACAGGCAAGGTTATGATCTGACAGCCTGGATATGCCCTGCCATGCTGCTCCCCTCACCAGGCCTGCACTGTGTGTGCGTTCCTCTGTCACACCTGAGGTGCCTGTGCAGAGTTTGGCAAGGGTGGGGGCTGAGAGAATTTTACATGAAGGAGAACACTTCCATTTGGCAGGGTTTAGTGGGCTGGTTTGCTGTGCTCAGGCTTGTTATTTGGGCCTCAATTTTAAAACATGAGATTTAAGGGTTGTGTTTCTCCCCCTCTTCTCTCATGGGGCATCACCTGGAGTACCATGTCCAGTTCTGGAGCCTCCAACACAGGGAGGGCATGGAGATGTTGGAACGAGCCCAGAGGAGGGCCACAAAGATGATCAGAGGGCTGGAGCAGCTCTCCTGTGAGGACAGCCTGAGAGAGTTGAGGTTGTTCAGCCAGAAACGAGACAGCATCTCCGGGGAAATGTTTCTGTACCTGAAGGGAGCCTACAAGAAAGCCACGGTGGGAACTTCCACAAGGGCGTGCAGTGATAGGACGAGAAGGGATGGTTTCAAGCTGAAACAGGGTAGATTTAAATTGTTAGGAAAAAATTCTTCACTAGATGGTGAGACGCTGGAACACGTTGCCCGGGGAAGTTGTAGGGGGCTGCCCCGTGGTAGGGTGTGGTGTGCATGTGTGGTGGAATCGCACGTTCTCCAATATCGCTTCCAACCCACAGCATCCTATGACTCTATAGAGGAAGCCACCTCCGGGACGTTCCGCTTTGACGTCACACCCCCGCCTCCCCGGAGCGGAGAGATAAAACCGCTCCCTTCTCCCGCCAACATCCCCCCCTCTCCCCCTCCTCGCCCTAACCCAGCTTGGGGCGGGCAGGTACCCCTCTCCCTACCGCGGCGAGGCGGTGCCGGCTCTACTGGGCTTGGTTCCGCAGCGCGGCGCGACTCGAATCCCGGCGGCGGCGGCTGCGGCGGCTGCGGGCAGCGGCCATTGGCCGGGCGGCGGCACGTGTCGGCGGCCGCCATTTCCCCGGCGGCGGCGGCGGCGGCGTCCGAGTGTGGGTCTGTGATAGGCCGGGCTGGTGCGCAGGCGGCTGCACCGCCCGGGCTCCTGCCGAGGCAGCGAGCGCGCCTGTCAGCAGTATTGATTTCAGAGGATGGACTAAATTTCCTAGGATTTCCATTAAGAATTAAGGGAGGAGGGGGAGAGACAGAGAGGAGGGAGAGGAAAAAAAAAAAAAACCAACAAACCAAACCAACCCAAAGCAAAAAAAAAAAAAAAAAAACCGTAAGCACGCAGGGGTAGCAAGGCAGACATGGATATGAGATGGCACTGTGAAAACTCTCAGGTAGCTTCTTCTCTCACAGCCGATGCAGAGCGCAGGAGAAGCACTGCAGCATGCAGGGTTTAAGATACATTAGTCTGACAGCAAGGGGGGGGGGGGGGGGGGAAGCATTTGCATCGATTACTGAAAATGACTTTTTTTTTTTTTTTAAAGATTAGAATGTGTCTCCTTGGAGATTGCATGTCATTAATACTACGCTCAAATTTCTGCACGCTGTTTTAAATATAGGAAAGCTTTTAAAATGTATTTTAAATTATTTTTTTTTCCTTCTGCTCCAAGAATATAACGCTTTGGTACCCAGAGCATGGATGCTTCTATTTTTTTCTCTTCTGCTTTTTTTAAACAGAGATGGTTTTTAGCATGTTTGCTACAAGCGAGTATAAAGGAAAGGAAAATTGAGAAGGATCAAATAAAAGCATGAATAAAAACTGCTTCAGATTGTTGCCAGGCTGCTTTCTTTTTAATAATCTTGCAATTGTTTTGCTTAAATGATGCTTAAACCCTGACCATGCATGCTTTTCATTTTGACTCAGAATATGGATGTATATGAGTGTGTATGTATGTGTGTATTTGTTTTGATTTGATTTTTTTTCAGTGAACATTTACACAACTGGAATTCCTGTGAGTTACATGCATGCTTTGATAAGAAAATTTACATACAAATGAATTGCTATAACAGACTGATTAATATTTCATGATAGATAATGCAAAGTACCTTTTTAAAATTAGTTCTAATCTTTTGGGGAAGGGTAAATCGCTGCATGTTTATGAAAATGAAAGTGTTTGTGTATTTTTTAAAGAGTGACTGTTTATTTGCTTGTTTCTAACACGGAAAAGCAAAGGGGCTTTTATTTATTTATTTATTTATTTATTTTAAAATTACAAACCTCCAAGACATCCGATTTAAAAGAGCATCGGTTACAAAGCTTTCTGCATTACCTGAGGAGAAGCAGAAAGCTGTGTGTTTGTGTGGGAGTACTCAGCTCCTTTGGGGAGGTGTGTGATCTTTTCTCACTCCTTCTTCTCCCCAAGAAGATGCCGTGGCACTATGGTGCCTACACGCACCATGGGAATTCTGCTGGCACCAGGTGGGACAGGGTCTATCACGATAGTGAGCAAAGGCAAAGGTGAGGACGAGGTCTGCCAGAAGAGGTTAAGGGGCCTCTAAAGCGAGGAGAAAGCAGCTTCCAGCAGTACATAAATGATTCATTTTTTAATTTCCCCCTTGTTAGATAAAAATTAAGGGGGAAAACCTTTTGTGATACATTGTTTTATTTGAAAGGAATCAGAAGATGCTACAAGTGAGGGTAATGGTTGTTCAGATTTATCTGGGTTTACAGGGATAACTATTGTGTTAAAAGGTAGTAGGATTTGGGGGGGGCTTTTTTCATGCTTGTGGAAAGGTTACCTGCTGAATTAGGTCTGAGCTATCTTAATTTTTTTTACTGCAGTTGTGGGGCTGAGCATCAAACCTTTGTACCTTTGGTGTACCGGGTATATTGTGTAATCCTGTTTGCAGTTGTTAGCTTGGCTTCTTCAGAGTTCTGCCATTAAGCCTTTTTTAAATTATTTTATTGTATGTATTCATTTTCATATCTTAATATGCAATTATATAAAAAAGCTCTTCTCTTATTGTTCTGGGCTAATCTATAAATGGGTTTGCTCTTCCCTTAGTGTTTTACCCCTCAAAAGATATTTTGGGTGGTTGTTAGAGTTTTCCCATGCCAAATGTCCCTGGCCTGTTGGTATTCAAGTTCAGGCTGAAAACTTTGTGAATTGAGTTTGCTATACCTGGCTCTGTTCCTGATAGTTTCCCACATCACCCAGTTACCATATATAATTTGATACAGCTGACAGCATCTACTTTGAATCAGTGTAGGGCTGAGCCAGAGTGGAAATTGAATTGCCTTTCGACTCCCTAATATTAATGATCCTTCCAGGTCAGCACAGGAGAAATTGCCAGGGCAGTCTGAGGAATTGTCCATTAAACCTGCCGAGATGGCAGCTCACATGTGGAGAGATATAACCAGGTTACATTAGTAAATGAATTCCACTTGATTAATGTAAGGCCTGCGAGACTAGCCAGTGTCTAGTCTCAAGTGATTTTTCTGGTGTTTTAAGACTGATTATAACTAAGACTAGGGAAATTTGCCTTAGATATGTCTGAAAAAGAATTCCACCCAAAATCTGGATGTTGGTTGTATCTTGAAGGGCAAGCCTGTGTTTCTGTAAAGTTATGGTTTGATCTAAAACCTTGTGGCATAAAGCAGGAGAAGAAAAGTTGATGTCTCTTTAGTCCTTGAAGCATCTGCATGTTTGCAATGACCCAATAATCAGTCAAAGTTTGTGTACACCAAGGCAACCTGATTAGGTGGGCAGCTGAACCTTTAAATCCTAAATCCATATTCAACAGGAATTCAGAGGAGACAAACAGCCTAAGGGCAATGTTTAAAAACTCCAGTTCACTTTATGTTTCAGGGTAATGCTGATTTAGCAAGAAATCCATGTCACACTGTGGGATGATTTATTTTTTGACCTTATGCATTTGAGAGGACATTAAAAGTTGAGAGTTGTCAGTATGGTTTTACTGCAAGGGGGTAATGCAGAGGAGGTTCAGCCATCCTCAGTTGCCATTATGAAAGGTATCCACATGGAGCACCAAAGAACAGAGGAGAGGTACACAGGAAAGACCAGAATACTGATGGTTCAGAATAAGCTCTTCTAAATTTGCTTCTGTGACAGGTAGTTGATTTGGTAGTTGTTTGGTAACACAAATAAGGGAATGACCAAACTTGCTGCAATCAAATGGGAAATATATTCTAGGAGATCTTGGACCTGCTCAACTGTCCTCTCTCTTTTCATAGCAACTGCTATGGTGGGGTTTTTTTCAATGGCCATAGAAATCATAGGAGCTTCATGTGGTGAAAGGTTTTCTCACTTGGCTGTCACTCTTTTGCCTTGGCTCACCCACTGTCACTCCTTAAAACAGTTTTTTCCTCCACTTACAGCTTCATGTTGTTAAGTCTTCACAACGTTAGAGATGGCATCACAGCTTGGCTGCTGTTGTTTGTATATAAAATGTCATCAAGATAAATAGTTGAAGAAAACATCAAATTTAATCTTAGCCAAGGAGAAGCTTGACAAGTGGAACTTGTTGATGGATAGGAAATGGTTTGCATAACTTTTTGGTTGACAATTTCAATAGCTTTAAATACTTTATTATTTTCATTTTAGTTGTGTATATTAATATGAAGTTGTCATCCTGTGTTTCATGTTACTAATTCTTGCTAATTACTCAAGTTTTTTTTCATCTTTTCTGGTAAAAAAAAAATAATTTTACACTTGTTTTGCATGTTCCACCAGTAGTAACCTTGGTTTTCTGTCTCTATTGTTCTCTTTTTGTACATTTCTGAAATTATTTTTCAGCCTGTAGGGTGTTTTGTCCTGCTTTTGCAAGGTGGTCTAAGCAGCAGATCCAGGAAGAGTCTGACAAAATGATGAGAGGTTTTTTTCTCATGGGTAGCTTGAATTATTATAGTATTTTGCTGTACTCCTTTGCATTGCTTCTCTCTTTTTATCTTTGTCTACATCTGAATTGTATTTTGGTTTTCCCTGTGAGGTGCATAATTAGATTTAGCTGTATAGTCACAATCACAGAAGCAGGCCCAATCTTTTATTTCCTGATTGTATCTCGCAACTCTTTTTGAGTGAGAAGCTTCTGGTAACGCTCGCAATCTAAGTACCATATCAAGATAAGACAGAGTAAAGGCCAAGGGCAAAACCTACAGCCAACAGCTTTTTGAATGGGTGTGGGTTGACTGTCAACAGGCAGCCAGGAAAACCCTTGGACTTGTCTGTAGTTTCTCCACAGAAATAACTGTTGGGACCATATGGTTAGTTTTTGATGGTCAAGTTACTGTTCTATGGACATACATTGAGATTGCTACTAGAAAGAAACACTGTTTCGGTTTGGGTTTTTTCTCTACTAATACATTAGACTGTACACAGGGAAAAATGTGTGCAACCTTTCAAAAAGGAGGAAAGGCCAGTGACTAGACAGTGTGTTTTCATTGCCAGGAAATCTGAGCATTGTGGTCATCTGTGCTAGTCCTGTGCAGCAGTGTGAGCAGGTTTCAAAAAAAAAAAAGTTGATTTCAGGATGAAATTCTACCATCCTTAGGATGAGTGGAAGTTTTGTCTACTTTAATGTCACTGACGTGATCCCTGGCAAAAGTCGGAATAGCACAAAGTCCAAGTAGGTAGGGGACAAATGAACTGACTTCTAAAAGGAGCTCTCTCTTGCTGATTGTTGCTCGAAGTAACAGAAGCGAAGTAGAAAATGAACAAGATGGTATTTTCACCAAAAAATGTTAAATTCTATCTTGTGAACGAAATGATTACTTGCCAGTAAAGAGCTGGGAAGCTTTCAGATGGTGAGATGTTTATCACTCTGATAGTCTAATGTCTAGGACCTTGGAACACATTCTTGTTTGAGTCTGCACATTTTGGATTTTTTTGTTTGTTTGGGTTTTTTTCCCACAAATCCAGCAATGAATGTAGTAAGTTGTGGGCTTCAGCACAAGAGTAAATTGAATTTCTTTGTGGCAATAGTGTTAGTGCCTTGTTTGCTGGTTTCTCTATATTGGCTGTGGTATGACTGCATACCAATAAAAAATAAACTACATGAAGTAAAGACTTAAAGTATTTTCTTTAGTTTTCACGAGTTTTTTATTTTTGCGTGCAGTTCTTATGATTTCTTTTATTCCCTTTCCTATCTGTTTTCAAAACTCCCTTCGTAGTTCACTCTCATTGTGTAGGCTGCATCACCATTATCTAATATATAATAACTGCTGCTGGTATATTACACACAATGTAACACTGCTGTTGTTACACTATTTCATACCCGAGGCTGGAGGGCATGCACTCTGCTTTTCTGTGGTGTCCTTCAGTGCTGGAGGACCTTAGTCCTTAGTTGTTTAGGGGTTTTGTTAGATTTTCACATTTTTTCTGTGAGGTTCTTTGAACTGTTGAGCAAAACCAGCTAAGTTGGTTTTGGTGCACAAGTTCAGTGTCAGGAGAAGGATGCTTAAGAGCCCAGAGCTGTGTGTCTGCATGGTGACTTCTACCCCTTTTTTTTACAGCTCCTTCTAAGCAGAATGTACCTGGGGCAAAACAGCATCAAAGTGGAGAATGGCTTTTGGTTTTCACCTGTTTTCTCTTGCATGGCAAAAAGGGTCTTTAAGAAATATGTGGCCCAGATAGTACATCAAAACCAAGCAAATTTACATTATTTGTGTAGAGTGTATTGTACAGCAAAAATGAAGTTCATCTGGCCTTTAGGAGTAAAGCATATTTTGGGGTTCCTCATTTATGTTACAGCTGCTTAGCAACAGGGATATGATGGCAAGTGGAAAGTCACAACTTTCTTTATATGTAACACAGGTATATTTAATATCAGTATTAAATGCCAGTAATGTACCAAAGGTGGGGAAACTGAGGAAGGAGTACAGTGGATTTTGATGAAGAACAAACCCTTGTGTTTCAAAGCAGAGAGGTGGCAGTGAGGAGCAGGTGGGAGACTGCTTAGCCAAAATCACAGTGGTCCAGTAAAAAAATCCCCTCTGTCAAGCTCCTGTTCTGCAAGCTTGCTGTCAACGTCAACAGCCATATCCTGGCCAAGCTCACTTCCCCAGCCCATGCCAGCTTCACAGTGGTTTGCAAAGACAAGCTAAAAATGTAGCTTGTGATTTCATAGAGGATGTCCATCTGCACTGAACAGCCTGAGCAGCCCCGGGCCCTTGCCGACAATTGTGTCTGCACAACAGCCACGTCCCGCCTGAGCATCGGCGGCCGATGTCAGCACACAGTGCACCCATGCCAGAAATCACTGCCCTCGCGTCCAAGGCATAAACATTAGGACACTGCACCCTTGTTCATCTTCACGCTTCACCCTGAGAAATGCAGTGTGTGTCTTTTATGTGAGTTGGAACTCATCAGTGGGGGATCTCCTTGGGAGCCCCTGGGCATGTTTGGTGCATGTTGGATTATAGTCACCTTGTACAGTTTTGATTAGGAAGAGACTTTTGATTAGGAGAGCCTTTCTTTTACTCCTCTTTGTATTTATTGAAGTTATTCTAGCTAACTTAACAGACAGGAAGCTGTTTCTGCTAACTTTTGAATGAGTCAGCTTGCATGAAACAGCTAAGAGAGAATCAGTATAATTTGTTTCTGCCTCTACCTTAAGGGCTGTTGCACCATTTTTACCTAGAGACAAAGTAAGACCCCATGTTTTTTCTGTAAGCCACACTGACAGTTGTCATCTATACCGGTGCTAACTCTTCCTTTTGCAGCTTTACCTCTGCAGAAATTTTCTGTCACCACATAATTCCCCTCTCTACTGGGGAAATCTGGGGAATAACGTAACTTTGCAAAAAGGCTGCAAAGGCTACATTGGCAAAACAGTCCTGAGGGGTTACTGGTGATGATGTGTGAGGCAGAAAGGATACAGATTGACACTCATATCTCACTGGTTTTGTGCACTAGACAATTACAAAGGAAATAATAGCAACTTTTAAGCCCATAGGAATGTATCTGTCACTTTGTCTAATCTCTGTTTTCTGGCAGTCTAAAGTAGGTGACTCAGTTGGTCAACCTAGTCCTGAAAAAGTCTGAGCCAATTTTCCTGGGACCAAACTGTCTGTAATATCTGTTCCCTGTTGCTATTTAGGTGATTTATCTGAACCAGGGAAGAGCAGCAGCTTTTATGGCAGTGGGAGCATTCTTGCAGTGTGCAGCCACGTCGGGGTGAGGAGCTCTGGCAGCTGATCCATGACCCTTGCTCCTGCCTTGCATTGTGCTGAGACTGACTTGACTGCTCTAGCAGTCTTGTGTTATTCCTTTTTTAGCCTGCTATCTAGACAGCTTCAGGGATTAAAGTCAGCTTTTCAACTTCAGGTATTGTTATACGTGGAAATAAAGCAACTGGAAGTCACCTGGATAAATGGTTTAAAAATACAGTGGGAAGTGACCAACTCTTACTGAAAGCCAACCTCAACTGTATTTTTTTTCAGTTCCAGGACAATATTCTCACTTATTTGTGATTAATTAGACAGAACCATCTTAGATTACTAAATAATAAGATGACCCCAGAAAATAATGATTCCCCTTGAATGAGCTATAAGTGGCTTCAATTGCTTATCAGACTATTAGTGCATGGCATATGCCTGTACTGCTGATGAGCTATAGAGAGCAAAATAGATGTTGCCTTAGTCATATTGATAATTAGAGTAAGAGCAGATGAAGCTGTGGAAAATGTTGAACAATATTCTCTCAAAATGTGGAAACTGCTGCTATGCAGAGCCTGACTGGAATTCTGCATCTCTCTTAGCCAAGTGTTTGGCACTGTGGGTCCTGTTCTTTCTGTCCCCACTTCCTTGACAAATCACTGTGCCAGTGCAGAACTACCTGTATTTTCAGCTTGAAGACAGAAACTCCTTTTCCTTCATCTGTTTCTGGGAATTTCACATTCCTCAATTTATGAACATAAGAATTTCTAGGCTTCAACAGAACTTGAAGATCCAAACAAGAATGGAGAGAGAAAAAAAAAATTATTTATTGCATTATTCCGGCATTTTGGAGAAAGTTTGTGTCAGTGTTTAGCTAGCATTCAGTTAATGGTGAGCTTTGCAAGTTGCCTTTTATTTCATGAAGTCTTAAACTAAAACATTAGTGCCATTATTTTCAGATATTAAAAATAATTTTCCTATGATTATTCTCTGTTGGGCTTTTCCTCTAGTACCAGTGTTTCAGCACAGGACATCTGTCCAATAAAGGTCATTGGGATAGACAAATGAATTGTGTCTTGAGTTGAAATTTTCCAAAATGTTAAATTCGAGTCTAATAATTAAATATGTTAGAAAAAGGGTACTCATGCTTGAACTTTCCAGGTGCTGTGTGAGTTATTTTCAGTTTGGTGTTTTGCATCTGTGTGTATGATCAGAAATAAGTCAATGATTAAATAAGCTAATACTTTGGGGGCTTTGTACTTTTTCCTCCATTGAAAGTTTGATAATTTGCAGGTGGTATTTCTTCCTTCTGTGAATGTTTTTGCATGGATGTATTCTCAGTTGTATTACTGCTGATAACTGTGAAGGGGAAAGGATATTCTTGAAAAGAAGGAAAAGGCATGAATATCCTGTGATACTTGCAAAAATAATTGGGAATGGGATTTAAGGAAATTGCTATATGTTCTATACATGCAGAGTTTTGTCTCTGAGTGCCCTCAGAGGGTAGACACTGCTAGTAAACATGGTCTTCAGCCTTGTGGTGATTAGTATTAATAGCCAAAAAGAAGTATTTTTCTTTGTAAATTCATGTAGATCTAATGAAAATGTTAGTAACCACATAAGTTGCTGGACTTGGTTTCTGTGTGAGCTGTTCTGGCTCTGAAATACTGGAAAGGATGCTCTGCTCAGCAGGCACTCCCAGTCTCCAAAAAACAGAAGAGGAGTTTCAGTGGGGAACACTACTGTAGCACATGCACAGAGGTGGCATCTGCCATCAAGCCACTGATGCTCCTTCTTATTGTGGTGGCCTGATTTTGAGCTGTGTGATGTGTGTGCCCCATACACAATGTCCCTGTCTAAGGGAGCCAGCCAGATCTGAATGCTGAACTGAGCAGAATGCTGGCTTCATTCCAAGGATCTCTAATTCTGTTACACTGTCTATATGAAGCAGGTGGATTACTGGCTACCAGATGCATTTTAAAGGTAGAGATTGTAGCCTTTGAGGGAAGTTGTGTTTATCTTGCACTGCAGAGGTCAAATCAGAGGAAACTGCTGCTCTCCTTACCACCAGTTTCTTGCTAGTTAAGTGTCAAAATAAGTGTCTTGTAACTGTCTCTACTGCTCTTTGTAATATTTTTGTTTTTTAACCTTGTTTACAGTGAAATACTCAGTGTTATATTTTAGTGTTATATTTATATTTTAGAACTAGCATCCCTCTGAAATCTCTGGGAGCAAAATTTGCTGCTTCTATCTCTTTTTGCTTTCTGACTGAAAATTCACCTGAGCATCATTGCATCTGTCCCTGATTCTCTGGAACTGGCTCACATGCAGCAGTCCCACTGTCATATCTGTATAGATGGGAAGGGATCTCGGAGTAAGAGCTGTCTTCAGTGTCTTTAAAACAAAGCTGCCAATATACTATAACCATCCATCTGCCACAGGATTCTGCAAGCCTGTTGGCTTTTCTTCTTATATTTGCACACTATGCCCGTGGAGAAGGCACCTTCCCAAGGTTACACACCAGTGTGCTTTTAGGCTTACAGAACTGATGAAGGGTTACTCAGAACAACAAAGTGAAAAGTCTCTAAAATTATTCATCTCTCAGCACATACGTTGAATCTTGCATACAGCCATGGGCTACAGCTGTGAAAGTCCTACAGAGTTATAAATTAGCCTTGTGGGGACAGCTAATTGGCAGCTTCTCCAGAATGAGACCTTTTTGTGCAGAGCGTGTATGTGTCTACATAGTTGGCAGAGTTGGAAAAATACTTGATACATAATCTGCCATTTTTCTGCAGTGATTCAGCTGTGCTTGTATTTGAGATGTATTTGAGAACAATCATAGAGAACTCTCAAAGGGGAAAAGATTGTATTGGAGGGGTCTGTTTCCAGACAGAGAATCTTCTTTAGACAGACATGATACCCCAAACTTCTCAGTTGATACCATCCTCAAAAGCACTCTGTAAAATAGCAAAGTAAACGCTGATTAATGTCTTGGAAGAGGTGGAAAAGAGGATTTAAATAAGTTGTAGAAAGTTAAAATATTTCTCATATGAGGATAGGGAAAACAGTCATAGAATTTCCTCTAGACCCTTTTGAACAAAACCAACCCACTAAAGACTAGGGCATCCTAACCTTGCTGAAAGAGGAAACAAATCTCTTTAGAGACTTTACAGTTTATCTTTGTGGTATTCTGAGACATGAGGGGGATACCTTAATAGCAGTGCCAAAGAGAGGGGATTCAGGATGCAGCAGGAAACAGGGAAGTTCTATTTTCTTGTTCTACATTTATGGAAACTTCAATTCCAGCAACACCTAAATAGAGGGTAGCTACAGGCAGAATTTGACCCCATGGATTATAGCACAAATTCCTTGAAAATTATTGTCCATCTTGGTATCATAGTAAGGTTCACAAAAATGCAGGATTAAAGAGGTAAGCAGTTGGTGGCAATCTGGAAAGTACAGGAGTTGTGTGTTTCCCCAGGAAGGGCTGCAGTGATGCTGGAGAAGATTGTTAAATTGTTTGTGTTTTTCCAAAGCCATAACAAGAGAAAACATAAGCAGATGTGAATTGGGCTGGAGAAACTGATAAGTAGCTGAGTATGTAGTTGTTTGATACCAAAGTTTGCCAGAGAAGTCAGAGGCAGGACAGAGCAGGATGATGTTCATGATACATCTGGCATTTATCAGCCAGGTGCTGGAAGTAAGCAGTCAGCCAAGTTGCCTGATGCGATGTGTCACAAGAAGGAAGTTTCCTGCCTGTGAATAAATGGGCAGCAGAAAAGGCCAGCTTGCTATCACAGCTGGGCATGGAAAAATGTGAGGAATATGAACCTCAAATTAAACCAACTCAAGATCCAACATTTCAAATATCAAGAGATCCATTCAATGAGAGAATTGAAAAGATGATGCTCATTAAAAGTGATTTCTTAAAACTGTACGTGGATTTCAGACAACTTTTGGAAGATGCATTAGGAACTATTTTCAGTGTGTGGCTCCTGATATGCATCAATAAGCATAAGGTACTGAGGGAGAGAGAGACTGAGGATTTTAAGATGAAATCAGGTTTTAGCCATGTCTTTGACAGGTTTAGTAAAATAAGTATCCCTTCCACTTTGCTCACCCAGTATACCATTAGAACCTGTTTATGTTAAATGGAAAAAAAAAAAAAAAAGTGATAAAAATTGAAATGTGAAAATAAACTGTTATTTTCATGAAGCTCATTTCCATGTCAAAAGTAACATTGCAAAGGAAAAGATGCAAAGTGAGTGGACTGGGGCATGTAAATCTTACCAAAGTCTTAAAACCTTTTCTATATAAGATTTCTTTGTGAAAAAAACAAAATAAAAACCAAACAAACAAAAAAACAAAAAACAAACAAACAAAAACAACAACAAAAACAACAAAAAGCCAAACTGAAAAACTTATGACTGTGGGGACTGGGTTTTCTGGAGTTGAAGGAGGATAGAGAGTGGAATCATTCCAGAAGGTCTGCGAAATTTTAAGATCAAAAAGCACTAGAGTGTGAAAGTGAAAAGGAGGAAACTGGAAGACAATGAAGCCTCAGCCAGTTCTGCTGCGAGTTGTTAGCTTCAAATAGGTTTATGGTTGGGAGATCCTATGGAAATTATACATCTGTGAGAGTACATTGGGAAAGTCCCATTTTGAGCTGTGTGTTGGTAAGATGGTCAGGCACACCACCACAAAAGGAGCAGCTGCCAGAAAGAGGAGTGGGTGTTTGCACATGTTCTGGCATCTCCCTCCATGCTAAAACAGCAGCAGGGTTGAAAGTTAAACAGAGGGAATTGCAGGCTGGAGAGCTCTCCAGCGTGAATGTGGCCTTAAATAACAAAAAAATCTGTGGTGAGGAGAAGAAACGCCTTTCATGCCTGCATTTATCTCCCTTTCCTAAGGGAAGTTACAGGTGGTGATTTGGTTGCCCAGATCAGTGCTTGCATTTTTTATTGCCTGTTTGCTTTTGGGGAGAGTCTATCAATTACAAACAACATCAAACCTGTTCAGACTTGCTACTTCTAAACCAGAAAGAAATGGCTTTGTTGAATCTCCCAATATGTAGAGTCTCCACCCATCACTGTCATGGAGGAAATGTCACAGCCTTTCCCAGCTAGCAAAATGCAGTTGAGAGACCTCTGACTGAAGGCAGGGAAGTCTATATCAGGACAAAATTCTTTTAATTTTAAAAACTGACAGTGTTTTATTCACCTACATAGAAACTGCTTCAGAGTTACCTAAGCCGAGAATGTAAGACTGAAAAAGAATGTGGGGGTGTTAAAGTCCAGTCTGTTTCCAGAGTTCTCCTCTAGCACTGCAGTTCTAGGTGGACTTTTCTACCAGTACAGATGTATTAGATGTCTTTAGGCAGGAAAAATGGCCTGCACTGCTCATCCAGCCCTTTAAATTAGTTTTTCTCGGAATGATGAAGGGTCACCATATTTTGCTGTTTAAGTATTGTATCATTTTACTGGGCATTATTTCAATATAGCAAGACAAAAGCAAATTACAAGTACAAAACAGAGTTACATACCATAGGACTTGCACTGCTAGTTACTCAGAGTATAAGCTAGATCCTTGTTACTGAACACATTTCAGATGCTTCTTTGCTGGCACAAATAATTTTCATGTTGGTGATACCTTCTTCAGCATTGGTGGCTTTTTTTAAACTCATCACCATTTTCTATTTATTATAATAATGAGAGTAAAATATTTTGGGAGTAACAAAGGCTGCATATTATGTTCTAGTTCTGCATATCTCTTTCAAAATGTTGACAAAGAATGCTTGATCCTGACAATGTCTCATGACATATATGGTGGACTTTCACAGTGATCCTAAGGAAGACATCTATTAGCTGAGAAATATTTCTGTGCATGAACTGTGTAATTATCTAGAAAAAGAACATTTTCTACCAGAGTTGCCTGTTAGCAGCAGACCGCTTAAGAAGATTTCTCAGTAATAACTGAATAACTGACCAAATAAACTTAATCCAGCAGCCTCTCTTAATTATCTGAAATTCTGCAGAACCTATTGAGGAGATAGGGGCTGGTAGATCTGTTGGTCTTTATCCAAGCAAAATTCCCTCTGACAGCAGTGGGAGTAATGCCTAGTAAGACCTATAGACCCAGTTAGTGCAATTACACCAGATGAATTAATTCTTGCTTCTGAATACATCTACTTAAACCCAGTTGACATTATAAGAGGGGAGCAGAAGTTGGGGATGAATTGAAAGAACAATTAGGTGAAGAGTTTGCTTGAAAAGCAATTCTGGCTTTTTGCTGTTTGATTTTGAAATTATTTTAATTATCTTTCATTTAAGAATGCTGACCCTTTAATGAAAACAAGAAATTACATGCTGCCATTAGAGGGGAAATTGCAGTCATTACAAGGACCTGGTTTGGATGCAGGGGTTGGTGAACAATACTGAAACCATTTTTGTCTTTCAAGGAGTTAATTAAAGTGACTCTTGTCTTTGAGAATCCCCATGCATTTTACAGTGTAATACAAAATATTTCTTCCTTTCTTTTAAAAATGTTCTTGTGCTTTGTTATCTCTACTGCAATGAACAGCAAAAGTGATGTTGGCCAAATGTAAGAATTCATATTTGTTGTGGTTAATATTCATAATCTCTTCAGTGCCCCGTAGATCTTAGCCCCTAAAAAAAATTACTATAGGTGTTGCACTTTCAAAGCTTCACTGGATTTCTGTGGGAGAGGAAAAGAAGAGAAACAATAACAACAAAATCAAAGTTTCTGTTTTACATAAATGTCTTTCTACAGTATAAATTATGGCATGAGATATTGATTTGTTGCAAGGCATGGTTCTGTAGTTTATTTGCTCAACTCCATCTTTTCAAATGAAAATCCAATTCGATTTTGACAGGTTAGGGTTGTACATTTAAAGGCAAAGTGGCAGATTTGTAGATAGGGATTCATTTAGTAGTGATTATAGAGGTAGTTGCTTATACAATGACTGTATTATATATGTGTTACCAGTACTACATGACATTAAAATCAGCCATATTCTCATTATCCCCGGTAGCTAAAAAAACAAGGAATGAAAAAAATCGACCAACCACCATTACAAATAGAATGGGTCCTTGAAGGAGACCCTGACTGCTTAAGAAAATGAGATACCATGTCTGATAAGAAGGTTGTATGCATGCATTTCTGAGATTCTGGTATTCCACTTTGCAGACAATTTTCTTATCTGGAGTTATTAGGGCTATTTGTTGCATTCACGTTTCTATGTTTTAAGTGCTGAGATGCTGCCGCTGCTGTAAAAATATTGGTTTTCTCTTGGCGGTACCAAATACTGTCCCTGGCTCTCAACCACGCGCAGAAGTATTGCAACTCATGCTTCTGTAATCTAAAGTAGCTCTCTTACCAGATCAGGCAGAGCAGAAGGGTCTAAAGAGAAAGTATGATAAGGACTCTTGGAGGTCGTGGATGATTGCTCAATGTAAAAAGAAGAAGGGAGACTTAAATTGGTTTTATTTTGCAAAAGGGAAGGCTGTGTAAGTGGGAGGCAGGCTGATATAAATGCTTACACTTGTGACAGAAACAATGAGTTTACTAAATCTCTGGTGCTTGTAAATGTGTAGTCCTTTGCAAGTAAAACTGGCAAGGTTAAAACCACCGGATGCAGTGCATGGCATCTCCAGAGGCAGAGCCTTCTCAGCCTGGGAAAGGCAGTGCAGACTTTGAAGACAGGACCTAATCTGAAGCTGAATACAACTGCTGATGCTTTAGTGAAGCCTCTAGTCATACAACAGTGACCTATGTGAAAGCAACTGTGAAACAGTGATTGAATTGTTCTCAAAATTATTAAATGCTTGGATTAAATACAGAATCACCCACAATAATGCACACACTCACTCTGCCTATTTTCTAGTCCACTGTAATGTTAAGGTGTGCCTTAAACATACAGAGAATGGTTTCTGGAAAGTAGAGTACAGCCTGAGAATCCATTTAGACCCAGACTCAGTCTACTCCACTCTTTTAAGTAATAGATGGTACCTTGGTGTGATTCACTCAAAAATAGTGCTGGGAGGGGATCCTTGTATTAGAAGGGAATTAGTTAGCTTAAAAAAAAATAAGGTGCAGTGAAAGGAAAGTTTTTTGTAACTTTAATAAGTAACAGAGAAGGATGAACCCCTCAGCATCCATTCTAGAAGAACTGGGAATTGTAGTAAATCCTATCTTGCAAGCAAATTTTCCCAAATGGGAGGTGCTTATGATGGAGTGGGAACAGCACTGACAGTGCCCTCTTCTCTCCTGGTGGTGTCCACATGCTGTCTCTTGTTTGCCACCTGCACTTGGGGAAGCCACTTGTACTGAATCACATAGAAACAGTGGGTGATTTCTTGGTGCTTCACTGGAAAGGCACCTGGTGTGGTCATGGTAGAGGCAAGTCACAAAGTGGCAATGGGGTGGGACAGGGTCTGGGTGAGTCTCTGCCCTTCTCCATTGCTGATGCAAAGCCCAGTGCCCCGTTTCCCTGGGGAAGTTGTGATTCTCCAAATGCAGCAAGAATCTGTTCATCACCTCCTTAATTAGCCAAGAAAGAAGATTCCCTTGCTACTTTTATCCCCAGCTCATTCATAAGCAGATAACCAAGGCCAGGGGGTTTCAGGGCATGGGATCTTTTGGCATCGTGCAAAGTCATGGAAATGAACAGGAAATGCCTAGCCCAAAACAGCATTTCTGCATGTCATCCTGAAGCTCAACCATGAATATGTGATGTGTGTCACAAAAAGAGTAATTATATTCTGTTTTCAAATAAAAGAGAAATAGGCAAAGACACAGATTTGTTTACCTGGGTCCTCTGTATGTTTTTAGAGCTCAGCTTTTGCTGGGGAACCTTCAAGAAGTAAAAGTTATATAATTTTGTCTGTTCAGTGAGCTGAGTTATTCATTTTAAATGAAAATATTAATAATCATATGTCAAAAAATAAGTGTGATTTCTAGGCAACTATGCCTAATAGGAACCCTGCTCTATGAAATGTAGCCTATAGCTTCTAAAACCATCTTAAAGCTGTGCTGACCTATGTGTATTTTTAGTCATCCTATCAATAAATACTTTATAAAGTGCTGCAGACAGTTGAGGAAGGAAATGTTCCGTTGTAGAGGAATCCAATTTCAGGTTCCCAAAAAATTATGTGGTTTATATAGGGTTTGATATCAGATACAAGAACAAGGATGTTGCCTAAAATGCATCAGATATGATCATTGAAGATACCCTGCTGTGTTGTGAATAATGTTTGGATCCTTCAAAGAAAACTAGAAGGGCTCTAAGCAAACCATGTAGGGAAAAATATCAATCTATATGTGTTCCTATATTGATGAAAAAAGCTATTTCTTGCTTTTATTAACAACAAGATCAGATTGGTAGTAAAGGAAAAGAAGACAAATGATCTTTATTGATACTTACACTGCATGTTTAATGGAGAATAAATTTTGCAAGACCTCTCTATAATTGCATACACCATTGCAAGAAGCCTGTTATCTCCAAGTATTTGGGGATTATAATCACTTCTTAGAGGCTTCATCCCAGCATTTCCAGAACTCTTGATTTGCAGCATTGTGCAGTGGTGGCACTTGCTGTATGTGCATTGTCTCTGTACGTGAGAACAGCCTAAAGCTCAGGCTGCTCCTGTTAAACTGATGCAGGGGGCAACAGCCATCCCAAAATACAAATTGACACTTACAGCTGAGATTTAGCTATTAGCGTAATCTTATAATGGCAGATTTAACTTTCAGAAGAGAACCACTGAAAACACCTCATCTGCTTGCATTTTCCATGCTCCATTAAGCTGAAGAAACAGCTGTTCCTGGGGGAGAAATGGCAGCAGGAGTAGTGGTGCCACGGTTTCTGCTCAATAGCAGATGGAAGCTATGGGCTGGGACCCCTGTCCTGCCTTTAGGAAGCAAAATACCGATTCCTCTCTGATTACCTGATGGGAAACTGTCAGTCATCTCTCTCTTCATGATGAGTTAGTGCCTACCTTTTCCTTGAGGTGCTTCCCATGTAAAGCCACCTTGACAGTGTTCAATCAAAACTGAGCTGTGAGTACAGAAGGTTTTAGGGGAAAAAAAATAGCCATTCACTGTCTGCCCTGCTGGTCTACCTGTAACTGCATAAAGCTGCAACTGTGGAGCTAGGTACACGAAGGCAATCATTTCTCCTGTAGGATATCCTTCAGGAAGAAACGATTTAAGACCAAGGGGAATCTCTAGGTTCCTTTATTTTTCCAGCAATAAACCACATATGCATTAGGCAAAAAGCAGCAAATAATTGGAAGAAATGGAGTTCTCATCGCCATCTTGGAAAACAAGGATTTTCTGAATTCTGTGTTGTTTTTAAAAGCTGGGCCTCAAGGCATTTAGAGATTTTGTCAGTTTACAAGTAAATGGTAGGATGGGAGAGGACATTACAGCAGGCTTTTCCTTAGGTCTGCAGCATCACAGCTACCTGGTATTATAGCTGATAAAGAAAAAAAAAGTGTAAGTTTCAAGATTAAGGGAGAAGAAAATCACATCAGGGGGGTTCAAGTCCAGATAAAAAAACCAGAGGACTGTGTTCCAGGGTGAGATGTAACCTAGGAGATGTATCTCAGTTCCACAGGACCCATGTCTCCCTAGTCCACAGCTTTCTGGGGAGGATGTCAGATTCCATTCTTTTTCTGTGTAAGAAAAGAATCTTACCCCTGTAGGTTACCCCTGTATTCTGGGGTGGAAGTTACGGATGAGTTTACTAGACATCTTTTCCCCAGTCATTAAAAGCTGTGTAGGTGTCCATAGTTCTGACTCCTGTAAAGAGAACTGCTTTTTAATATGTCAACCTCATCCTATCCTCATCTATTTTTAATGAGGAAAATTGGGTAGCAAAGTTAAAAGAGTAGCTCTTTACACAACCAACTGCTATTTAATAATATCAGTTAACACTTGTTTTATTGTTTGGAATGAAAAAAAAAAAAAAAAATTAAAAAAGCCAAGGGTTGGCAGGGCAGCCTATAAGGACTGAAAACAAAGTAGTTACTTCCAGAGTGAGCATTAGTACGTGTCAAGTGCGTTTTAGAAAATGGCTTCGCTCTATTACCTGTAAAAATACAGCTGGGAGTGGCTAGTCTACTCCACACATGGATGTATGAGGTTAAGAAGTTTGACTTTCATGTGTTAAAAAGGGCTCATGGACTTTATTTCAATACCAAAAAAATAAAAAGAAAAAAAAAGAAAAACAAAAAACCCCAACAATGTGCTGCTTTGCTCAGAGAGCACTGTTATACACAGGGGTTTTTTCCAGGTTTTTCATGCCCCCAGATATCTGAGTGTAATTTGCATAAGCTGTTATTTTATAGCTATTTTAATTCAGACTTTGCTGCAGAAGAAGGCTGGAAAGAACAAAGGAGGGAGGCTGCACCTTTTCCATTATGCTGAAGCAAAATATTAAGACATGCTGAAATATGTGTATATTAAGTTGATAGGCTGCAGATACTGGGAAGGAGATGTTAAGGAACCGCCTCACTATGTATCTAGCAGAGTTTAGGAAGAAGTTTTGTGATCTTAGTAAGCAAACACAGAACATAGCCAGGTCCACCGTGGCCTCATTTTATGTAGGGCACTCAGTTTGTACCATGATGGATCTTTCATTACCAACAACTTCCTTGTGAAATTAGGCATTTGCACTCCTAGTTCTGACTGCTGGGGCAGTTTTAAAAGTATGAGATCAATTAATAAAATTAATTGAAGATTAAAGAACAGTAGGTTGAAGAAAGTGCTTCTAACTGGCTCTGTATATGACTTGAGCACACCAGAGGGTCTGGTCTTCAGAGGTAGTTTGTCTGTTGACTGTCATTTTTATGTTCACAGATTCCTTTCCTAAACCAAACTAACTTCAAACCCAAGCACTCCAAAAGTCTGGGGTACTTTGGCTCTGAGGGTTTCATTTGAGGCCTGAAGCTGCCCGTTAAGATCACAAGAACTGCAAAATTTCATTTCTTTTTAATGAATGTAGCCAGGGAAATTTAGTTTAGCTGAGCACTATAGTATTATTAAATGGACAAAATATCACAAGGGTGATTCAGATATTTCTGCTTCATCTGCTGCTTGGGCATTTGGGAATACTTGAACATTGCATTTTCACACCCCTCATTTATGCTGAATGGTTATAAAATTTTGTCTTGATCTGAGTTTTTCTTCCTTTGCTTTCAAATAGTAGTCTGATCTTAAATAACTGCTCTTCAAAGCAGACCTGTTTAAATAATATATCATGCACAATAATTCAGAAAAGGTAATTGATTTCTTTTAGATTATGTTACTTTGACATCGTGGAAAAGAGCTGTTGAAATATCTAAGTGAACGCATAGATAGAAAGGGTTTCTCTGAACATGATTAAATATTCGTCACACAAACTATTGTTCCATTTCTAGCTATTGGGAGCACCTCACTATAAGTAATTTACAAATCTTAGTAGTATACAATAAGCATCAGGCAATTTGTATTCTGGTTATGAACAGCATGAATGAGCTGAGCAGTAGGTTTGAGAGCTAAAATGTGACTGATGCACATTCCCACAAATAATTGCTATAGCAACATTGTCATAATATCGGAGGTATGCCTCCCTTGGGTTCATACCTGAAATTTTCTTTATGTTGAAACAAAATGCCTTCTTAAGTTGAAAATACTGTGTATTGGTGGCTTTTTCTTATTTTTTTCAAGTAATTAACTGTCAAATGTTGAGAAGCGTAATGGAACATTAGGGGAAATGGTTTGCTGTCATAGTGTCCATTTATCATGAAATTCAACTTTGTGTGGCTCCTTCTATACAATTATTTTCTGCAAATTGGTGTGATCAGGTGAAGAAATTCTCTGTGGGCGGTCTCACCTAACTTGTGGAGTTTTTCCTTCTTTTTGTCTGAGCCCTTAGATGTTACATTAGTGTTCTGTGAAAATTAATCAAAACAAGGTTTCAGAGTTGTTATTTCTCTTACTTCAGATTGCTGCACATTGTGATGTAGATTGTGTCTCTGCTCGTTAGGAGCTCTTTGACTCAAAGCACTGAAATACAGTGCATAAATACCAGCTTTCTTGAAAGGCCCTAATGTGCAATTTGCATTTATGTAATATTTTGGGGGGCCAGTTTCTGGATCCCACTGCCTGTTTTGTTCTTTTGGATGAAATACCAAGGGATACTCTGAATGGTAAAAGGTGCATCACAGATCAGCCAAGGATTCATATGCATCTGAGGATTATTTTTTTTTGCTTGATGGTTGATCGAGAAGGATAGAGGCTGAACACTGCTTTGCAGGCATCTCCTGCTCTCCTGTCCCTTCCAAGCAGCCCAAAATCTTTTCCTCTGTGTTTAAGTTTATTATGGATATTAAAAAGTTCATGATACATGGTTAACATTAAGTGAAGAGTATTGCCTCATTATCATTATGATGAACAGTGAGCAACAGATGAAGTAATTTCACTCTGGGTCCTAGAGTGATGCAGTGAAGTTTGAATGATGACTGCAAAAGGTAGAGCACTGAGAGCAACAGAGGGCTTCGGTCATCTGAGCAGGCTAATTAGAAGTCTTTCAGTAGGAAAAGTGAGCAGAAGTTATAAAAAATGCATCTTGCAGTAATATTGTGGGAAAGAGAGGTCCCACATTTTAAAGGACAGGCCTCAGGAGAACAGCAGTGGAGGAGGAGATTGAGTCCCTAATGTAAGACAAAAGAATACTAAAGACAAATCAGGGATGGGCAATGAGTGAAGGTAATTTTATACCTTTGTTCATATCCAGGAAAACTGGGGAATCTAAGAAATTCAGAGCATCTCCTTGTCCTAATATGATGTACTACACTGCTACAGTGAAAGAGTCAGTATCAAAGTTTCCTCAGACTCATAAAATTCAAGGGATGTGAATATCACCCTTTGATGGCTGTCCAACGTGAGGACCACGGGGCCTGCTGACAGTAACAAACTGCCTGGTTGCTTGATGTTGAGCCAGTGGAAGAAGGATTGAAATAGTTTTACTTAATGAAGATTTTCTCATACGTTGGTCTGCTCTGTTTTGGTTGTGCCATTTCCTTTCCTAACAGTACACAGCTGTTATAGGGAAGAGAGCTAAGTCTGAGGAGTTGGGGTGTAGTGGATTTTGTTACACAGTCACATTGTACCTGTCAGTGGGAGTGCAGCAGCTTCCATAAAGGTTCTGACATGTTGTGTTGCTGCCATCACAGAAGTACAGGTGTGCCATCACAGGAGTACAGTGCTGTCTGACTGCTTCAGCTGCTCCTGTTGATACACAGAGTAGAACTATGGCTGGAAGGAGCTTACACTGCCCTCCAAAGTTATGCAGAAAACACCTCGGCTTTTTCTCCAGCATAAATTTATCCACCTGGCAGTTATACCAGTTTTAATTAACTTTCTATGACAATAACATTCCCATATAGAGAAGACTGACAGAGTTAGGGAGTTTAATTATAGCCTTTCCTGACAAAGAATACCTATTTAAGGAGCCAAATTATCATCTTAGCTGCACCAACAAGAGCTTCTTTCTGGCTCCCATCTGAGTTTGAGCCTGAGTCTTATGAAGTCCTTTTTAGCTTTAAAGAGGAACCTTACTTTATCTTTCTATTTTCACTCCAATCAAATGGCATTTCCTTGCTTTCTTACTGTATTTCAACAAATGAAATTATAAGATCTTATGAAAATAAATATGAAAACATAACTTACAGAATGGAAAGACCTGTCAAAATACAATGCCATACTGAATAACTGGGCTGTTAATTTCTCACTTTGTATTCTATTTTTATTCTCTGCCATATTCCTAATAATTGCATATAATAAAATAATGACGTTGAAACATCAGACTTTATGTGACTTAATAATTTTAACTTAGATTTTATTTATTAACACACAACAGTATGTCTCAGAAGCATGCATGGTTGCAGCCATTATTATGGTTGCAGCAATTGTTATGTAGCCTTAAACACATTCATATTTAAGATAATGCCCTATGGGTTTGGGCTTTCACTTTTAAATGATAGCACAAGAAATAATGGGCCAAATGCACAACTACAGTGCAAACGTTTTGTTTCTCTGGAACTGTATAGCTTTACACCATCAGACATTCTAACACCAGCATGTTATTAAATGTGACATCAGATTGTGCAGGCACAAGGTATGTGAATTCAAACTTCACATCAGACTCAGGTTCTGGCATCTCCTCATTGTTGGGCATCCCTTTTACACTGATAATTTTCCAAGTCAAGTGTTTTGCATGTGGTTTTCCCAGTTGCTTTAAAAACAAACAGTAAAAACACATTCCACCATCCAGCTGACACCCTGAGGTAGACAGATTGCACAGCTGGAGCCTGTGGATCCACCTTGCAGATTTTTGAGGCTGAGATACCAATGATCAGTGGGAGTCTTAGACTTTAATATGATAAATCCTCATGCACCAGACACCTGCAGAAAAGTTGAAATTTTTTGCTAGAGTGATTAGCATGTATCTGCTGACACTGGATGGAAAGCTGAAATCTAGCTGCCTGTTCTGATGGCTACAAACTTCTAACTTCTGCCAGTAGCTGGTCCAGCATCCTTCATTATTATTCCAAGTCTCCCTATGCCTGTTGTTCTTTTTAGCCATTTTGCTGATTTACTGTAACTCCCTGTCCTCCCTCTCCTCCCTTAGCAATGATGGGTGACCCCCAAGTCTTACAGTGTTTTATGTATATTGCAAAATCCTCTCAGCAGATATCAGTTACCTTTCACAGTTTTCTGGCCCTTCATCTCATTATCCCATAGTTCCCAGCCTGATTTCTCTCTCCTTCCTACTCAGGTCTGGCCTACTCCTCCTCAAAACTGTCCAAATGCCATCAGCAGCAGTATGGACAGCACAGGAGAAATTGCCTCCCGTGTCTCAGTTTCTCTCTTTGGTACTGGAAAAACACTACCTGTCCTCTGAAGTAAGACCCTATTTTTAGGTCCCCAAACCAAATGACCTCCTGCATGAGCTGCAGTTTTATTTAGGCTGACACCCCTGGGTAAATTTTTCATATATGTAATGAAAAAGATAGGTTCCTGATTAACAAAGTGGTTGTAAACAGTGTCTGTATGTAAATAATTTCTCTATCTGGTTTTCTTTTTGTTTTACCTGGTCTGAGAAGCTACAGAACTATTTCATTACCAGTGTGTGTGCATGAACGTAGACATATGATTTGAGACACTCAAGCTTAAAAAAAAGTATCAGGAGTTGGAGTGTATCTTTAATAGCTAACTGGATAAAACTAAGAGCAATTGCAAACAGGATCCTCAAAATGGAAAACACCTAAGTGTAGGTATTGTACTATTTTATAATGTACACTGAAATCACATAATTGAAGAAGTGACAGAGATAAAACTTTCCAAATAACAGAGATTTAAACTTCCTCTGCTTTCTGTTGAAGGTGATTACTTTAGAAATATGAAGCCTGGAAACAACAATTGGTTCTCAAAGGCTGCATGATGCCATCTGAAACATGTACCCACTCCCTCAGCAATCACCTAGGGTATCTCCCAGGCATCCAAAGCATCACTGCTTTCCTGTAGCATGTTTCTCACCTTTATTTTGAGTGCCCTTTGTAAGTTATGAAATAAAGTCATCATTAACAAACCCAAAAACCTTTGTGACAAATGTACATTGTCAGAAACTAAATAATTAACTGCATTTCCAAAACAGGGGCTTTAATAAAACTCTTTAACTGAAAGTTAGGTATTTTCTCTTCTGATGCATCTAAGTCTCATTAGTATTAATAAGTTGTGCTTGCAAGATGAAGTTCTGTAGGACGTTTCTTAGCCCTGCAAAACTAGTAGGTTGTCTCCTTACTATTTTTCCTGGTCCTGCAATGATGTTTGAGTTTTTAAATTAAAACATTACAATAAGGTAATAAAGCAAATGTTTAGTAGTGGAACCAACTGATTAATATTTGAAAAGGCAATATTTTAAACATAGGTTTGTGGGAAGCCATCTTCAATTTTATTTTCCCTACTTTGGGTAAACCTGTGTAACACAGTGATACTGAGATATAAAATGTGACAAAGGAGCTAGTGTCTGGGATGGAACAATGTGCCTCCCTAGACCCTCAAAATTTTAAATTAGAGTCTTTATTATAAATATTAAGGAAGGAAAGTGTTGGCAGTGGAACTGGTGCCCATCTTTCCTTAAGGAGAGGAAAACTAGGATTGGGAGAGGGACTTAAATTGTCTTGAGTCAAAATAACTTGAAGAATCTTTTATGTGTAGGTCAGTGTTTTCATTTTACTGGCTTTATTTCTTATTTGTCTGTCTCTGTGGAAAGATGAAGCAGCTGGTTTGCCTAAGTAGCTAAAAAATAGCCTGAGAGTTGATGCAATGTTCCACATTTCTTTTAAAATTATTGCACTTTTAAAGTTATTGTACTTTTTTTTTGAAACAAGATAGGAAGGCTTTTTACACCTGAAACTACGATGTTTAATAGTAATTTTTGAAGTCTTTAGTAATGCTATGCCTGAGTTTTCTCAGACTATTACAAAAGCAGTAAGTCTCATATTCAAAATATTTAAGTCTCTACACATATGTTTTGTAACACAGAAATATAAATTAAAAGGTTTGCTATCAATGGTGTAATGTTATAGCTTAATAAGAAGTCTCTGGGTTAAAGAAAAATAACCTGCAGAAACCTCCTCTGTGATTCTCAGTTCGGAATTATTGGGGTCTTTCAGCAAAAGAGACAGCTAAAAATAAAATTCTATCAGAAAATACAAGTGTAATGGCCAGAACATGTCTTTCATTCTAATTATTTTTGTGCCTAGGAGAAAATAATATGTTTGCATTTCATCAATTAAATTCCATTCCATGTGTTTTAAGCTTAGTGCAAAGAGAAAGCCAAAACAAAAATCAAACTGTACTTTTGTTGTTCTTGTTCTGTAATGTAGTATGGTCTTAATGAGAGAAGGACACAAAGGTTCTGAGGAGAATCTCAGAAAGAAAGCAGAAATGTCTTTAATTTAAAGAGTTCATAGATTACCTGTTCCTTGCTCTCAACCTGGTCCCTGGGGGCAATAAAGGTGAAAAAGGCAAGTTAAAGAGATTCACATCTTATTCTCATCAGTGTGATCCATGATGCAAGGATTTTTAATTGCAGAATGAAAATTAGCCAAAAAAAAAATACTTTCTGGAAAGACTAATGTTACAGTACTGTGGATCTAAAAGTTAGATGAGAAGGAAGTAATGTGTGGACTCATTCATCCTCCATCCAAGCCATGACTGCTTTTACAAATGGCATGGTATAAGTAATACACAAGGCATTATGCAACTTAGGTGCCAGTGATTCATTTGCTGTCATGTTGCATATCAATATATTACTTCAAGGATAAAATTCAAATTTGTGCCATATCTCATCAGAGATATTTTTTCTCCAGCATGAGAAATACTGGGCTACTTCTGCCTGCAACCTCCCATGGATTGCTTCAACTCTGGGGTCAGACTGAGCTGCAGGGTCAGCCAGCAGTTCCCAAAAGTCAGGGTATGAGCATCCCATCATTCCCACTACAGAAGGGAGGAAGATGGCAGGATTTGGCAAGGGGAGCAATGTAGACATGGAATAGAGCTCATACATTTATTATGCCAAGCCATCCCTCCCAAGAGTCTCCTGTAGTTTGGCATCAATCACAAGCAAGATTGTGTCAGACCATTTCCAGGAAAAAAAATCAAATGTTGGTCCATTCCTTTAGCATTGCAAAAGAAATTTAAGTCTTTTTCAATGCAAAATGTGCATGAGGCTGACATGATTCCTCATTCAAAACATGCCATTACGTTTTTGTGACATAAGTTGGCCTTAATATGGAGGGAGGGAAAGATGAATAATTCACCCTTTGCTGCTGCCAGCGCCATTTTGAAGCATCAGTCCAACTTTCAGGGTAAACATCGGTTGTTCTCTATAAATACCAACCCCTATGCTATAACCTCAGACTTACTTGGATCAAATAAGGAAGTAATTACTTCAAATAATAATCCTTCCTCATCCCAAAAAGTGAGAAACAGTAAGTTCCCATCCTAAATACGCTGTCACTGTGTGTTGCTGCTTACTCTGCTTCCAAGAGCCACAGCTAGTACAGAATCAGCTTGTTTCAAGAAGAGTCCAGAATAGCCCCTGCTGTTACACAGTGACTGTGATGTTAAGTATTTCATTCCAAGGCCTATAAATATGGAAGAGTGGCCTGTGAAAAATATGTAGATGGAGATGTTTGTGTTCTCATTAGTTGCCCAGCAGGAAGAGAAATGGGAAGGAAAAAAAGTGGGTTAATTCTCCAGGCAGCAGCTCTCAAAAAGTTTCACAAGGGGACAAGAATAGTGACATTCATAAATAAATGAATATAGAAACTGGTTTTGGTTGATATCTGTGAAACTAACAGTGTTGATATGTTGCAGGTGGTGAGGGAAATGATCTGGTGGGGAAAGATTTGGATTAATTTCTTATTTTTAAAGTTAAATGCATAATGTTGCCTGGCTATCTGACCATGTAGCTTTACCAGCATGTGGATTTTCTCAGCTATGTTACTGCTTTCTTCCAAGATGAGACAAATGACTCTCAGACTTTGACCAAAGCAATTAACTTCAAATTCAGAGCTCAAAGGAAAGACATGCAGTTTTGTTGACGTTATTTTATTATAAATCCTTTTCTCAAATATATTTCTACTATTTGTGGTAATTTTGCCCATGAGAACTTAAATGTTTGGGATGAAGAGGAGAAGTACAGAAGTGATACAAATACAACTCTGCATGGAATAATACCATGGATTTCAAGGTTGTTACATGGAAAGATAGACTTTTTGTGCTTTATGTAGAGATGTGGAGGCTAAAAATTAGGTTATTCTGCTTTGCTCTCCAGGAAGCTGTGCTTCCCTCACTGCTGAGATTTGGGGACAGAGGCTGGAGATGGCCTGTGGGACATCAAAGTCATTGTCTTGAGTTTTTCATCTACACCTCTGAGTGTTTAATTTCTACAAAAGTCATTTCACTAACTGAAAGGCTGTATTGTGTTTTGTTATTATAACCTAGAGGCTTCTTCTTTTATTTTTTCTGTAAGAGGAACTTTTTAATCAGGGCTTTCACTTTCCCCCAGTGTCAAACATTGACTGATTCAAGAAATAACATGATGGTATTAATTAGATGAGAGCCAGTTATCACACATTATGAGGAAGTGTTTCAATTTCGCTTACTGTATTTTCACATTACAGGGTAATGATATGTCAGCAGTTAATAAAAGATACAATAAATATTGTGTATGTGCTTGAAATATTAGCTTTTTAATATCCATGACCAGACATAACATTTTTCAGTAGCACAGTGCTGAGAAAATACTTTTGCATGTGGGTGGACAAGCAGTAATTGATGCACATGTACTTGTTTGACCTATAGCAGGTTAAGTACAATTTTAGAGGCAGTTGTCCAAACAGCATGTCATCTAGAGCTGATATTACTGCTAGGTTACTACAGCATCTTTTGCAGCAAACTGCCTCATGCAGTCAGTAGTTATTAACACCAGGGGGAAGCTAGCAAAGAGTGTTGCTGATTAATGTGGTATCTTCAAGTTTCTTTCTACAACTGTTCTCAACAGTCACAGAGATCTGCTTCATACATACAAAATTATGTTCAAATTACATATTCTCCTTTGGAAAATTGTGCAGTTAATCCCATCCCAAAAAATGAAATTCTATTTTTTTCACATTGACTCTTTAGTGATTTTTCATGCCCTGTTGGTTTCTGCCAGTATTCTCATTGGTTTACATTACTTTATTTCTCCCTTTAAAAGAAAAATAGAGAGAAAAGGAATATATGTGAAGGACTGGTTTTTAAGAAAGTCCCTCACTGCCTCCAGAGTTAGTGTCCAGTGCAAAAGTATAAAATTACTCCCTTTTGTAAATATTACATGAACTGTATTTTTAAAGGGACTTTTGACACAGATAATGAAGAGATAGTAGTATGTATCTGTTGGTTTTCCAAAACCTTTGTTTTTACCATGGCTCTATCTACATACATTTCTGCTTAGCTGAAGAAGACCTCTGTGTTTGAATATCCATTGTTGTTGAATCTGTCTGGCAAAGATTCTCTCTCTGAATGGCAAAGATTTGAATTATCTTTTTTTTTCAGGAGGAAAAATAAAATTATGTAAGCAGAGATGATAACCAAGCATGTCAGAAAAGGGGAAAAAGAGAAGAGTTTTAACTTCCTAGTCCTACATCTGAAATTATGTTTTCAGACAACTGGTTTTTTTAGTCATTAAGTTCTTACCCATTACTCTTCACGTAATCAAGTCTGTTGATATCAGCTCCCTTATATCCTGGCTATCCCCTTTTACCACCTTGTCCCCTTTGCTCCTGTGATCTTATTATAACTTTCTCACTTTCTTTGCTACTTCCCCTTCCAAATCATGCTCCATCTTCTCATGCCTTAACCATTTGTCTATTGGTGCTGCCTGCCTCTTCCCACACCATCCTGGCTGTCCTCACCTCTACCCTCACAGGACAGGGTTTTAATTACACCATTTCCTTGGAGAGGCTTGCAGTGCTCTCCAGGCACCATCTGTTCCCTGCATCTCCTTGGCCAATTATGGGCTCCTGCCCAGCTTGTCGCTTGCCTTCTTTCTTCCTGACCTTCCTTCCTGCTCTCTTGGCACATCATTTTGGAAAATATGCTAGATCAGAGCCTGCATAACTGCTAGTTCTTATAAGTAGCATCCTCACCTGACCCTTTTCATTCTGTGCTCCCCTCTCTTGCACTCATTTGTGCACCTGATCTGAAATCAAACTATAAGCTCCTCAGAGCAAAGCCCTTTCCTTCCAGCTGATTTTAGCACCGAGCCTAAGAGTGCCTGGCTGGTATCCTTAAGCACCTAAGCTGTACAAATAAATCAGAATAGTTCTCATCTGAAATTATTTAAACACTAGTCAGAAGCAGTTATGGTTTTCATAATTCATATAATAATTTAGGACTGCTAGTTTTTAACTTGCGTAATTTGGATTTACTTGCTGTGCTCATGGGATAAAGTATATTCTTGAACAAGAAAGCAATAAATTGTATTCAGAGTAGCTGTCGGGTGCTATGATTTAAAGGAGAGCTGGTGGAATACTATGGGGAAAAATAAACATTCATTAACATTATACTGTTAATGAATTCACAATTCTGATTTAATTTTTAGATAATATTTCTCTGGTACCCTCAGGTATTACAGGCTTTATACATAAAAACTTAATAAGATGGTATATATTTATGCCCAGTCATGCAAAAAAAAAATAATAATAATTAAAAAATTCTTTCCCCTATTGTTTATTTGTTTGCTTTTTCTTTTTTTTTTTTTTTTTTTTTTTATATGATGTAGCATTCAAAAATCAATATTAGAAGAGCACAACCAGAATTTCTGGAACCAGTTTTGAACCCATGGTAGTAAGCTTTGAGGAATCTTGATATTTATCCATATCTACAGACTATATTTAATCTACATTGTAGTTAAGCTATGACTAAAGCATAATTTTTTCCCTGGTGAGGAGCTTTCTTGAAATAGTCACCATTTCCTTCCTCAGGCAAGGTGGCAGATTGGTGATATTTTAAGCTCTTGGCTAAGAAACAAATCCCAAAGTCCTTATTTTTGCAAGCAGGCATGACTGGTGTAAGTAAGACATAGTCCTGCAGGGTCCACACCCATGAGTAACTATCAGACATTACATTATGCAGTGACTTCTAGCTTTACAAAATGTGCTAATTTTTTTCTCCATTTTTTATACTGACACATTAATTTCAGACTTCTACCATTCTTTTTCTGAAATGTGAGCAGATGCCCAACTTTTGAAGAAATCCCATATTACAGTAGCCTGCATTTTAAACCATGCATCCACATGCATAGAATGAATCTGAAAAGCTCTGAAGAAACACAAATAAAAGAAGATGTAATTAAAAAAAAAAGTTCTTCACCTGCTAAAAGTTGTACACCTGCTATTTTAATTTTTTTTTAAAATCTCTTCCAACTAGAGTATTGCTTCTTAAATGAATTTGAACAACTCACCCAAGAGACATTCTAATCCGATTGTGTATTGTGATGATACCAGTTGGATGTTATCCTATTAGGCACTCACTGTAAATAAAGGTTTTTCCATTGACTTTTAAATCCCTGATTAATGAGAATGCTCGAAGCAGTGTCTTGTAAATTAGCCATAGTTCTAGCAACAATTGCAATTCACTTAGGAGAACTGATTTGTTCTAAGTCTTCCCATCTAAAATTAAAAAGTATGAGGAAAAGATAATATGCATTAAGTAGAAAAATATTACTCTATCTTGCATTATTTATCTGTAGCCCTTGGCTGTCCAGGACCCATAGGTCTAAATCCTGCTCTCTGTTCAGGTGAACTCCTGTCAGTCAGAACTCTTCTGAAGAGAGAAGTCTTGATAGCTGGCCCTCAGGATTTCTTTAAATCATTCATTCCTTGTATTTTCTAGTGTTTTAGTTAATACTTAATCCCATTTGAAATTGTGTTAAGCAGTCCAATGGCTTTTGTAGCTTAGTCACTGACATCTCACCTGCCATTCACAGTTCCTTTGCCATCTTTGTAATAAAATTATGTATGAGTAGCAGTAAAGAGATATTTAAGTTTAGGAAAGGAGGGTTGTGCTGTATCTGTGAACCGATACTTAAAATGGAATTTTTCTTGACATATTTTTCAGAAGAAAATTTTTTTTAATCTCTTACCACTTTTTTTTTATTCAAATAATGGCACTTGATTTATGGCTTGCAACAAAATTAGTTTTATACCTTGTATTGACTTTAAAAAATACATTATTTCCTATAATACCTTGAGACATTAATGAGGTCTTTCTTGATGTGCTAAATTAACATTTCTTTAAGGCATTATTCATTTCTGGACCTGTAACATGCATGCACTTTTATCAGTCAAGAACATCCCTTTGTTCTTGTAGAAGCGTGAATACTCTTTCCATAGATTGGAATTAGTGACATTTTATAAAGACAGTTTTGATACTCCCTCTCATTCAAAACTAAGTAAAATATCTCTCATTCATTAAGGTACTTCAACTGGATGATTTTTCCATAGTTATTTTCTGGTAGTTTTGAATGCATAACAAACTGTACAAAAAATGGAGTTACTTAAAGTAAACTCTGACCATTCTATATCAAGCATAATCAGAGATGCTGCAATAGTTCTCTTTATCTATCTGATCATCTCAACCTTAGTTTGCTGAAGCTAGAAGGTTTTCTCATATATGCATGTATGAAAGAACCCTGAAACAAAATTCCAGTTCAACCAGTGGATCTCGCAGACCATAATTTCCTGCTATGGCTCTTATTTATGTGTGTGATCCTTTCTGCTTAAGTGTATTTCTGTACAACTCCCCATTGATCAATTTGTTCAGAGTTCTGGCTGCCTGAAGTCTTCTCCTGTGTTATGGGTAGAAGGAAAAATATGACACTGTGGTTTCACTGACCAAATCAAAACTGTTGGGGAGATGCATGACACTTTTTTTACACTTAGTAGTACCTTTTTCTATTAGTTGTGTTTTTTACAGTATGGTGGTAACTTTCTATGTGCAGGCTTTATTGTTTACCTAGGTGCTTTTCCACAGAGGCTAAGATGTTGGGTTTCAATTTTAAATGATTTTATTCTGGGGAAAATAAATGGACATTAGAAATTCAAGAGAAAGTTTGCAGCTGGCTTTCATTACAACTGTTTTTCTTCATGACACAAAGAATGGACAACACAAATCATTTGTTTTGGTCTTTTTAACTCATATTTCAAATGCGCCAGGTAATTTTGGCAGTGTTATAGATTTCCAGAGTGGTTACCCCCAACTATAAATTTTCTTAGATACAAGGAAGTATAAATTTAGTGATTCCAGCATCAAACTGTGACATAGCATAGCTGCTGTCTATAAGAGCCTTTCTATTTTGTTCTCTTGTGTCTCAGTCTTCTATCTGTAAAATTATTATTACTATTACTGTTATAGGGTTTTCTTTCCTATGCCTTACATATTATTGAAGGTATTCGTCTATCACTTTCCTGATTCACAGAAGTGCTGAAAGTGCATGTTCATTAATATTATATAATAATATAATATGTAATAATTATATATAATGCAACTATAATACATGGTCCCTCCTATATACTCATGTATACTTATATATATATGTCCCTCCTATATACTTACGGGAAAAAAAATAATGGTAATATTTCACATTCACTGAAATGGCTTGTATCTCCTCATTGGAGTATTTATCCTACAGGAATCCAAGAATGGCTTTTTCCCCACCATATCCTTAACCTTTTGTTTAAATTCTTTTCATGAATTTCCTTTGGTGAGGTAAATAGAAGCTTGAAATGGACAGTTATGGACAGTCTTGCCCATAGGTAAAAGCTTCTTGCTAACCTCATTAGTAATTGCTTGAGAAGTGACCAGGAGCATGGTAGAAATATGTAAATATTTCCCTGATATTATTTCCCCTAAGAACTGTGGATGTTCCTCCTACATTTCTAAGTGACTGTTCTCAGGGGTGGCTTGAACAGAAGGCATTTCATTTTATCAGGTTCAGATTGATTGCCTAAGTGTTTCATTGAGTATCTCCTTGTTCTTCCACTAGAAGAAGCAATAGAGAGGAATCCCCATTTTCTTTTCTTTATTGGATGTTGTATCCTATAGCCCCTGTTTTTCCTCCTTTGCCTTCATTTATTTGATTTCCTTATACAAAGGACTGTTCAAGACCATTTTGGACAGATGTTCCTAGAACTCTTTGAACCTAAACACAACAATATTCTGGCAATATTTCATTTATTTAAGAAAATCTGATGTTTTCACTTGTTTGAGAAAATAGATTCTTTCTAGCACTGCATTTATTTATTATGATTTTATTTCCTTGATTTTCTTTTCATTAAATAGTTTCATTGAGAGCCAAGCAAGTGTGATTAAAGGAGAGAACATCATTATGTTTCTGATAGTTTTAACAGCTTTTTTACAGTTTTTTTTTTTTTTTTTTTAATGTTCTCAGTGTTTTCAGCAGTATCATAGTAAAGATATTGTAGGTAAAGAGGGAAGACCAGCAGCCTCAGTACATGTACTCTATCCTTTTACTTTTTGTTCTTATTACAAATAACATTAAAGTGTTTAAGTGCCTCCACTGGAAATCTAACATACTCCTAAGAACTGACAAGTGTGAATTGAAAAGCAAAGTCTCATTAATACAGAGTTGGAGAGTGTCACTGTGCCATTACATATGAAGGCTGGAATGTTCTGGGTCTTGCATAAATCTGTGCACTAAAAGAAATATTAACAAGAATTGTACAACATGTTCAGGCAATTAAAATATATCTATTTGATTCTTATTTTCTTTGCAGACCACAGATGACATCCTGGTGGCCTCGGCTGAATGTCCCAGTGATGATGAGGACATCGATCCCTGTGAGCCGAGCTCAGGTGGGTTAGGTTAGTCAACTTTTTATTACTTTCTTTTATTTCATATTTGCATGTTACAGTCCCCCAGAGACCCATTTAGTGGGACAGTCCTTCCTTACATAGCAGGGAGAAATTAAGTTGGGGTCTTTCTATACATGGCAGTGTCAGCAGAGAGGGAAATGTTGCTGTATGGTTTTCAAAGGCAACAGATGGGAGCACATTGATAGCTGTGATATGAGTAAGGTTATAGTTTGACCAAGGACTTGAGGCTGGACTGGGAAGGGTATTCTGAGGCCCCTGTATCTTTGTTGTCAAGATACAGAAAGAACAACTCAGTTTAGGAGAAAGATATTGCAATAGCTTGATTTCCCCCCAGTAAGAGAGACGTACACTATTTCAAGCGTCATATTATGTCAGTTGTAGAAGAACTCTTAGCCTAGACCATAGGAAGAAATTTTTTACTGTGAGGGTTTGTCAGAGAAGCTGTGGATGCCCCTCCCTGGAAGTGTTCAAGACCTGGTTGAATGGGACTTTGAGCAACTTAGTGGACGGTGTCTCTGCCCATGCAGGGGGGTTGGAACTAAATGATCTTTAAGTTTCCTTCTAACCCAACCCATTCTATGGTTTTTAATTACTGTTTATGGTATGAAATACTGTGTAGATAGTAGAAACCTGAAGATACAGAAAACAATAGCCTCAAATTTCAAATTCTTTCACATCTTTTTTTCTAAGCCAGGGCTATTCAAAGTGTATGTTTCAGTTCTGACTAGAAATTAAAAATTTTTACATTCTAGTATTTTCTGTGGAATGAAAAACTTACAGTGTCTTGGCCATGTCTTTCCTAGTCCTACTGAATAACACATTTGGTATTAATTTTTCTCTCTGTTATATTTTGCCACTTCATAGTAAAATAAAATACTACATACCTTCCTTAAAGAGTCAGAAGTTTATCACAGATGTGAAAGGAACGGAAAACTTCGTAACAAAAATCAAAATTATTATGTTACTCTATAACCTTTAAAAAAATCCCAGTACTCCTGCTTTCTTTGTCAACTTACGTTGCCTTTTACCTTTTCTGAGTGAACAGCTTATGATGCCATGTATGTCTCAGTTTGTCTTATTCACTTTTCTTATTCACTCACACTTATAGCTGTCAGGTAGCACACCTACTTGTCAGCTGGTTTAGATATTTGGTAGTCTTCAACACTTGCTATAATCCTTAACAGTAGAACAAAGGGAACCCTTCTGGGACCAGTGCTGTTTAATAACCTTATCAATGATCTAGACAGTGGGATTAAGTACACCCAAAGCAAGCTTGCAGATGACACAGTGCTGACTGGTGTAGTCGACATGCCAGAGGTATGGGATGTCATCTAGAGGGACAAGGACAAGCTGGAGAAGTGGGCTCATGTGAACCACTGTGTTCAATAAAGCCAAGTCCAAGGTCCTGCACCTGGGAAGGGTCAATCCACATCATCAGTACAAGGATGAAGTGATTGAGAGCAGCCCTGCAGAAAGAGACTTGAGGTACTGCTGGATGGACATGAGCCAACAGTGCACACATGTAGCCCAGAGAGCCAATCATATCCTTAGTTGCAGCAAAAGAAGCATGGCCAGCAGAATGGGAGAGGTAATTGTGACCCTCTACTTGGTCTCTGGTGTGACCTCACCTGGAGTACTACTCCCAGTTCTGGAGCCCTGAACACAAGAAGGACATGGACCTGTTGTATGGAGTTCAGAGGAGGGCCACAAAGATGATCAGAGGGCTGGAGCACCCACCACTCCAGTGAAGACAAGCTGAGAGAATTCGGCTTGTTCACCTTGGAGAGGAGAAGACTCCAGGGCAACATTATAGCATCCTTCCAGTACCTGAAGGGGACCTGTAGGAAAGCTGGGGAGGGACTGCTTACAAGGGTGCATAGTGGTAGGAAGAGGTATAAAAGTTTCAAACTAGAGCAAGGTAGATTTAGATCAGATATTAAGAAGCATTTCTTTATGTTGAGGGTGGTGAAACACTGGAACAGCTTGCACAGAGAGGTAGTGGACACCCCATCCCTGGAGATATTCGAAGTCTGGCTCGATGGGGCTCTGAGCAACTTGATCTAGTTGAAGATGTCTCTGCTCAGTGCAGGGATGTTGGATTAGGTGACCTTTAAAGGTCCTTTTCAACCCAACACATTCTATTAGTCTAGCTAAGATGAATCTGTTGTGCACTCAAATATTTTGTTTAAGTAGAAATCAGTGAAATTTAGGTCTGGCCTGTATATTAATGCAAATCAAAACTAAACCATGTCAGTATGACACCTGAGTCAGGGAGCAGGTACACAGACTTCAGACCAATGCAATTTTGCTTCAAATGCAGTTGCATGGTTCCTTTTTGTATTCTCATAGCCTAATACACATTAATTTTTATTAATAACATTTAAGTAAAGGTAGAGAAGTCTATAACTTGTCTCAGTGTTTGTTGGATATGCAGGGTGGTATCTGGGCTCTTTCAGGAGCCAAGATATTTATAGACTTGATCACAATACTTAGGAGTTAGTTTCTTTTGCTTCCCAATAAAGAATTTGAGTCTTTTTCAAAGTGTGTTGACATAAGGTGTTCATTCTTGAAACAGAGTAGCAACAGATACACCTACCTACCTTAAGCATTTTTGTATCTTTAAGGAACGCATTTCAGTTGCAGAAGTTAGAGGCGTATTTATGAACTGTGATAAGAATTAATTTTTTTAACATTGAAAATTCATTTCCATGATAATTTTTCCCTTCTCATTTTCAAATTCTCCAGTTTAAAAAGATCACCTCATCCAATACTAGTTCAGAAGTCCATATGGCTCTGGCCTCATTCATTGCTTCTTTGCTTTAGTTAACTCAGGAAGTGCTGTCCAATAGGTAAATTGACATTTATCTGATGAAAATGTAAATACCTTTAACTTTTTAAATCTTAGTTTATGAGGTACTTTTACAAGAATAAGTTACCTAGCACTAAAAAAATCTCCCTATTTTTAGAAGGCAGCTGCTATATTAGATATACAGTTTTATTGTCTCAGACTTACAGCTTGCTGAGAGCAAATGAAATTTCAGAATAATTCTCTGAGTTTGTTTTGAACTTTAGATCAGAAGCCTGCAATGCTCAGTGGTCTATGAGCCATGACGTGATGCTTTCTGACAGGTTATAATTTCTGTCCAAACTAAGGTCCACAACAGCAATGTGAATGTTAGTCTTCCTGCAAACTGCTGCCATTAGCTTTACAGCCAGGTGTTTAGCTTTCCTATTTTAGTTTATCATTCATCACCCAGATGTGCTTCTCCTTTTTGTTTATCTGAGAATGATTTCACTGATTCATTTCTTGAATCCCAACAGCTACTGTATTTAAAAAATAATAAAAAAAGTATGCATTGGCACAGGAATTAAGTTCTCCATAATCCCAGTTGGCTGGATCATTTTACCTGTCATTCTTCAAAACAAATTGTCACTTTACCTTTCACTCTTAAAATTTGCCTCCTTTTTCATTGGTCTTATCCTTTTCAATGTTACTGAAAGGTAAGGCAACACCTGTTGGTTTGACAGTCTCTCCACATTCCCCTCTTCTGATCTAAATATTAACAACATGAAGAATAGTCAGGATAGAGTTCAGTGAAGTATATCACCTGGTAGCATTAATTACCTTTCTAACTCCTGATTCTTTGTTCTGGGGGACAAAGGAATTAGTTATTTTCCCATGTTTTCAAGCAAGGACTGATAATAGGGCAGAAGCTTACAGGCAAATCTTTGGGCGTGTACTGATTTTCCAACAACTTGGCCAGGCTCACTGCATTGCAGAAAATAGCTAGTGATGGCCAGAAATCTTCAAAATATCATTATAACTGAGAGAACAAGCCAGTATATAAGATGACTCTTGCAGTTCAGCCATTGCTTTGGGGAGCTGTTTGTCCTGTCAGCAGAACAGTGTGGGGCTTTGCATGCAAACTGCTTCCTGCATATATACATAGTATATATTGGAGATGTCCAAGAACCATAAATTCTCTAACATATTTTGTTGATTTAGGTTTGATTCCAGCATGGATACCTATTTTTCTTATTAGCAGAGCTGTGAAATTTGGACTGTGAATGACTGCTGCTCATTATTAGAAGTTTTGCTCTTTTGTGTCTCACAAATTATTTTCCTTTATTCCTGGTGCATCAGGCAGTAAGATAGCATTGCAGTGGGAGGTGAAGTGACTCCTATGATTTATACATAACTGCAAGAGTCCTTATTAATTTTCTTATTAATTTTTTATAATTTTTTAATTTCTTTCTTATTAATTTTTTATAATCTTTCATGAGAAAAAGAGCATTAGTTAGATCAGGTCATGTATATGAATCCTGAAGTCCATTTATCTTTTTCGTCCCCACCCCCAGAGAAAACCTATATGGTCCTGGCAGTAATAAGATTCATGGTGAACAAATGTAGCTGTATCTGTATATTGTATCCGAGTCTTTCTCTAGCAAGTGTAGTTTGGCATTTGTAGTGGTCACATTTCCAGCATGTGTGCATGTTTATTCTGGATGTCTTGAAAACCTGGGCCCTTCTTTTCCCAGACACATTATCAACTTTGTCAGTAATGAATCTGACTGGATGACAGTGTTAAGAGGAAACTGAATGCAGTGTGCTTTCAGCTTCAACATTCAAGCCACATCTATGATTGTGGCACTGACATTTACCTCTTCACATAGGAGCTGCTAAGTGAAGGAGGAAAGTCAGGGAGTCACCCACAGCTGCAAAGATGAATGTGGGTGTCTGCACCTCCTGCTCATTAATGAGAAAGAACTATTCCTTGCTCTGCAGGCCAAGCCATCAGGGTCTCCTCTTTTTACAACTACATTTTGGTATTCCTTTGAAGAAAAGCAGGTCCTAGATAAGATGCTTTGGGTTTTGCATTCATTTTGTTGGGGTTTTTTGTTTGTTTATTTGTGTTTTTTAAATGCTGTTATAAAAGTAGCAGTCAATTCAAGCTTTGTCCTGTGAAGCTCCATGATAAAAATTTTCACTTAGTTCATTGGGGCCCAAATGACACTGTCACTAGAACTGTAAGTTTTTGGTACAACAAAGCTAATCTTACAAACAATTGTTTCCAAAGCCAATTGTTTTTCTTGCAGTAACACTGGCATTCCTCTGACTCTTTGGGGTCAGAGCAGCAGAATATACTGGTTCAGTTGTCTGAATCAGTTCCCTATGATTACAGAATCTTAGCTTGAAACCTTCAGCTTGAAAACATCAGTAGTGTTACATTTGTGGTTTGTCCTCATGTTACCCTATTTGCAAAAGTTTTTTGTTGTTGTTCCATTTATGAATTCCATTTAGGAATACTTCAATTTAAAATCAAGATCATCCACTGACTCTGCTAGTCAAAAGAAGTAAAATAACAAATTACCAAAGGTTTCCCAGAACACACATGAAGCCAAGGTAAATTACTCCATGTAGAAAAGAAGCAGAGATGCAAACATGAAGGTAGAAGTGGTGAGAATTTTGTAGGGCTGACATCTGAACTGATGAAAGGAGGAAGTACCCATATTGGGAGAAATACTAAAAGAGGAGGAATACAACTGAACTTGTTAAAATATACCAATAAGGAGAGTAGGACCACAGGGATGAAGAGTACTAAACATATGAAGTCATATATTGGTTTCCATTTTGGCTGTCAGTTAGGTTTGTGGAAAATGTTTTCACAAAAGGTTCTTATTAAACTATGTGAAATATAAGCTTCACCTCTGCTGAGCATATTAACTTATAAAACCCATTGATTTGGTGTGCTCTATTGATTGGCACTATCCTACTAACCTTTTCCTTTTAGGCTTATGTTGATATTCAAAGATGACTGATACAACCCTCCCACGTCTCAACCACTGAAAATTGTTACTTGCAAAACCTGCACTCCCAAGGAGTTAGTAGGATTTGTAAATAATTTGAAGCCAAAATATGACAGATCATTGTACTTGGAAATAAGCACTATATTCAGTGCAAAGAGAGTGTTTAGTGTCTTAGCAAAACAACCTTTTTAGCTTTTTAAACATAATTTTAGAGGTATTTCAGTGCATTGTATCTTTCCTTCTGAGAACCTAGAGATTTCAGTTTATAGGAAGCAAAGAAACTGGGTTTGTATACCAAAAAAGTAGAACAGATACCTTATTTTTCTCTTTAATACATTTGAAAGTAGGTTGTTGTCTTTTTCCCTCAAATTCAATAAGCATCTACAGATTTTGTAGAAGCTCCAAACTTCTTCACCACATCAGTCTGTTGTGTGTGCAGGTCTCAGCTCCAGTTCTCTTTGAATCATGGTGCCATTATGATCATAGAGTGTGTGTTTGGCAATGCAGCTAGTTTTGTGGTACCCCTCTCACATGGATTAGATTATGGCTTTGGATATAGGCCACACATACTTGTTCCAAGTATGATTCAAGTTTATCACTGAGCTATTGCAGCCACATATGGAACCTTCTCACACTCCTTCTATCTCATGGCAGCTCACTTACTGACAGATATCCCCTGGAGAGCCAGTTCTTGCCTCATGAGCCACTTGGGTAGGAAGGGAGGCTGGGTAGGCATCATGCTGAGATACTCAAGCCTACCACCTTTTGCACAACCTGACAGGAGATCCTCATCCTGGTTTCACAGCTGGGTTGCATCCATCCCACCAGTTAAGAAGAGGAAGCACTGAGATTTGTTTTTCAGATATATTTATTGTAATGAGACATTGAAATTGCAGTGAGCTCAGAAACTGGTTCACCAGAATCCAACAATGCTACAGAAAGTCAAACACAAATAAATCTACAATGATAGCACACAGAGTGAAAATTAATATGTCCTGTAAAAAATTGCCTTCACGCCTCACTGCAAATGCAGTAGTTAAATATTCTTGTTGAGTAATTCCCTATTCACAGTTTGTGGGAAGGCATAAATGTAAAGAAAACAGGTTTGAGGCTCTTTTGTTGTTTGTTTGGGTTTTTGTGGGTTTTTTGTGGGTTTTGTTTTGTTTTTTGTTAAGTCTGCTTCTTTCAATTCACAAACACCATGGAACCCTGCAATTCCAATTTTCTTTTCACAGCATTAACGATAACTGGGCACTGAAAATAGTCAGATAGTCCCTCTAAATTTTAAACCACTTAAAAAAACAGTGAAGAAGAATAACTTTGCAATCCATTATTACACAATATAAAACTATGTTCAACTGCTTTTATGTTATAAGTTTTTCATAAGTAGTAGAAGAGGCTTTTAAAACTCAGCCTCTTCTAAGCTGGTCTTTGAGGCAGCCCAAATAATGCTGGTCATATGAGTGGAAGAGTTGTGCATAAGAGAAGTTTTTTTAAGGGACCATTGCACCAGAAAATTACTTTTATTTCGTCTATCTGTTACGGTATGGTCTGAGCATAATCACACTCTTTATGCTTTTCACTTGTTTCTAGTCAAACCATCCTCAACTTACCATGGATTGTTTCAGGATTTGTTGAAGATGACTTTTTATTCTTAGAAAACAGGGTCATGTGATTTAATTTTAACATTCACCTATAAGGTATTTCACTTCTAATTTACAATTAGAAACTTTTATGCAGGATGAAATTAGTGTCTTTTTGATGCTGCAGAGACTTCAACCAAGTGGCAGACAAGGATAGCCGTAGACACACCTCTGCTGCTGTGCCAGGAGCCAAAGACTGCCTGGTTCAGCTATCAAGATGCTGGGAAGGAAACTGCATCATGTGTTTCTCAAAGAGTTGGGAAGCAAAGAGCAAGACTTTAATAACTTTATAATCTTCACTTGCTCTCCATTGAGATCATATGTTTGTTGCAATAGTTCCTGTTTTGCAGGACAAAAAAAAAAAATCCAGGTAAATTCCCCTTGGGTACTCCAGTCTTAGTCAAATAAAGGTCGTACTTAAGTAGCAGGCAGCTGTTTCAACAATATTTTGGATGGGGATTTGTTGATTTACATAGATTTCAGAAGAAGTGTAGGCTGGTCTTTTCTCAGTGGGCCTTTTCCATCCTGTCTCAGAACAGAACGGAACACTGACTTAAGCATCTGCTCCACTAGCCTTTCCTAGATGCAGTGCTCATGGACAAGCCCATGTGCGTTGTAAAACTTTCCTCTTTTTTCCTTCTCTTTGATTTGTCTTTAGAGGCCCTGCTAGGTTAAAAGCATATTTTAATGCAAACAGAATTAAAATAGAAGAATTCATTTCTTTTGCTGAACTGCTCCTTTTAGTGAAGTCTAAAGAAATATAACAACAGATGCTTTGAAAATGTTCTAAGTTTAAATAACATTAATGTAATGGTTGAATATTCCTCAGACAGATGGGGTAAATGAGATAATTGTGAAAACAAGCTTAAAAATAAAATGATGCCTTCAGGTGAAAGGCAGGAGTTTAGGTAACATTGAAAAATATTCCTTACATGTTTTTTTACCTTGCCATACTAAGAGAAGAGCAAGCTGTCAAATGTCATTTAGTAGACATTAATTGTAAAGTTGGTTGCTGGTATTTGACCCAAATGCCTGTGTTTTAAAGAGAAAGAGCAGCTGTTAGTCCATCAGGTATTGTCAGAGTTTATTCCGTTGCTTCTCTTATTTCTCAGAAATTTCCTGAAATCACATACAGTAAGATAAGACTTCATCTCATTTTCATTCACTGTGGAAATGCCCAGGAGTCTTTATTCTGCAACAATGCATTGTCTTTTGTAAAACGATAAATGACGCCCTATGTGAAAAGAATTTCCATTTTCTACAATAGCTACAAAGAAGAAACAGGATCTAAAACAGTCACTGACTACTTCAAGACAGACTGCATTTCTTAGTAGGGTGGCGTGTACCCTGAAGTGAGAAAAAAATCTTGGAGCTTTCTGAAGCAGAACTTCAAGATCTCCTGTGTAGTCATAGAAAATACCAATTGTACCAACTCATAACAACTAAGAACTTTCAAAAGGGAAAAAGAAAAAGACCTTAAAATACTATTTGACACAAATGACAGTTTTCTGGAGTCTTACTGTGGTGCTTCTGTTCTTTCTGTCAAATAAAATGCCACCTTTAAACCTATGTGGGATAACTGCCAGGAAGTAGTGTTTCAAAAGTAAGAACACAAATCACCAATAAATAAATGATGAGTAATACCAAGCTGGGGAGGGAACGTAGTTCATTTTGGGGTTTGTGGCTGTTTTGCTTTGTTTTATTATTCATGGGCCAATTGTAGATGTCTTTAGCTGGTGTCTGCTTTTAATTCTGGTTGTCCAAAGTGACTATGGGACATTGCTCTCCATGCACCTTGATCAACACTCTTTTCTAACATACGTCAATGCAATGCTATTTAGATGCAAGCTCTGATAAAGCTATCATTATTATTATATTTTAAAACTAGTGTTTAATATACTTTCAGTTAACATCGATACTTTACTGACTGCATTTTTAGTCATGTATAATGATTTAAGGTATGGTTTCTATATGCCAGACTGGATGGTTAATGAGTGTGTTCTGCAGTGTTTGGTGGGAAACCCTTGTTCACTCACTGTTCTTTTCATGTTGGGAGTATTCAGGGTGCACATCTGCTCAGGATTTTGGAAATGCTAGTGTAATCTGAGGAATACTGCATAGATCCAGGTCACTCAATTTTTGCCCATGATGCTTGCTAAATTACAGGAGATCCATCAGCTTTTGCCACTTCAAGTTACTCTGTACAAGGATCTGCCACCTCTCCTTCTGAAATTGCAATAAAGAGAGGAGATCAAGGGGATCAAATGTATAAGCATAGTGTGTGCTGTGAGCATTTAACCTAGAAATTTCTCCTGGAATTAGGCTTTCATTCCACATGACTGTGCAAGAGGATAAAATGTGCCAGACAACACAATAGTACCTATCAAGAACATTTTAGAGTCTGAAGACATAGGTCAGTTGAGTTCATACTGAAAAGACCAGAGTCAGGCCCGAGAAGTAGGTTCTTAGAAGGATGAGCACTTTTGCAGTGCAATCTGAGAGGTTTTTTTCTGGGCCTAAAGCATTGCTTGAAGGAATGCCTGATATTGGCATCGATGATGAAAAGAGAGAAAGGGAAAAATTGAGTGAAAAAGTGCTCCAAAGTGTAGCCATATTCAAGGAGGACTCTTAAAAAAGAGAAGGTAGGTTTAAATAGCTGTCTAAAACTAAGAAAAGTAAAACTTGGAAGGAAAAGAAACAGAAAATAATAGAAAGAAGGCATAAATTGAGAAGCGTTCAGGGGTTATTTCAAAGGAGAGCTGCGGGTTCCTTATTTGTACCCAATTTATTGCCTGCTACCATTTATAATTAGGGGCACTTTTGATATCCCCCCCTGCATTCTGTTTGGTAACCTGTCTTATCATCACTCTCTTCTCAATAATACTTATTTTAGTATAAAATTACTTTTTATTTATGGAGTGAGAAAAAGGGAGGGAGTGGGAGATCCTTACCTCCCAGATGTTTGTATTCTGTCAATTTAAATTGTGGCATGCCTCTTATTCTAGATTACTTAGGCATGTTGACCTTAGTAACAGCATTTGGAGAAATTATACTTCTGAAAGATAAAGTGAGATTTTCCTTGCTGTCCTTTTCCTTGTTTAAAAGCCTGTTTTGTTTGTAACGGGCTGCAAACCTAAATGGTTTTGGACTGGTGGAGTACATTCTTAGGTAGTCCTGACCCAGTGAGTGCAATTATAAAGATGCATGTTTGTAGCAGGTAGATACTACTAAGTCTTCAATGTTCAAACTCAATAATAACCTCTCCCTTATTTCGTTATGTACCTACAGCAAATCCTACCAGGGCAGGAGGAGGAAGGGAATATCCTGGCTCGTCCGAGGTGATTCGTGAATCCAGCAGCACAACAGGCATGGTAGTTGGGATCGTGGCAGCAGCAGCTCTGTGTATCCTCATCCTTCTGTATGCTATGTACAAGTACAGGAATCGAGACGAAGGATCCTATCACGTAGATGAGAGTCGAAACTACATCAGTAACTCAGCACAATCCAATGGGGCTGTGATCAAGGAAAAACAGCCCAACAGCGCTAAAAGTTCCAACAAAAACAAGAAAAATAAGGATAAGGAGTACTATGTCTGATCTCAACATCTAAAAGAACGCTTGTATAGAAATAGTCTTCATTTTATCTGAGACATAATACAAACTTATTTACTTTACTTTTTATGAAGCACATTCAAAAACAAACAAACAAAAAAAGACAGGGAATGCAATCAGAAAGGAAAGACTGTTTTTAAAAACAAGCATTTCATGCTCTTGTTTTTCAGAAACAGGAGCTGATAAATTCCCTAACATCCACAGTGTTTTCATTTACTCTGCCTGTCTTTATGTTGCTGGAACATTTCTGAAAGACAATGATGACACCACGCATTCATAAAGCAAGGAGTATTACTACAACATCAAGGCACAATATGAAAAAAAAACAAATTAAAAAAACAAAACAGGAAAAAAAAAAAAAAAAAAAAGCTACCTATGATTCTGGATTTAGCCAAAGTGCTAGCGCTTTCTTGAGAAGTAAGTTAGTCTTATTGTCAGAGAAGACTGTCATATATATATGGTGACTCAACGAGCAAACATAAAGAGTTTGCCATCTGGTGCAGTGAAGCAGTGATTGGAAACTTGCATTTGAATCAAAGTGCTGGCTTTTCTGAAGACTTATGTAGAAATACTTTCAAAAAGCCCCTTTCTGGTTGTGAGGAAAATAATGTGGAGGCCTTATTTTCAAAACAAAAAAAATCTGGAATATAAGGCACATTTCCAAAAAAAAAAAAAAAAAAAAAAAGAGAAAAAAATAAACAAGAGGGCATAGATGCAATCATTGGGAAATTCTCATGCACGCTTAATATGTTATTACATATGTTTATATAAAAACACATCTATATGTGCTTTCTGGACTGTGATAAGTGATGTTTTATAGCCTGTTGTATAGAAAATGCAAACTATATCTGCTCTTCAGCCATTTTTGGTAAACTCAATGTTATAAGTGTTGCTAGGTATAGAGAGTTTTATGACATCTGGAGCAACAGACACACTTCAGTTTTTTTGCAGCCATTACAAATTGTCCCAGACTTCTTCCCCTTTTATTTTTTTTTTCTTTCTCTCTTTCTTTTTTTCTTTCTTTCTCTCTCCCTTTCTTCCTTTCCTTACTCTTTCTTTTTTTTCTTTCTCTCTTTCTTTCTTTTCCTTTTTTTGCTTTTTTTTTTTTTTTTTTTACTTTACAATGCAGTGGTTATATTAGGGGGGATGTGTATGAATGTATATAAGAGTCAGCTAATTTTTTTCTTACCTGTACAGCCTCTATTCTGTTAAGTTTTAGTAGTTTGAAAGAAGTGGGGTAGAAAGCAAAAATATATCTCTAATGTAATTTGTCTTCTCCCTCCTATCCCCATCTCTTGCTCCTGATATGCATCAATGAAGTTGATCAGAATGGCCAATTTTCCTAGAAATATACCTTCATTAATTAGCTAAATATTTAGTGACTTAAACTGGCCTTTGGCTTCCAGTCAGAGCTTCACTTTGGAGAGCATGGTTTTCCTTAGAGAAACCTTGTTCTTAAGAATTATGAGAATGATGAGTTTCTTGAGAATCTTAGGAAGAATCATATAGCATTTTTCTGGCATTCAGTTATATAAACAACAGCTACTCTAATTTTAATTATCCAGGCTGATTCTACTGCAGAATTTAGCCCTTTCTCCAAAAAGGAAATAATCTTGAGGTGCACGATAGCATTTTTCAATGGTGGACATTTTGACATATTGAAAAGTATTTTTAGCTAAGTTTATTGTGTAGCATTGCAAGACATCATAATCTGACAAATATAAGTTAATCATGTTTTAAAGTAACACATAGCTTTTCTTACACATATAAAACATTAATGCATTTTAGTTAAACATATTAAATAGAAAGCTGTAATTTACATGTTAATTTTTTTTCTTCTAGTATTATTTCATTAGGTTCACAGCAATAAATCATAGTCTAACATTTTATTTACACGGGAGTTCAAACGGAATACATTAGACAGAAAGAGGCAGAAAGAGGCTAGTTCAATAGAAATCAACCAAATCATTGGAAGGCCTCCTGAGAGGGATATAGATGTTCACACTTTACAGGCAGGAGGGAGGAATTTAAAATTAGCTTTAAGCAGCAGGCACAAAACATTTTGTTGTGTGTTCTTCACTGTAGCTGATGAAGAAGGCTGGAAACTGGTACAGCTATCTATCTGGGAGTCAGAGCATTTTAAAAATACATGTAGCTGACATGAAAACACCTCTCTTGAAGGTTGCCAGCAACAAGGAGGTGTATCATGTTGCATTTGTAAACCATTTTATTATTCTCATTTGCATTTGCAGAAAAATGAGAACAAGTTCACAAAATCCATCTGATCTCTTTAGGCTGTGTTTCACCTGTGGCATTCATAGCATCTCCCACCTTTCCAAGACAGCTGTACTCAGGGAATGGCAGGGTCAGGTACACTGGAGGTCACTGCTGGAAGGAAGAGACTTCAGCTGGAGGGGGGGAAAGAAGTTGAAAGCGAGGTGGTGTTCAGATTTCAGTACTTGAAGATATGCAGAACAAGAATAATCTGGTGACAGGAGACTGGGCTTGATGGAATATGGTTTGGTCAAGCTGAAATGGTCTTTTCTGCTTGATATTGATCACGATAATGAAAGAGCAAGGTCAGGTCGGCTTACAGGCAGTTTGGTAGATTAATCTTTAACTAAATCCATACATCAAGGAAAAAATCTGCTACTACTATAATAAGCAAACACAATTTTAACACTATTTCTGAAGGTTCTCCTTTTTCCTCTTTAATTTCATAATTTAGCAAAAAACAAATATGGATGTATCAGAAGTGCCAGCAAGTAGATTTCAAATTCCTTTTTGTTTAAAAACAGCAGCAACAACAACCAACCAAACAGACATAAACCAACTACCTAACATAAAATTGGATCCTTTCTCTATAATAACCTAATTTGTTTGACTGAGATGGCTTCATTTCTATGACTGTATTGTGTTGCCTTTTTTAACAAAACACTAAATAACGTGTGAAATTTTCAACCCTAAGACATTGAAGGGAGGCCCAATGCCCCTAACCTTATAGTGCTTTCTGTGATAGATATTTACAATTTTTTTATTTGTTGCAAGGCCAATTTATTCATTATTGGAAATGCTAAGCAAGTGGAATTTACTGTTTTGTTAATAAAAATGTTTCTTAATACAAATGCTGGCTTGTTTCTTCTCTTGCTCTTAGAACTGGAGTACCTGTTCATCTTGAAGCAGTGAAAAAACCTGAAAAAATTGGTATGAAGTTACAGACATTCATGTCAGGAAATGTGACCTCAGAGCTTTTTGTACACTGGAGTTAAAATCCTCTGGAAGTCTTGTGTTCAACTAGCACAGTTAGAAAAGTAATAATTAGAAAATAGTAAGTAGAAAAATTCAGCCAGAGCTAATCCATTATATGTGTTTTCTTAATTAGCATGGCATTTAAATTCATGGGTAACTTCAAGCAAATATATAATCCTATTGATTTAAGCAAGTGTCTAATGTTGCCTAAATATATTGCTGAATTGGGATGTAATTAAGCTTTCAGATCTAAACTCCAAATAGAATTTAAGTATGTATCTTTTTTAATCACCTCAGTAGCTTCTTTGACTTCAATGGGATTTATCCATCTGTTTAATTAGGTATAAACTGAAGTATTTTAGATAACTTGAGTTTAGGAATGTCTTCCACTGGTATAAACCAGTTTATTGTTAAACAAATTCTAAACTGCTTTATACTGGGATTAGTACTGGTGTGTGTGAATGTCTGTTTAAATAAATACTGAACATACCATTTAGAAAAATGCTTCATATGGATTTAAAGCAGCTAGAAGAATAGTGATTTTTATTCTACTACACCCCCCACACACATTTAGTTACAGACTTTTTAAATCCACTTTGAATTTGTTCCTTTTTTTTGCTTACATCTATACTGTTCTCTCTCTTTTCTGATGGTCTATCAGTTCATCATCAGCTAAGTATTTTAAGTGGTCACTTCCATAATCAATCAGCACTGCTGCCAAGTAGCTAAAAACCTTTAAAAGACCAAGAAGAAGAGAACAAACTGATTAATTCCCCCAGACCCAATTTAGAAGAAAGGAAATTAAGAATACCTGTAGGCCAAAATTGACAACTGTGCTTGTTAATTCCTCCAACATGGCTTTTTTATTGTCCAAAAACCTGTTTTGAATTGGGTATCTAGGTATGATTTTCATATTATTTATAGAAGTTTGCTTCTAAGTTCAGTACAGTCCTGTTTAGAGGTTCTTGGAAGCATTGTTGCGGGGTCAGATTCATCAGTAGTTTTATTTGGAATGAAGGCTATTTGCTGTATTTTATAGTCCCCAGTTTTTAAGATTCTGTAAGTATTTTAGTGTTAAAATGTTTCTGGCCCTCATGGGAGTGGGAAGAAAGAGAAGAGCACACTGTGTGTGAATTAATTTATGTGAACAGATGAATTCTTGGGGATGATGAAATTACTTGCCTGCCAGCCTCTGGTTTGTCTGAATGGGCTATTCCTCCTCTGGTCCTTTTTTCCATGAAACCAGAAGCATTCCCCATGGGTAAACATTTGAGATAGGAATTGTAGAAAAGAAAAACAAATGCCATTGATATAGGTCTGCTTGTGAGGTGCAGGGCCAGAACTCACTTGCTTTGGAGGCTTCTTCCTGCTCAAGATCTTTGAGTGACTCCAGGCGTCAACTCTAATTTCTGAACAATAAAGTATGGTCCTTTGCCTCTCTGTTACTCAGTGCCATACAGATACATTAATTTGTTGGTCAGAACAAGCAGATATCTATGACAGTCCTCCTCCAGGGGCCAAACTGTAGTAGGCTTTAGGAGTTTTAAAAGAAAATATCATGGCAACATAGAGAGCAGAGTTATTTCAAAGAGCATGGGATTCTCAGTGAGTTAAGTGCCTTTAAGGACAGTCATTTCATACTGGCATGCATTTGAGAGGTTTAAACACCCAGGCTTGTAATCCTCAACAACATCCTTTTGGTAAACAATTAAGACATTACCTTGCTTGTCAGCAAATGCAGGAAGCAACAACATGGCCATCAAAAGTGAACACGTTAGTCTGGTTGCAGCAAGCAGTACAGGAAAACTGAATTCAAGCAGCCAAAAATAAACTCTGGTGTGTTGGCCAGACTCCTGTGAGCAAGTGTGATTGCAAGGCCGTAAGCATTTATCAGATGATAAATAGCAAAATACTTTTATTAGCCACCATTCAGGGTGTAACAGGCTGACGGGACACAGGCATGGCACGTGCAGCTGCTTTGGGTTTTCCAGGCCCAGTTGCTCCTAGGGCACCTTCCAAGTCAGGGGAACTGGAAAGATTTTAAATAAACAGCTACTACATGCCAGTCAGTCAGCTGTTTCCAGGAAAAAAAAAAAAAAAAGACAACTTCCTTTTCCCACTGAAATTAAAATCCATTTTCAGGGAAAAGTCCAGCAGATTGCTTTGTGCAGCTAACAAAGCAACACCTGAAATATGCTGAGCACAGCCAGCACCGCATCAAACAGACACCAGACCCGGAGGCTGGGAGCGGGCTGCATGGCTGGAGGAGAAACCTTCTTCCCTCTCAAGAGAGCCAAGGCCTCTGGCATGGTCCCAGAATGAGAGGCCTTACCTCAGGCTGGCAGCAGCCCCTGGGTGCAGCAAGCACCCAAGCTTGGCAGCACCCTTGCGCTCCCCAAGCACGGTGGCCAAAGGCAGGGTGCTGGCTCCATGTGGAAATCTTGTACTCCCAGGTGGGCTCAGCTTGTGCCTTGGGGAAGAACAGCAAAGGGCAGGAGCTGAGGAAGGTCTTACAGTCCCTGGTGTTGTCCCAACTGGGCTGCCCTTGCTCTCACTCCCACCAAGCCCTGCATTTACACTCTGCCAAAATGGTGAGTCAGGACATGGTGGAACCTCATGATCCTAGAACCTTTTTTGAGTCCACATAATTCCTCAGAGGGAATAAAAAAGGTTTATCAAAAAGGTGGTTGCAAACAGTATAGGAATTTATTAGGAGTTAATGTTTCTTTAGACCTTTACTAGTCTGTGCTTCATGCCAGAAAGGAGAAGCTCAGGCTGCCTGTGCCTGGGGAAGAAAGTCAAGCAGCAAAAGCATCCCAGGCATTAAACTACAACCACAGAAATATGGGTATCCCTAACTTCTTGGGTAGGGATAGAAGTGAGATGCTAGATCTCAAAGATTTGGACAAAAAATTGACTAAGCATGAGATCCAGGCAACATGTTCTGTTCAACCATATGAAGAGGGACAAGTTTCAGCACAAGGAAATATAAAAACCTTAAGGAAGAAAATAATAAAACAGACTCACAGCTCACCTGGGAAATCACCACCCACCTGCCAGCATCCTCTACTTAGCTTTTCAGGTCTACAGGTGGGTTTTATTCCTTCCTGATCACATCTGGAGAGGTAGCAGGCTTGTTACCCCTGACTGTGAGTACCACCTGATAGAAGGTTTTCCCTCCTAGCAAATGCAGTCCTTGCTGTAGTGACCAGACCCTCCATCCCAAGTGTGAGCTAATTGTACAGAGTTTTTCCTTAATATTCAGGCATTGCTGGCAACCAATACACAGCATGGAGTCACTTCAGGGCTGAATTTAAAGACTAGAACTGCTTCCTCCTATGTCTTCTGGGTTTTTACCAACTTCCATTTATTTACAGGGAAGGTCCAAGGCACAGTGAAAGAACACACTCCAGTGAGATTAAAGAAAAAAAAAATGGGTAAGCAGGCTTTGTTTCATGCTGCCCAGCAAATCCTTCTATAGAGAGCAGAAGAATTTAAGGTAACTTATTTATTTATAGCTTGGAATTTTGATGGATGGTGCAAATTTATGCTCAGCCTTTCTGAAGCCCTAGTTTGTTTGGGAAATCATTCATACTCTTCTGCAGGCTGTTTTCGTGAAGTCTTTCACAATGCTCATCACACAGATATAACAGTCATTGCCTAGACCAGTTTCACATCTGTTCGAAAAGCTTTATCTAAGTAATGATTGCCAGATTTGACTCAAAGTTAAGGCTACTTCTGCACCAGGAAGTATGGTTCAATAGGAGTAAATTTACAAGGCAAAGTAGGACATAACCTATATGTTTCAGCATTTTCTTTGAGCCAGTTATAGTCTGGTGTCACAGATTGAGTGCCAAATAGTGGTTAGGTGGCATTAGGTTCAGTCATGGAGCTCATCTATTTTATCTGGGAAGTATCTCCCTCCTTCATGCAGAGTCCTCTGTGAAGTTGACTGAAGTATAGTGAGTAGGAACAGCTGGAGCTGCCTCAGAATTGTACTCCCCATCTTAAATCTTTCCTGTTGAAACACCCTTTGCGCACTGCTATACACCTATGTTCTAGTAACAATTCACTACAATAAATCTAGTGTATTTTTAAGATTATGTAGATTAAGAGTGACAAATGAAAATTGCTGCTACAGATTAAGGCCTTCCCCATTCTTTTTACAAGACTTGGTGTCTTTGCTATCCTGGCCATCATCTTCCTTTTTAACCACCACCTCCCCTTCCTACCACCCCCTCTACCATTTTCTTTAAACCTAAAGAAATAATAGTTTGAAAAACTTGTTTCCTTTGAATAGATTGAGATAAATACCGAAGTATGTTTAGATGGGCACTGTGTGTGGAAGCCATGTTACCGACACTGAAATCATCAACACTGCAATTGCAAACTTGTACAAATATTCTGTAAGCAAACCTGTATCTGTGCTAGATGGTGTAAGGGAATTCGAAGAAACGGCTGTGGTAGAGCTGGGTTTGGCCACTGTTCAGAGGCAGAACCCCACTGAACCACCTCAGTCTTTGGGAAACTCTATGTCCAGATTTTGAAACACAGATCTGCCTTTAACCAGAGTTTTGACAGTCTTCTCTAACATAGCTCTCACTAAAATCTGCTCTTTCCTATAAGAGAATTAATCATAATCAGTTTCCTGATTTAGTCAGTATTAAAAATACCATGAGAAGCCACAAGAGATAGTGCTATACTTCGAGATCTTTGCTTGTATCTTTTGCAGAAAACAAAAAAGGTGGTATTTCCATTAAGACTGAAATTTCATTGCCACTTTTAACTGCAGAGCAATTACACTTCTCTCTAGAATGGTGCATATTATTATGAGTATTTCATGCAAGTATTTTGAACAGCCATGATTAATTCTTTTAGTCTGCTGAGTGCTAGGCATCAAAGACTAATGATAGTGATTGATAATAAAAGATTTAAATCAGACTTCCTTTAATGACCATATTTGTGCTTAAGAGGCTGCTTTTAAGTTTTGCCTGAGTTCCAAAAAAATCATCTTGAGATGTCTTTTTTTATTATTACATTTTAGCAAGAGCTGATTGCTAAATATAGAAAGAAACAGTCTATTAACATAAGCTTGTTCAGAGACAGTTCTGTTTCAGTTGAGAACAGTTCAATGGCAACAAGAATATTAGTTAGAGGTTTTAGACATATTAAGTGAGCTCTTGGTACTAGCTAAGCTGACCTAGAAATTTTAGACACCTCAAGTTAAAAAAATTAAAGAATTGATCTGAGTCTTGATGGGAGTTACCACACATCCTGGGTGAAGGATTCCAGCATGTTGTGGCAACAGTCCAGTGCCTGATTTCACATGCAGTCTTTGCCTATTATGTTGCTCTATTTCTCAGTGATTCAGCAATTACCTATCCATGGGAACTATTACACAGACATTGCTGTGCACCATCAAAGTCCCTGTCTTAAAAGTGGAAGTTGGTATTAATATATATTCTGTTTGAGCTAAAACTCCCATTAACTTCAGTGTAAGCAGGGATTTCATCTTGTGTATGTAGCACTCAAATAAATTAGTATATAAGAAAATGCTATAGAAAGCAGAGTGAGAGGAAGGATAAGGCCCTGCATAAACACTCACAACACAGAATATAGAAAAAACAATCTAAAGAACCTAAAATCAATCTGATGTCCTAAAGTGGGCAGTCGGCTGCTATGGATGCATAACTTACTTCTGTGCAGTCCTTAATGGCCTTTCATAACCCTCTTTTAGTTCAGCATACTGGTGAGATGTGAAAGTCTTGATCTTACAGCAATAAATAATGCAGCCTAACAAAATGCAGACTGTACGAAAAGGACATTTCAGTTTTCAAAATTGTTTCCGAAAATTGTGCTGGTGCTATATAATAAAAGTGGAATAAAGATCTAACAGTGGGACTTTGTGATAATAAGATGGAACAGGAAAATTATGAAAGTCACTAGCCACAGTTGTTGCAACTGTCTGGGAAAATAAAGAGAAAAGGAAAATAAAGAAAAGAGAGAAACGGTTCTGAATATCCCATATCAACAATGTGATTTTTCTTTTGTTGTACCCTTGTAAGGCTTTCAGTTCTTTAAAAATCTTGAGGATGTTTGAGGTACTCTCAGTTATGATATGCTGTCTACAACTACCTGAAAGGAGGCTGTAGCGAGGTGGGAACTGGACTCTTTTCACAGACGACCTTCAACAAGACAAGAGGACACAGTCTTAAGTTGTGCCAGGGGAGGTTTAGGTTAGATATTAGAAAGAATTTCTTCACGGAGAGGGTGATCAGGCTATGGAATGGACTGCCCGGTGAGGTGGTAGATTCTCCGTCCCTGGAGACATTTAAAAAAAGACTGGATGTGGCACTCAGTGCCATGGTCTAGCAACTGCTCCGGTGGGTCAAGGGTTGGACTAGATGATCTCTGAGGTCCCTTCCAACCCAGCTAATTCTATGATTCTATGATTCTATGATTCTATGATTCTATGATTGCTAGATGGAGAGGAGAGACAGCCTAAGATCTGTAGCAGTGTGGCTATGGCAGACCTGAGCTTGGTGCAGGTTAGCAGCTTCTGTAGTTAACCAACATCTCTCATAGCTCTGCAGGGCTGCAGACATGCAGCTGTCTGTGCTTCAGCTGACAAGTGTAACATAAGCTCAATGCCTCTCTGCAAGCTGCAGGTCAGACACCAAGGACAATTTGCCACTTTCACTACACAGATGACTCAGGATGGAGCTGGGTGACACCATGCCTGGCAAACCTGGGCTGTGGGATGTGGTGATGGGAAGCCAGAGGAGAAAGGAGAAAGGTACAAATCCTTTGGGAAAAATGGCAAAGCACTAGCAATTTCATTCCTGTAGGGCACAGTCAATTTCTGCTGCAGGATGGAGAGTCTCTTCCAAGCTTTTTGTCCAGTCAAAAAATAGATACTTATCTAGATTAATTTCACCAGCATATTGTCATTATTGAATATGATTTTGCCATTTAGAGAGCTTTTATTTTCCTAATAAACCTGCTCCTATATAAGTGTAAGTATGGAAAAAAATCCACTGCTTGAACTGATCTTGTTTCCTCTACTAGCATATGTCTATCAAAGACATATGCAACCCTGTGTGTGTACAAGTGTAATTGTAGCTGTGCTGCTGTGTTCAGTGGTAGAAAGGAAAAGGACAGCCATGCTATAGTAAATACTGAGTATTTATTTACATTTTAAGTTTGAGCTTGCACATTTCAAGAACAGGAAACTTTTTGATTATCCAGATTTCTGGTGTATGCAGCAGGAAATGAAAGCAGGAATGAAAGGAAGATGTTCTGGATTCACAAATCTCCAGTTACAAGTGAACGTTTATATCCACCACTGAACCACTACCAAACACCAGAGACATCACAGAGGTGGACAGTACTGTCTCAAGGTGGGACAGGACATGTGTCTTCAGATTTGCTACAGGCAAACTTTAGAGAATTGATTTGGTTGAATTCTGGCATGGCTCTCCATGGTGTTTTGTGTCAGCATAACTGGACACTTTACTGCAGTTTTTCATAATTGTACCAGCAGGAAATTCAGCCCAGCAGTATATGTTCAAGTCACTGGGATTAACAGTTAAGATCATCCTTCAACCTGGTACAATTGACAAAGCCCTGCTTTCTCATCCTTTTATTCCAGAAGGAAGATTGAAGTTAGATCATTACACCATGACAAAACAAAGAATGATAGGCGTAATTAAAAGGATCTTTTATCTTCTTTTTTACCTTATTAGAAAAATCAGCATTTTGCAGCACTTATACTTGAAGGTATATATCACTACTTTGTTACTACAGCAACAGAGAGCACTGACAGTACCAAGGCACAGATAATTTGGGTCCTATTGCAAGACCAGATCAGAACTAAAATGGTCATGGTAAACCTGCTTTGTACAGTTGATGGGATTAAAAGGTAAACAAGACAAATACAATATAAGAAAGTATTTTATTTTACAAAGAAGCTTCTGTGGAAATTCACAAGTACCAAATCTTCAGCAATTAAATCAGCCCTTCTAGTTTTGTTTTGCATGGTCCACAAGGGTTTGAATTGTCTCTTGTTTAGGGCTGAAGACACATCTCTAAGCAAGGGGTAGCAGGTAACTAGTTTCAAAATAGTAGGAAAGGTCTGTGCCTGAGGGAAGGACAAGACTTTCCCAAGGATCTTGGTGTAAAAAAGACAATGTGAACTGTCTAATCTTGTATCAGCTTCTCCCTGCTGAAGAAGGCATCCTGTGCATTTTACCTCCACTTCCTTTAGGTGTAAAAGAGACAAGGTATATAGGGGAAGGAGAGCAACCTCTTTCCTTCTTGCTCTTCATTCCTCCTCCTCCCTCCATGAAAGAGACAGGCTCTCTATTCTTGCTAGGGCATCCTCAAAATTAAATACTGGCTTTGAGTTATTTCAAATCCTGAGCTCATATAGACACCTTAATGCAGCCTAGCTTTCAACAGCATGCAGTGATATGAGCTATTATGTGCTGAGCTCTTTAGAGCAAAATGTGCTTGTGGCAAGACAGGTTAAAAAGAAATGAGGGATAAAATAACAAGCACAAAGCATTATATTAGTGCAACTGTATCTAATTTAGCTCCAACTGCTGATACTGGGGCTTCTTCTTCCCTTCTGTCTTCTGTACCAGGTGAGAAAGGAGTGTATATCTAGAACAATACTTCTCTGTCAAGGACAGTTTCATATTGGCTTTGCCTAAGCAAAAGCAGGATGAAAGCTATGAAATGCAGGATGAGCAGCTATGAAAAACTAAATTTCTGAAGTACAATGCTAGTTGGTGTTGGATTAAGGCCATAGAGTAGGACTGAGTTACAGAAGCTTGTTAAAGCTACTATACATTGACTGAGCCACTGTATCTACATGCATGCATGCTCTGAGATTGCCTGTAGAGTTTTGAGCCTTAGATTAAGTAATAATGAATGAGGTTGAGGCTCATGCATTTTGCATTGACTTCAGGGAGAAAAGTGTGATGGGGAATGATGTCAGCTGAGGGAGACATCTGGCATCTTCTTAAGCCATCCTGATTCTTCTATGTAAAATCTTCTGCCTGTACCCTTAGCTGCAGCTAACCAGACTTTTAGAAAGATAAAGAAAAAAATGTAGAGACCATATGAGAAAAAACTGCTAACTTTCTAAACATATTTAGATACTCAAAAACACACCTGGAAAAAAGGCTTAATTAAGAGAGAGCCCGAAATAATTCACTGTTTTTTTAAGTAAGTTTTGCACTTTGACATTGATTTCTGACTGTCTCACATATTCATCATTATATGTCATATTATTGAATTACTGATTTTTGTCAAACTGCAAAAAAAGTCAATTCTTCATGTTCCTAAGGAACAACAGAAACACAAGAAGAGGGTGGTACCTCCATTATCTCTGTCATACAGTTCAATCATGATTTCTTTTTACCCTCAAACTGTTGCATGGTATTAAAATGAATATTTAGGTGTTAAATACCTCCAACTTTTGTTCAGTTGTCAGAATACTAACAAAGTTAAACCCTTTCATAGCTTAAATACCTGTAAATAAATACACGGATTATTGGAAAGTAGAAAAGAATTCATTTCACTGACATTTTCTCTGTATTAAAAATCTTCATTCTAGCAGTCTAATCTAGATTATTCTAGTACCATCTGATAATAATAAGCCCTTTCTTCAGAGTTTAATATATAAATCATATCAACTTCTGCTCTGCTCTGCCTCAAAAGTTAGTTAGCCAGCTCACATTAAAAGGTTTTTCATCTTTTTTTTTTTCTTTTCTTTTTTTTGACGCACAGAGGTGACTTCACTCTTTCTCGTAGATATACTGCATTTCCTTAAAAAATGAGAATGCTCACCCTATGAATATACTCATATGCCTTGTTACCACATGTGGGTATAATGTGTTTTTCTGGAGGTTACTGGCTGATTCATGTGGATTCTAAACCCCCTCTCTGCAGCAGTTCTGATGGTTCCCCTGGTTCCCATGTCCTGGTCCTTGGCCCCTTTGGGATTCTCCTGCTTTCTATCCTTCCTCCATCACAGTTCTGCATCAGAGAGTTCTTGGTAGTGACTCTGAGGAAGGAAATGCCATTGCAGAAGGCATTCAGTAGCTATGTAAAGCTATGTAAAGAGTTCTTAAGCCTAGAAAAACTGTCCACACCATGTCATTATGTTTTGCCTGAAGAAAGCCTATTGCATAATTTGTGAACACATGCACATTTCCTAAGCCTTAATCTTGATTCTTAATACAAGCCTGTTTCTTGCACAGAAAATGTGAGTTTATGCACCCTGGAATCCCAAGACTGATTTAAAGTGAGAATTTCATAATGCTTTGATCAAAACAGTATTTCATTCATCAAGCAGCATCACTGGACTCCACTGAACTTCCAATTATCTAAGTACAGCAGTATCTGGTTTAAAAATTATGAACATTTAGGATATTAGAGACAGGGTAGAAAAAGCAGACACAACAACACCTACCAGGTTACAGAGATACAGATAGACACAGATTTTTGTACTCCCTTCTTTTTCTCTCTTTTTAAAAGCTTTCTACCTATTGAGTGTAAAATAGAAAAGAATACATATGCTTCTGCATAACAGTAAACCTGCAGGCAGAAAACAATGTTGATGTGCTAATGTCAGTTATAGCTTGCTCCATTCAGTAAAATGCTTAATGATTTCAATGATATCAAAAAATAAACCTTTTCAATGTTTAGGTTGTGTTCACTTAGGTTTAAGCATTCCTGCCTGATAGAACAACCTTGTGTTTTTCAGTCCTATGTATACCTCATCTCCATATTCACACCTCTGTATTATCTGTTACTATTTAGCTCTTAAAGAAGAAAAATTGACCAGATCTAGTGAAACTTACAGTTGCAGAGTAAATAAACATTTATTCTGCATTTTTTCCTAAAACTTTATGGGCTGCTTCAATGTAATTGGTACACAGGATAATTTTCAATAATTTTCAAGGCTCTGGGGAAGGGAAGGGAGGGGAAGGGAGAGAGGAGAAGAGAGGGTGCAGGAGAGGAGAGGAGAGGGAAAGGGAAAGGGAAAGGGAAAGGGAAAGGGAAAGGGAAAGGGAAACGGAAAGGTTCACAACTGCAAATAGAGAGAGGACAGTCCATTTTTCTACCACCCCTTCCAGTAATAACATAGCCTGTGCGGGTATATGTGTCCAGCATTTACCAATAGCATAATATGATTATTAATATACTTTTAACTCCCATCCATAAAAAGAAAATGGGGTAAGTTAATTCCTACAATATTTCCTGGATGAGAAGGGTCTTAGGTCTCCTCTCCTAAATACAGACTACCAGTTCTTACTCTGATTTCATACTAAAGTAAATTAACAGGTCTTCTTTGCAAAGTGGCTTATTCTTTTCTTTTGCAACACCTCTAACCTGACTGGGCATTCCAGGCTCATTTGCCATTTCTGGATGACTCAAAATCAGAGTCATTCCCTCTGGTACCCTAGACACTTCAACGTCTGTCCTGATGTCCCCCTCTGCATCAGCTCTTGTCCCAGTTCCCAGCCAGCACCACCCTGTTGCATTGTGATCTTCTGAAACTTTTGACATAGGGAACTGCAGCAAAGTAACCAAGTGATGGTGCTTACCAAGCATACCTGCCCAAAGAGTTCTAGATATGTATCTATCTTTCCTAACTACTCCAGCAACCATATCTGATTCAGCTGATGAAACTGCACGAGATGAGCTCACTGAATTTTGAGACAAATTTTGGCTCTCTACAGCTTCTTGTGTCTTGACTGATTGATTGATTGAGTCACCATTAACAGCCTGAACCTTTGAATGAAACCAGTGGGAGTCTTGCCATTTTTACTAGCAAGAACAGGCTGCTATGTGTTTCCCACATGGAAGTACAATTAACATGCAGAAGGGGAAAAAAAAATCTGAAAGACTGAGATAATACCTCATAGGACAGCTTAGTATAGAAATTTTTCACTGAGGCAACAGTTTAAGTATAATCAATAAAAGATGTGGATGATTTTTTTATTTATTTTTACACTGTGATTTCAATTAGCCTGACTTCATTTTTTGCTTGATACCATCTCTGTGGACATGGGCAGGGGTGCCTTTGGTATACCTGGAGAACTACTGCATCCCTCCATTGGTTTCTTTCCTTTCTCACCCTCCCCACCATCTCATGTGGTGCAGTCATCCTGGGGACTGCTAAGGATAGGATATCTTCCCAGGGAGCCATCAGAACTCTGACTTAATAGTCTTCGGGGTATCTGGAGGGATAGGTGATGCAACAGGCACTGAGTGAATTATAACAGTCAGTGAAAATATAATCTGAACCTCCCACCTGCCAGACAGAGGACATACCACTAGCTTACTGAGGCAGCCTGACCAACTTTAGCATCATATATTTGTTTTAACCCTTAAAATGCAAGGATAGACTTGAACACAGCAGAAGATTTGTACAAAGGTCTTTGGGAATGCACAATGCACTTGGTGCCATGTGTCATACTTCAGTGAACATCATCATTTGTTAGTCATAGTATCAAGGAAAGATATAATTAGATTTATATTTATGTGCTTTTTGCAACATTCAGGGCTATTTTCTGTTTATGCTATTACTGCTTTGTGACTACAAACAAAACAGATGAACACATTATACCTTTATGAGGGCAAGTTATTCAAAGCATGAATGTTAGTGACACTTTCAGTACTGTGCTTATTATGATCAGAATGGTTTAAATAATACATGAACTCATGCATATACATATTGCAGCTCAGCTCTTTCATTAGGAGCCTTGCTAAATTCTCTCAGCTAGTCCTCTCGAGTGCATATGTTTTCAGTGTGAAAGTCGTTTTATTTGTCACAGGCAGGCTGCAAAATCTTGCTGAGATATCATTTTATATTTGTTTGGCTGTGCATCCTAGTTTTAAAAGGACAACTTGCAGCCATTACTTTTGCTATTCTTCCTGGAGAAGAAAAAAAAAATTATGTGAAGTTTTTAATGTATGAAAAAGAATATATGAAAGGAAAAGTGGAAAATTGGATTTGGTAAGTAAAATTTTGTGTTGGGACTGCAGTCATCTCAGTTCAGTTGTCCAGATTTTGTGTATGACCTTGGGCAAGCTACACCCATCCTTCCAAGTCCCTGTAAAGTGGAGTCTTTTTGTCACCCCCTGCCTTGTCTGTTTGGCTCTAAACTCAAAGGTACAGATTCTCTTTCAGTGTGTTTGTACAGTGCTCAGCATACCATGGATTCAATCAGATTCAGAAATTTTTATACAAATCAAATACTACTAAGGAAAATACTTTCAAATTTATATCTTTGTCACTCCAATTCAGGATAATAACTTTAAACAAATATGTTGAAGAATGTGTATTTATAGAGAAAGCTCCTGCTTGCAGTGTTTTTGGGCAGAGAAGCAAGATTCTGTGTTGAGATCAGGATGGGATCTGTGCATTAAATACAGATGGCACAGAGGAATGAATCCATCTTTCATGCCTGCTTCAGTCTGTGTACTTTGGATGTGCTGCAAGAGAGTGAGGAGAAATTCTAGAAAAGTCTGATTTATGGCAACAGAGTGTGACTTGGAAGAGGGAAGAGACAGAGAGCAATGCATTCAGAGGGTCACAGCTGGGAGAAAAGTTAGAGTTGATGATGTGGTTTATTTGCAAAGAAGAGCAGGATCCTGTGCCTCTGTTTTAGAAGCCCGTATCTGCCTTCAGAGTTACAGTGTTTCCTAAATGAACTGAATCTAAACGTTGTGCTTTGCTTTGAATGGCTGTGAGGATTTCTCCTTCCTTCCTGCAAACCAGTGTCTGGTATTTCTGCTGAAATAAAATGAAAACGTTTGAAACAATCCACACATTGCCCCCCACCCCAGCCAAATCACATTACTTTCATGAAATAGAATTTTAAATCATGAATCATACACCAGCACCTGTCAGATCAGGACATAGCAGGCTGCTAATGAAGCACTGCTGTTCATCACCTGGCATGCATGCCCAGATGCTTCAGTTCAAGGCAGTCTATCCTCATAATTTCCAGAGATTATGATGATGATGATATGAAGCTGGAAAGGGTGGCTGATATGCCAGAAGGCTGTGCTACTATGCAGTGGGATGTGGACAGGCTGGAGAGCTGGGCAAAGGTGAACCTCATAAAGTTCAATAGGGACAGGTGTAGAGTCCTGCATCTGGGTAGGAATAACACCTGGCACCAGTACAGATTAGAGAATCTGACCTGCTGGAAAGCAGCTCCATGGAGAAAGACCTTGGAGTCCTAGTGGACAGTAAGTTCTCCATGAGTCAGCAATGTTCCCTTCTTGCCAAGAGGGCCAGTGGTGTCCTGGGGTGCATCAGGAAGTATGTCCAGCATATTTTGGGAGGTTCTTCTTCCCCTCTACACTGCCCTGGTGAGACCACACTGGGAATATTGTATCCAGTTTTGGGCTCCCCAGTTTAAGAGAGACAGGGATCTACAGGAGAGATTCCAATGGAGAGTTATGAGGATGATGAAGGGACTTTAACTGGGGCTGTTTAGCCTTGAGAACATAAGGCTGAGAGGGGATTTTATTAATATCTATAAATATCTGATGGGTGGATGTCAAGAGGAAGGGATCAATCTTTCTTTGGTGGTGCCGAGTAACAGTTCAAGGAATCACGGGTTTAAGTTAGAACACAGCAAGTTCCACCTCAACATGAGGAGAAACTTCTTTACTGTGGGGGTGACAGAGCACTGGAACAGGCTGTTCAGAGAGGTTGTGGAGTCTCTTCTGCAGTCTTTCAAAACCCACCTAAATGCATTCCTGTGTGGCCTGCCCTAGGTTATCCTGGGGTGGGGTTGGACTACATGATCTCTAGAGGTCCCTTCCAAACCCTTGCATGCTATGACTCTCTGATCTCAGAAGTCCTTTGGGGTCTGCAGCCATACATAGGGGTCATTCACAAACAGGCAAAGAAAAGCTGTGCTGTTTTCCTACATGCTGCTGTAATAAGTCTATACAGCTCCTCATAGCTGTGGGCTGTGTTTATGAAAGTATCCCTGGTTCATTAGCTCTGGTTGTCATGTTAGATATACCTGCATCCCCACCCAGCCCTAACATAATCTATTAGGCCAGAGTACGCTCTTCACTGTGCAGCAATCATTAGTCACTCTGATTTTAAGAGAGGTGGATGGTGCTAACCTGGCAGCTCACCAATTTCTAGTGTCTTTTCTGGCGTCACTGGCACTGAGACTTCAGTTACAAAAATTCCTGTATCCCATCAGAAGGAATATATATCCTATATCCATCTGAAGAAAGATCCAGGAAATTATAGATCAGTCAGCCTCATGTTTATCCCTGGAAAGGACTCATTCTGGATGTCATCTCTAAGAACCTGGAAGAAAACAAGGTTATCGGGAGTAGCCAGCATGAGTATGGATTCATAAAGGGGAAATCATGTTTGACTAATCTGATAGCCTTCTATGATAGTTTGACTGGCTAGGTAGATACATGCAGAGCAGTGGATGTTCTCTACCTTGACTTTAGGGAGGCTTTTAATACTGTCTCCCATAACATCCTTGTGGGTAAGCTCAGGAAGAGTGGGTTAAAAGAGTGAATAGTAAAATGGATTGAGAACTGGCTAAACAATAGAGCTCAGAGTATTGTAATCAACAGTGCAGAGTCCAGTTGAAGACCTGTAACTAATGGTGTTCCCCAGGGGTCAATACGAGGTTCAATTTTATTTAACATCTTCATCAATGACCTGGATAAGGGGAAAGAATGTATCCTCAGCAAGTTTGTTGATGATATGAAACTGAGAGGATTGGCTGATGCACTAGAAGGCTGTGAACCATGCAGTGATATCTGGACTGGCTAGAGAGCTGGGCAAGGGGGAAACCTAATGAGGTTCCATAAGTTTAAAGTCTTGCACCTGGGGAAGAATAATACCAGGCACCAGTACAGATTAGAGAATTTTACTTGCTGGAAATCAGCTCCATGGAGAAGGACCTTGGAGTACTGATTGATAGTATGTTATCCATGGGACATCAGTGTAGCCAAGAAAGCCAATGGTGTCCTGGGGTGCATTAGGAATAATGTGTCCAGCAGATTGAGGGAGGTTCTCCTCCCCCCTTTCTCTGTGCTAGTCAGACAACACCTGAAGTATTGTATCCAGTTCTGGGGGGACAGGGATATACTAGAGAAAGTCCAATGGAAGGCTAGAAGGATGATTAAACTGTAAGGGTGAAAGAGCATAGGAACAGGCTGCCCAGAGAGGTTGTGAAGTGTCTTTCTCTGGAGACTTTCAGGACCCATCTGCACACATTCCTGTGTGACCTGCCCTAGCTGATCCTGCTTTAGCAAAGGATTGGACACAACAATCTCTAGAGTCACCTTCCAACCCTTACCACTCTATGGTTCTATCCCTCCTCAGGAACCTCGTACATGGATACACTCCAGGAATAAATCTCAGTCCTGTAATCCCCTGTACCAAGAGTGACTGTGAAACAATGAATCCCTCAAGGCTCTGTTTAATGCATGACATGACCATATGTAGAGTCCAGTGGCTTTAGGAGGGCTCTAGACCAGGGTGATTACATTTTTATTTTTTAATCATGCATGTCTTCTTACAAAAATTCCCACAATTATCTACCTGCACATTAAAGCATGAGAGATTTCAATATATCAAATCTGTAGTTAATGCATTTCTCCAGAGAGTTTCCAATAAAGCATATTTCTGGAAATAGTAAAGGAGATGAAGCATTAGCACTGCACTGTTGTGTTTAGAACAGGGAGGCTGCTTTAGTGCTGAACATTTCAGATTTTTCATAAATTTCTATCTTTTTAGCTGATTGTAAAGTGTCTGAGCTAGATCATAATTCTGGGTTATCTTCTACCTACCTTGTACTTTCTGCTGTTACCCTCCATTTGTGCATAAGTGATGTTCAAGAAGATTTTTGCAGCTGATGTATGGTAGGAGAGGCTCTGCTATTCAGTCTGCAGTTGTCACATGTCATCCTCTCCAGGCTTTTTTATATTATATACATTTATTCTTAATACCTCAAAGAGAAAAACTCCAATAATTATAGCTGCGTTTCCTTCCTTGCTTTACTGTTTCTTCTCTCTTGTGCAAATTATTTCATTTAAGCTGATATCCAGAGCAATTATAGTAAAACATCATTTGAGATATAATCACTTCTGACTAACCTCTTCAGGATCCCTTGGATATAAATGTGTTGATGTCTAAGCATCCCAGTGAGAACATTTCAGTGAGAAAATCTGATATGAAATCTAATATTTTGCAGGAAACCTGGTCAGGAATAGAGCAGAACAAGTGCTCTCTGTTAGGGAGAGGCAAGGAACATCAGAAGATATTGCAGTGATTTTATGGCCAGAAAGAATAACTGTGCCCACGCCTGCAAAACACAAGCCAAGATTTTGGCTGCAGCCAGTGCTACTGGCTGTAACGGGCCACATCCAAAACCCTGTGCAGTCACTGGAAAAAATGCTGTTGGCTTCAGTGAGAGCTTTGGATCAGGGTCAGTGCAAACAGAAGCCAAGCAGCGCAGCACAGCTGTGAGGAAATCCCTGGTTTGTACCGAGCAGAGATGGGCTGCCAGTAAATGGAGACTATCAGCAGCTTCCTGGAGGAAGGACAGTGCCTCTTCCAGCATTTCTTCCTTGGCTCTGGAATCTCAGTGAAGTGGGAAAAAAACCTCAGGAAAAATGGTCCTCCTGCTCTGTCTGTAACCATTGCCTTGGGCTGCTCTCAGTTGCTGTTGCTGCTGCACAGAAAAGCTTCTCTCTTCACTGTTGTGGATGATATACAGATAGCTGGAGTCTGGGGCTCTCATCTACAATTTTAGTGAAAAAAAAGAGCTATTTAATTCTTTGGTTTAGGGAAATCTTAATAAAAGCTGATGAGAAATTTGAAAGGTGTTTGTTTGTGGATGCAGGTCATTTGACAAAAAAATAAAAAGCAGCAAATTGCTACATCAGGAATGTATTAGATCTATCTGACTAGTCTTGGGGAAAAATGCAAACAATCTGAAATAAAAAGAACACTCAGAAGTGCTCCTCTGGGGCTCCTTTGGGTCTTCAAAGCAAAATAATTCAGAAATACTGCATTTTGTGACAAAATTGCAGTTTGAATTTCAGCAATGGCAAAACTCATCTTAAATATTTCCTCCTAAAAAAAAAAAAAAAAGAAAAAAAAAGAAAAAAAAAAAGAAAATCACATTCTAAAGGAGGTGAAACAACAGGATAATTCTGACTGGTGATGTAAAACCTCCTTTTGCCTCACTTACAGCTTCACTGGCATGTATGCTTCTCAGCACAAGTCTTTGCAAAGAAGGCGCCTGCAGGATTTGGTGTTTTGCATAAAAATATTACTTTTCAGACCACAGTTTAATTCCTTCCCAGGTGACTAATAACTTTAAACTACTAATTATGTTTCAGGGTTTTGTAATATACATGCAGCTGCGTCCTGCTGCTGCTCCTGAACAACCTCACCAAATGAGGCCATCAGTTGACCCCTTCAACAGAGGCTGCAGCCATTGCAGTAGTTACTGCAATGGCAAAATGCACTGGTTACTGCAATGGTAAAAGCTCTCTCTTCTCAGAAGGAGAGCTCTCTAGTGCTCCTGGGAAGAGTTTCTACACACTCATAGGAACATGCGTGTCTCCCTGTGTTGGCTTCTTTGCTGGTTATCAGCAGCTTATAGCATCCTCTCTCCCTTCCCCTTGAGTGTCATAGAAAATGCTATATTTTTTTATAAAATTACTAAATTATATTTAGGAATACTTTGGTTTTTTCCTTTCAAGTTATGATCTTTTGCTGTTAGATTGTCAAGCAAGCTGTCAAAGACACAACTGACAGTTTGGATTGCCATTGTTGAAAGTACCTTAGGCACTGGATATCTGAAAACCCCCATCCCTTGGCACCCTGAACACAAGTGTCTAGCATAGTTTTAAATACCCTCAGGGACATGACTTCCAGCTGCATCTCTGCTTCCAGGCAGAGATTTCCCTGTGTAATATCTGTGTGTCCCATGACAGACTCCCACTCCTCTGGAAAGCCAAACACGGGACAGTCAGGTGAAAGGCTGTGACAGCCTGAAAGGACTCAGCTGATGAAGGGGCTTTGGTGGGACATGGAAGGGCAACAAAGATAGATGAGAGAGAGAGCTCTGCAGAAGATGGTGCTGGACTGCATTGCCACAGTATGCCACATAAACCATGCCCTGCAGTCAGCACAACCACCCTTGCAGAGCAGTTTTTTGATATAACTGCTCTGTTCCTAGTAACTCCATTAGTCCAGGGATAGCTCTGGTATCCTTGCACAACACTTCATTGCACCCATGTAGACACCCCCTGAGGAACTGTTCTAAAGCCTTCGGTAAAACCATAGGTGGAAAACTGTGGAGTGTATCTTGGAGAAGAAGGCTCCAAGAAATGTCACTGGAAAGCATGTACTGCCTTTTAGGATTCACAGGCAATGTTGGTCAAAACCATTATCATGGTTATCATTAGCAAGAGGCTAATTTACATTATCAGGAAATCCAACCCTTTGCTTTTATCACTCTGCTGTAGCATTAAGGTGAGCATGTGCCAGGGAGGATGGAACAGGACAGTGTATACATATAACTACTTCTGTAAGTTAAGGGGAAGAAATACAGCTTGTCTTCAGATACTTATTTTCCTTGGTACCGACCCTGTGGCAGCAGTAGGAAGACAGAGTGCTCATTTTGGGAAGAATTAGTGCCTGCTGCTCTTAGGAGCAGATGAGCTCTACATTGGTGTTTGGGGGCAGATTTCCTTATGTCTGATTACTTTTGACTGAACATCAGTTTGGTATTATCCCTATTATGTTTCTAATAAACTTGTTAATATGTAGAAAATCAATGCAAGGAAATGTTAAGGAGTGTACAGAGGGAAGTTGGTTTACTATTTAGACTTGATCAATGGCAGCTGTTCTTCTGCTGGGATTGTATCTCTTTGTTTGCCCTCACTAAAACCAAGCCAGTAGTTTACACTGCTCAAGTTCTCAGTCATTTACTCAGTTACCTGTGGGCAAAATGTCTGTGCTCCAGCAAGAGGCACAATATGGTGTTTTTTTTTTCAGGAGCAGCATTACAGTATAGAAGTGAAGAACTGAAGGTAGAATTGGTGAGGAGAAAGAACCCCGTGAGAAATGAATCAAGCTCACATTTCAGAAATCTTTTCCAGCTCTTTCTACATTGCAAGCTTCCACTAGGTCTCCTCCTGGTCCAGTCATTTCACTTCTACTTCCATGATGTTAAATGTGGATACTAGTAGTCTGCAACACCAGAGTACTGCAAGGTACTCAGATTTTGAAGGTCTAGGAACCACTCAAGCATATGAGTTCTCTTTATTTATCTAGGCATTATCTTGGTTGCTTTAGCATCACTCACATAGATCCTCATCCAACTTATTTTAACCTGGAACATTCAGAAAGCCTCTGTAACTTTTAGGAGGGAGAATTCTTCTTCCTTTATCCCTGTACAGTCTGTGAGCAATATTTCCAACACCATACTGAACTTACATGGAGCACTGTTAGCACTAAAAGAGGAAGAACAGAGGAAGGACAAAAAACAGGTACAGGTGTAGTTAGTGCTCTGATGGGTGTATTGCTCCTCTCCTAGTTTCCTTCCCCCACTGCTGTTTCATGGAACAATCACTTCATCTTTTATGCTGAAGAAAAGGAAATATGACACTGTTGATCAGCAGTGCTTCTGCCGTTGTAATAAAATTAAATGAGATCCAATGTACTCAGCTGTTACTTGAGTGAGTCAGACTTACTGACCTTCACTGTGGCTATGTGCAAAACTGTCTTCCAGCCTGTAAAAGCTGCCTCATTTCTCTTGTGAGAGCAAGGAAAGAAAAAAAAAAGACAGAAAGAATTTTACACCTATGAACCCTCTCCTCACTTTTTTTTAACTAACAGTGAGTCATAGGCATCACCTAATTCATTACACATTCATTTCCCACAGGATAAAGAATGTCTTACTGTTTGCACATGTAGTTTTAGTGTCCTAATAACGTATTTCAGACCCTACAAAAATCTCTATTTTCAGTCAGAACCAATGTTTCTCTGACAATTACAAATCATTCATGATTTGCCAGTCTGCCAGGTAGGATTTGCCCTGTGTTTACAGGGAACAAACTGTCCTGTGGCATAAGTACACAGTGGGATGAACACTGCTTGGGCTGGTGGGAGAAGCTGATGGAATGGAGGCACTGCTCGCTACCCAACACTGTTATTTGTCTCAGGGAGATGTAAATGAGTCTGGCTCAGTGTTGTGTGAAAAATTCATTGGCAGCACACAGGACTCTGTGACAGAAGGTGTTCTTGACAGAAGGTGTTCTGGCAAATCACAGAGGTGGTTTAGGCCATTACAACTTTCTGCCATGTGCTCCCTCTGTCCACAAGGCTTGTCACCCTTATAGCTGCAGTAGCTGTATAAAAGAAGGGCTTGAACCTTGTCTGCTGCTACTGATGTATTATATTATCCTGAGTCTGATGTATTATAGTATACTGCCAGAGAAGGCAACACGCATGGTAAGGGGGGGTCATGCTAAGACCACATCTTGAATGCAACAGTGTTCTGATTCCAAGAGGAAAGGAAGGGTCTTCTTTTCCCTGAGACATGCACAAAAATTGCTACTAAGTCAGGAGAGCAAGGCTATCAACTTAATTATTGGGTTGTTTTAATGACTACTTTTTACATCCTCCTCTAGTATGTGTCAAGGGAGACCTTACAAAAATAGAAAGGCTCACAGATCCCACAGATGCTCAGTAAATTGAAAGAGGAATGATTTAATAACTTCTTTCAAGACTAGGAACTCCACTTCCATCTTCAAAACCATTTTGGGTGGCTCAGGGACCTCAGGGCTCATACACATGATCTGTTGCAGAAAACTGCATGTTAACTCTGCCTGCCCAGTCCAAGAGAGTTTCAGTTCTCTGCCCAGGCTATGAGTATGTCCATGCTTTTAAACCCAGCCTTACTAATGTGTGGTTTAGAAGCTCATTACAGCTGAGTGTGTGCCTAATAACTGCCTGAAAGCCAAGTGTTGAATCTGCACTGGAGTTACTGCATGGATGGCAGCTGTGTGGTCCATGTATGGTTTAAGGGGACCAGCATCCTATACAGCTGCCCCTGCTATGCAGAAGTAGCCTTCTAGGAGGGAGAGCTGAAAGCAGGAACAACTTCAGGTGTCTGATTCTCATCTGTCACATGATGTGTGGGCTCAGCTGAATGAACAGAGGTGACATCTTCGGAGGTGATAAGATTGCTATACATCGTTTTATCCCCTGGGACAGGGAGACATCTGAACACTTGAGTTGTAATTCCTGAGCCACTGTAGTTCACAGCGTGCTGTCTCAAGAAAATCAGTCTCTGACAGATCACATGGTTGGAAGACCTAATTGGTATCCAGTAGGGTTAATTGCACCTAAATTCCCATAAGATGGCTCTCTTTGGCACTAGTAACAGTGAAGCTGTGAGCTGTGTGGCTGGCAGTACAGAGATGCCTGCGTGTTTACCTTGTCATTGCTGTGAGAAATGTAGTTATCTCTCTAGAACTGAAATAGAAATGTAATTTACATTCTACCCAACTCCTTACAGAATTATGCCAAAAGTCATGTGTCAAGTTTACAAAATCAAATTAAAAGCAACCATATTGTGCTTTGTTCAGGCTTAACAATGTTGGTAACAGCTCTGGGAAAGTGGTGCAGTGTTGAATATCTTTCAGTAGCAACTACAAATGAGTATGAAAATTAGCTACAAATCAAGGAAATTCTTTTATCCTGATTTTACAGATGGAGAACTGAAGATCTAAAGGTCAAACCTAATAAAGAATTACAGTACTGCAGCACCTATCTTGCTGTCATATGTTGCCATATGGGATCCAGAGCACTGTTAGACATCTCATCTCCATTTACAGGAGCCAACATGTATAGGACAGGCCCCAAATTTCTAAATGGGAACCAAAATAGCCAATTTACTGAGAATTAAGCTGCCTAAAATCAGCACTCCTGGGTGTCTGTGATTCGACCTCTCTGGCTAAGAAATACTATGAGCAAAGATAGGTGTTAGACTCTACACCTTGGCTACTTCACTCAGGTTTTCAAAGAGGCATTTTGGCTTTGGATCATCAGCCATCCTGTCCTCTCAGTCAGTGTTTGACTGGGTTCCTTCAGCTCTTTTAAAATACCAGAGAAACAGAACACCAGCTCTCCCTGTTCACAGTGCTTCAATGGCCCACTATGTATTCTGGAAGATCAAAGTTTGATCTCACTTTCTCTTCTATCCCACACTGAAGCTGTTACCATCAGAAATAGTTTGAAAGGAACAGAAGCAGTAGGAGGGTGTTTAGCTCTACAATGTGCCACCTGAGAATAGTGTTCAAGGACTATAAATGCTTTCTGGATATGAACCAGGACCCACTTTGGTGCATCCTGATGAATATCCTGACTATAATAATATGAATACAGTCTCCTTACGCACAATTTCCTAAACATTTTTGCACAATGATGCATCTAGAATATAGCTGCAGGGATTCTCCTCTTCAGTCCACTAGACAGAGACAGTTTAGATGCTGCTGTGAGATGGGGGACATGTCTGAATTCCCTTCAGCAGGTGCAGGAAGTGGACCTGACTGTCTCAAGTTGGGTCTTTTAATGGCTCTTATTTATATAACTACCCAAGTTTGATAACAAGGAACATGAAGTTCCTGTTTGTAAATTTTTTCCACATTGCAGACCTGCCTCCTTCCCTCTGCAGTTACTGAGCTTATTTAGGTACCCAAGCAGGGCCTGTGATACAGCAAAGAACTAGACTCAGTCCCCAGGTTTTGATGTATCTTTGGATGTGTCTTTCCCTTCAGCTGATTTAGATGAGGCCTTCGCTTTACTTACTCCTTTTCTAAGCAAAGCTTCTATTGATGCTTATACTCATGGCCACATATTAACTGGAGATCTAGAGACATAAAAACAGAGAAAAAATTGAAAAGCACATTTCAGTGAAATCTTTCCATAAAAGAAGCTAGATGCTCTTGTTATTTTCTTATCTAATGCCACAAAAACAATGATGGCAGCTCCTAACCGCCAGGTGTACACAATAACAGCTGCCAGTTTTACTGGCTGATGAAAGCAGGATCAGCATCTCAAAAGAAAAACATTTAGCTGGGGATAACTCTGAAATAAAAAATTCTCCTGGACATTGCAAAACAGGTGGGCATCCTCAGTTTCATTTAGCAATTTCACTGATCAGTGAAACAGTGGCCAGCCTAGCAGCAGGCAGGATATTCCTGGCTGTATGCACACTATCAGCATTACAAAGGTCTTAGAAAAAAATACAGTTTTAAATTATTGTCCTTAGGCCTTTCCAGAAGGGAGACTGATTAAACCATATGGGGAATTTTAGCCACAGTGAGCCAGATTCTCAGGTAATGTAAATCAGCTTCACTTCACAGATGATTTACAGCAGCTGGAACCTGTAGTTTCAAAGGATGAAGTTGCAGTCTCCCAAGCAATTGAGTCTGTATAGATTTTTAGCAGTAAAATTAAAAAGGCCAGTGTATGTTGAGGAGAGAAGTAACCCTTAATTTAACAGAGACTGCTGAGACTTAAATAGTAATTTCTCTAGTTACAGGCTCAACAGGCTTTTCTCTTAGCTTCTCAGACCTTTTGCTGAACCTCACAACACAATCAATACAGAAATCACACATCTGAATGACCTTGGATGGTAGCTAGTCATAAAAGCTTCTGGAGGCTATTAAAATGAAAATCCTCCGTTCTAAGTGGAAGTAGTTTTTAAGAACAAGAAAGCAGCTGCTTTGAAATGCCTGTGAATTATTTTTTGTTGCAATTAGTACCAAACAATAAAGGTCTCTTTTCTGAGCACTGATGGCATTTCCTTGGCTTGGCAGCTTTCGTCTTCTCTAAATGAAAATAACTGTGCATGTTTAGTAGGGAAACTCCATCTCTGTAATGCACACTCATTCTGTGTGCTAGCTGTAGGCATGTTGTTCTGAGAAACTGTTTCAAGTCTGGGCTTGTGTAATTAGAATTTTTACTGATACATAATATAAACCTAATAGTGCTGTTATGTTCAACTTACATACAATTGGTAAGTAGTGTTACTTGCGCTGCTGCTCAACAGTTTTCGGTCAGTCCCTCATTCCCTGCAGAGCTTCATGCTTCTACCAAGAATAAGAATTTGCTTTGCATAAGTGAGGGACAGATGAAGGGTTTGTTTGCCTCCTTTCAATTATTTGTCGCTGTATAAATGGTTGGATTTTTTTTTCCTTTCTTTTTATACTATAAACCCTACTGTCAGCCTTCAGGCAGGTTTTGAATGGAAAATCTCCAGTAAATTATCTTGTATCTCCTTTTGCTTGGTGATAACAGGGCATTAGTTAGCAACTTAGAAAGCTTAAGCTTGTTCCAAGTTGTGCCATGGACCCAGCGTAAGAGTTATCTGTTTACCTGATAACATTTCCTGCCAAAATCCTTTTCTGACTGAGCAGAGTGCCTTGACTACTTCAACAGGCTCAGCTCTCAGCCGCAGGAGATAGGTGACTATAATTAGAGTCCTGAGATGGGGAATATGTGCCCAAGAACACCTGATTAGTTTCAAATGTGCCTAGTTTATTTCTAGGCTAGGAGGCCCTTTCAGAGGGTAGCTTCCTTTGTTCTTTGAGAATAGCTTCCGTCTTCTACAGATGGTAAAGGACTCTCAGGAAAGTAAAGCTAGATATTTCATCTTTAATTCATGTTTTCTATAGAGTTTCTTTGTTGAGTTTTCTTCTCCTTGAAGATAGTCTTGCTTTTAGAAAGCGAAATAGTTGGAGTTGCAGAAAACAACAAGTGATGTCATGATATATGTTCCATAGAAAACCAGAGGATCGATGGTTTCTCAGTGTATTTCCTTCTGAAGAGTTTCTTCTCCTTTAGTAGGTGAGAACAAGAATAGTTTCTGTTTCAGAACTCCTCATAGTCCAATGCATTCAAATATGTCTAAAAATCATTAAATAATTTTGTATCTGAGGCTGTATTTTTGTGGTGTTTGGACCACGTGCTCAAGTTTTATAGCTTGCCACAAAAGCCAAATCTCTTCTGGAGGCTGAGATTTTTGTTGTTCTTCAATTCATGGAGCTGGGGCTTCAATTAAAAGCATCAAGCAGTTAGAGACTCTCAGTGAAAGCATGAGTCTGCCATTTTGGACTTGAGGGAAAAGTAGGACTTTTCAAAGCATATAAAGGCTACAAAGGTCACTTGTTCACTTTGAGAGTTAGATTGGTGGTTTGTTTTTTTTTTCCTTCTAGCTGGGCTCTCATCTAGAAAACCTAAGGGAAGAAGGAAAGTAGAAATTGTTTTGAGATGGTCTGAAAATGAAATCTTTGAAGAAAAACATCCATTTGAAGCATTCAGATGAAGGTAAAAAACATATTGAGATGATTAATCTAGGAAAAAACTTCTTAAGGACAGACTGAGGCATGAAGTGATGCAGTTTGCAAAGAAGGGAGCACAACATGAAAGGAAAAGATGTGTTTCCCTACAAATTAGGTTACTATCTGTAAGGATGTATGTCACAAAACAATTACAGGGGATATCTGGGGATATGGTAGCTCTTCTGTCATTCAAAATAGTTACATCAAAAGTGAGCCCCTTTCTAAAATATATAGGCCAGTTCGAGTACAGTGTGAGGCAAAGTTTGCACCTGAAATCCTCTGTGCTATGCCACAAAGATAGGACTTCATGCTTATTATCGTCTTTTATTAATTAATTAACCTATTAATCTGATTCTGTGAACTTGCAATATTATGTGAGCCATCTCATCATTAGGGTAAACTAGTCCAAGGCAGGGGGCTTAAGTGTCCTCTGATTGCAGCATGTGAACTGCTTTTAGGTTTTAGTGAAAACTTCTGTCAAACTAAGTCTTGTCTGCACAAGCAACAGATGCTGTGAATGGGTGAATAACACACATGAGAGGGGACAAAGTTAAGGTTGCTTGGCTGACTGGATTTTTTTCTTTTTTATTGTAGTCTGCACTTTAAATTCCCAGAATTTTTAATGGTTTTTTTTTTTCAGAAAACATTTTATTGTTTTAAGGTTTTTCTCTTCAGTGATGAATAGCTGTTTAGAAGCTTAACTGCAGCTTAATGAAACTGGTTTTGTCTGGGAATTTTCTGGAGACCTTGTTAACCACCTTTCTTCTGCAGCACCAGCACTCTTTAACATAGAGATGGAGAAAGGGACTGTTCCATTTTTCAAGTTTCCAGCAACTGCTAGCCTAGCAAGTGGGACAAATTCAGCTATATCAGTGCAATACTTGCTACCCACAAATATGGTTTAGAGCTTCCTCTGCAGTTCAGAATGAAATACACCTCCAGAGCTGATAAACCGCTTCTAGTGGAGATAAAGCAGTGCTGTTGACTCTGGGTGAAAGCAACATTCAAAATCAACTCTGGCTGGCAAACCTTAAAGCAGGAATGGTTTTCCAATGACCAAGGCAGTGCTAGAAGGCTCCATAGCATTTGCACAGCATTTGTCATCACACTGGAGACAGCAGAGTTCAGACTGATCAGTTGAAAGTTCTCTTCTTGACTCCTCACCTTGGGGAACAGATGCAGTTTTTGGGTCTCCTATCCATGCAGATAAATTGTAAAACAAAGGAGGAAAGTTTTTTTACTTTTTTCCCCCCAGGAAATGATGAACAATGTCTTGTTCATCTGTTTGCTGTGTAAGATGTACTTTCTCTTAAAAAAATGTGCTTGTTTTACTGTTCGTTGTAAGAAATAATTGTGCTCACATGCCATTTTTCTTATATTTTAACCTAATTTCACGAATTCCTGCAGAAAGCTAAATATATAGCCAATCTTCACTTAGGAAGGATGTTCCTGCATTTATAAATATTCTACTCTTTGTAATAGTACGGATATTCTACTTAAAATTCATCCTAATGTTTTATATTTTACAAAACTTTGAGCACTCCCCTGCTTTCAGTTTCTGCCTTTTTTCTGTCTTAGTGGAAGGCTGCTACCTGGACTGATTCTCAAGGGATCTTTCATGAGACTGTTAAGCTACAGTGCAAATCAGTGCAAATACCTACATAAATGGGTTTTTTTGTTGTTAGATGCTTCATAAATTCACTGTGGCTGTTGGTCTTCCATCTGATGGTCCACAAGCTCATAATTTTAGAAGATTCAAAGGAAAAATACTAATTATATAGGCAGGTTCAGAAGTATGTGAGGAGAAGAGAGGTCAAAGTGCTTCCTTAGGGGACTTCAGGGAGAGATGAAAAATTGATTTTTAAACTGTGAAATGGCAACTGTTTGATCTAGGGCCTTTTCTTCTTTCCCAGGCAGCATCAGCTTTTATCATACAGTTTTCAGTGTTCCAGGTAGTTCTCAAGGAACACAAAACATTTTCATGCCATTTATTTCATTCTAATGTGCCACATTTCACAAAGAAACTTTACTCACATTTTTTATCTTTTTTTTTTTCCCCTGTCTTTTCTGCATGCTTGGATCTGCTGCTGTTGTCATGGTGTAATACAAGAATTACTAGTGAGGTAGAAAATTAGCGTAGTATATTTTAATCAAATCTACATAAGGCACCACTGACAAATTTAATTTTTTTTTTGTCCTTTACTAAAAAACCAGATGCATGATCATTGAAGAGTTATTGCAAGACTTGGTGTCTACTGCTCCTTCTGAATTGCATCAATGTAACTGAAAGCCCACTCAGAACAAATGAACAAATGTTGTGCTGGAAACTTGCGCTTTTTATTTCAAGTCCTGCAAAACTGGTGTTTTCCTTACATTCTCAGCTGCTGGAGTCAGGTGAGCTAAAAATTATTTTTCTGAATTCATAAAAATGTATATGCTTTTGTGTTTGATCACTTGCTTTTCCATACTGGTGGAGAGTGTTATGACCATGGGGTTTGCTTCCCAGAGTCCTAGAAATGAGAAGGCAAACGAAAATTCAAAAGTATTTTTTTTTTTTTTTCAAACTGAAGGATTGCTTTTACATCTCTCTCATGATTTTTTTTAGATCAGTTGTGTGCCTTGTTAACATTCAGAGCTGGAAATATTTAGGCTGCATATTGTTTCAAACTACATTTGTCCTATACAGAGCAATCTGTTACCACTGGCTTTTCATCTAGGGCAATATAACTGAGAGGAAAATTCTCCCTTCAAATGGACGTAATTTTCTTGTATGCTGGCAGCCTTTAAAAGTGATGTTCACCATCTCCCTTTCCCTTATATTTAGTTCAATTTGAGGTGTTTCTTTTCGTCCACCACTTTATATTATTTATTGCTCTCTTGAACAAAGCAATATATATTTCTTTCTCAGCAAAGCAACAACCTGGGGTCTTTCCCAAGGTATTTTTGGTGACAAGCAAGCCATGGCTACTTGCAAGCAGTACAGAAGAGACCCTCAGCTACACCCTTATCAGGATAGCTTTGTGGCTATCCATGTTAAGTTCATCAGAGCCCTGCTTAATTGGGAAATTAAAAAGGGAGAAAAACCAGGCCACTGCTTTGTTCATTCTGCAGTTTTGTCCAATGAATAGCTTAAAAGGAAACCTAATGTTTTCAAAAAAATAGTTTGAATTTACTATAAATGCATACAGGGAATGCTGTGAATAATGTTTTCACTGGAAAGATATTGCTATAGGGAAGAAAAAGACTAGCATAATAGGGAGGAATAAAGGTAGTAACCTGCAGGTAATTACTTGCTCTCCACAACTTATTGCAAGTATGGAAAAGAGCCTATTTTTGGTCCACATGGACTGCTTTGTTTAGTAATTTAACCAACAGCCTTTTGATGTACATTGTTTGCCTCTAGCAAGATGTTCTGGCATCCCATTTGCCTCCTTTGTTATAGTAGCACATATCAGGCTGAATGCTTCAGAAGTGTTTCTGAAATAACTACTAAATCTTTTTCTTGGACAGGCTGCTGTAACACCTCTCTATTTACTGTATAATACCCACTCTTACTGGTTGTTACAAGTCTCATTATTTTATAAACCTTCAATAGCTGTGTATGGCATGGCTTTAAGTAGGTGATGTTTAAGTAGTGCTTCCCTATAAGCTTTTTTTTTTTTTTCCTGCTACATATAGCTTCTCTGTATTGTATATAAGTATAGATTATCATAGTATTTTTTTTTCTTATCAGAAGCCTACAGCAGAAGCAGAGGTGTCTGGAAAGCTAAAAATGATTAGAGGTATAGAAAAGACTTCCATAAGTAGACAGAAGATTAATAGTGCTTAATGTAGAGACACAAGGCCATGCTATAGCTATGCTAAATATCAGTGTTACAGGGAAGGTGAATTGTGTGCATTTTGCTTTTCTCCAACTAAGAGTAAAAGGATTTAACACAGCTGTCAAATTCCAATGTTAAATATGTAAAAATGCAAGGCAATGCCTTTATAAAGAACATAAATCAGGGAAACTTGTCTCTGACAGGCAGCAATGACTGTCCTGCCTTCTTTTACACCATGCCTGGGGCCTGATTCATTAAAAGCTGATGTTGCTATGTACTTGCAAGACCAGTGAGAACAGAGTAATTGCTGCAGCAGGGGTGTTGCTGTGTGAGCTATGAGAAGGACTTGCTTGTCTGGGAAGATGGTTTCTAGTAAATATCTGGACAGCTGGCATGCCAAAGCACCTGCCAGTGGGTGCCCAAGGGCTGCCCACAAGTACAAGCAAATCATGTATCTCCACATTTTCATGAGCTGCCATTGCTTTAAAGAGTTCCACAGCATGGCCAAAGCTTGCAGCCCAATTCACATCACTGTGGTGCCCCCCCCCCACCTTTCCTGGTGCCGCAGCAGCCACGTGCCAAGTGATGAAGGGGCTGATCCTAAAATTATACTGATCCATACTTAATGTATAACCAAGTGTTCAGCATCACAGCCCTGGCAGTGCCTATCTCTAGATCTGTATCAACAGGAGGAGGAGGTTGTTTTCCAGTCACTTAAGCAAGACAACAGAACTCCAGTTGTTTCTTGCAGAAGGACTCAACTGTATCCAGAGATGATTTTTATTCAACTCACCACACCACTGGGTGGAGAGACAAATTTTAAAGAACTGCTGACTGGCCATTTCCAGAGGCAGGGACTTTGGTATAGGTGAGTGTAATCAGCAGTGACAAAGTGGATATGGCACTTTGATAATTCTTCAGAAGTACTAGAATCCAAGATGAAGAAATTACTGATGCCTCTCCAACATCAGTCACAGTGTTGTGACAACTGGGTCTACTGGAATTACGTTGATCCATGTCTTGTGTCAGGGGAGAGGCAAGCTCCAGAGTCCCTAGGGACAGCCATGTCCCGGTTTCTAAAAACCCTTTGATCCTGGAATTATTCAGGTTGCTAAGCTGCCTCCCTGGTTCTCAATGGATGAGTTAGATTTATTTTTGGAGATCTGGTGTCAAACGGACATACAACAGGCTTACTTTTATGCTGCTGTGGTCCATAATTATATTGCAGAAGTTTTGTGTTGAGAGCTCTGAGCTATCCCATTAGGTTTTTTCATGATGAGGGAAAAATAAACTAGTCCTGACATTCTGTTCTCCATAGCTTCCCAAGATTTATATGATGTAGTAGCGAGGTGCAAATTACGTGGAATTTGCATTGCATTGAAGAATCTTGACTGTGAAAGCCTAAAGAGACTTAGCTTTAGCCAAGGGAGGTAGGGGATTAAAATGGCATGCAGTCTGTGGGTTTTTCTTTCTCACCATTATTTAAATTAACAATTTACTGTTTTCTTTGTGTCTCTTCTATTATAGGCTTAAGTGCTTAGTCTAAAGCTTAAGAGTCTTAGCATGAACAAATTGAGAAATATCTGTGAGGAAACAGAGGTCTGGTTTCTTGAAATGGGCAGTATTTAAAGGATCAAACACACAGACCTCCCACCTTGAAATTTTCTATCAGAAGGATAGCAAGTGGCCTGTAAATGTTTGGCTCTCTGCTGCCAGCATACTAGGTCAATTTGAAGGTGGGATGCTATCCAGGGAGATATAGCTCTGGTTGGCAAGTCTTTGGAACTGTGATGAAAAAGGCCTCTCTTGGATGAGCTCCAGTGGGTAGCTGACAAAATACATGACTGTGCTAGGCTTAGGTGGCTTTGCCAATCATACCTGTACAGCTTTCCAGCTTTGCTTTATCCAGAAGGATAATCTCACCCCACTCCAGAGCTGTAAATACCCTGCACTATAAATATTCACCTGTAGAGGCAGTAAATATCCCACGTTGTTGCTGGAGGAGAGATATCACACCTCTTTGGTAGGCACTGTGGACTGTCAGAGAACATAAAGGAGCACTGCTCAGGAACATTAGCTTATGAGAACCCTTGCATGATATTTTTTCCTAGCAGAGCTCAAGAAACCTCATGTAAATAGCTGCTAAGTTATTTTAAAATTTATTTTATTCTTTTATGTTGCTGGCTACTAGTCTTCATGAATAAGCTTATTGTTTTGTTTATTTCAATGTTATCAGTTGTTTTCTGTTTTTGTTAAGGTGCATAGAGTTCTGGGCTTGATTAGTCATTAATTATAATTTGGTTTAATTACTGCTTGAATCCCCAAGGAAATTAAACACAAGCCACGTGCAATTTAGCTATAAAGCTGGCCTACAAATACACAGAAACTCGGGATGATGAAACTGGTTTGGTGCTTCCTTCCTCTTGTTAGGTTTCTCCTGGCTGAGCTCAATATATTCAGGGAGTATGCAAAGATACAGGGAATTTATTAATGGCGAGATGGACAGAACATGCTTCTGGATTATCACTGTGGTTGGTAGTGTTACTCATTTCCCCAGCATTTCCATGTGGTTACTAAAATAACTTTGGGCCCTGGATTTGTTATAGCTGAAGAAGCTGCCTCATATCCAGCAAGTTATGAAAGTGGACCACGCATGTGCTTGTGAGGCACCTGAGCCAGACCTGGTGGCTGTCTCACTGCTTGAGACCTGTGCTCCATTTGGAGCACTGTCCATTTTGTAGTCTTCAAGATGGCACATTTTTGTAAACTGGCTGCACAGGATAATTGTCTGCTGGTTCATGAAAGGTATTTTGGAACAATTGTTTATCAGACAGTGGTAAGTTGTCATTATAGGAAGTTGATAAAGACAAGGAACAATACTGATGTTAATGTCCCTCAAAGGCAGATACTTGAGTGTCTCAATGGCATGGATGAATTCCCCCCAGTAAGAGACAGCATCTCTACAAATAGTGGAAAACTTCTCTAAGGGTGGCTTCTGGGGCTTGTAGACAGAAAGAAGCTGAGTAGTCTCCTGTAATCCAGGAGGTAACAGATAACAACCTGCTGAGCTACTTGGATCCTCACAGGTCTATGGGACCAGACAGGATCCATCCCAGGGTGATGAGGGAGCTGGTGGAAGAGCTCACCAAGCCACTCTCCATCATTTACCAACAGTCCTGGATCACTGGGGAGGTCCCAGATGACTGGAAGTTGGGCAATGTCACGCCAATCCACAGAAAGGGATGAAAGGAGGACCCAGGAAATTACAGGCCTCTCAGCCTGACCTCAGTGCCTGGCAGGGTTATGGAGCAGATCATCATGGCGGCAATCACACAGCTCCTACAGGATGGACAAGGGATTAGACCCAGCCAGCACGGGGTTAGGAAGGGCAGGTCCTGTCTGACCAACCTGATCTCCTTTTGTGATAGGGTGACCCGCCTGGTGAATGAGGGGAAGGCTGTGGATGGAGTCTACCTGGATTTCAGCAAAGCCTTTGACACCGTCTCCCACAGCATTCTCCTGACAAAGCTGTCAGCCCAGGGCTCAGACAGGAGCACTCTGTGCTGGGTTAGGAACTGCTGGAGGCCCCCAGAGAGTGGTGCTGAATGGGGCTGATCCAATTGGTGGCCGCCCACCTGTGGTGTCCCCCAGGGATCAGTGCTGGGCCCAGCTGTTTACTATCTTCATTGATGATGATTTAGATGAGGGGATTAAGTCCATCATCAGCAAATTCACAGATGACACTAAGCTGGGGGGGAGTGTGGATCAGCTGGAAGGCAGGAGGGCTCTGCAGAGGGACCTGGGCAGACTGGAGAGTTGGGCTGATTCCAATGGGATGAGGTTCAACACAGCCAAGTGCTGGGTCCTGCACTTTGGCCACAACAACCCCATGGGGAGCTCCAGGCTGGGCACAAGGTGGCTGAGAGCAGCCAGGCAGAAAGAGACCTGGGAGTCTGGATTGACAGGAAGCTGAACATGAGCCAGCAGTGTGCCCAGGTGGCCAAGAAGGCCAAGGGCATCCTGGCCTCTATCAGGAACAGTGTGGCCAACAGGTCCAGGGAAGTGATTCTGCCCCTGTACTCAGCGCTGGTGAGGCCACACCTTGAGTCCTGTGTCCAGTTCTGGGCCCCTCAGTTCAGGAAGGAGATTGAGGTGCTGGAGCAGGTCCAGAGAAGAGCAAGGAGGCTGTGAAGGGATCCAGCACAAGTCCTGTGAGGAAGGGCTGAGGGAGCTGGGGGTGTTCAGTCTGGAGAAGAGGAGGCTCAGGGGAGACCTCATCACTCTCTACAACTCCCTGAAAGGAGGTTGTAGCCAGAGGGGGGTCAGTCTCTTCTCCCAGGCAGCCATCAGTAGGACAAGAGGGCATGGAGTTAAGTTCTGCCTGGGGAGGTTTAGATTAGATATTAGGAAAAAATTATTTACAGGGAGGGTGATCAGGCATTGGAATGGGCTGCCCAGGGAGGTGGTGAAGGAGGAGGTTTTTAAGAAGAGACTGATGTGGCACTCAGCACCATGGTCTGGTAACCACAGTGGTAGTGGATCAAGGGTTGGACTTTATGAGCTCAGAGGTCCTTTCCAACCCAGCTGATTCTATGATTTTATAAGTTTTTCCTGTTGATTTGTTTTCAGTTTAAGCTTTGGAAACAACCTCTTTTCTAAATTGTCTCGCAATCCTTCCTTAAAGGTATTCTATTAATATTGTATTATACTTTGGTTTTTTGAATATATATCGACCTGAAATTTAATTTTATTGAACATTTTAAATTCATTACAAGTAATAAGGAGTTTTTAGTTCTGAAACAAAATATCTACACAAGTAGTGAAAGTAATTGGTATAAAATAATCATTCTATAGTTAAATTGAGCTTTTCTATAGAAAACAAACTAAAGTTTGCAGTGGTGATGCCCCACATGCTAAAGCTCTGGCATCTGAAAAGTTAGCAGAAAGTGATTAAATGTTTTTTGGATCAAAATCAAATTTAAGAATGCCCTTAGACCTGTCATTATTAAAAAAAAGGAAAATAAAAAAAAGTGAAAAAAGGAGCAGAGTTGGAATAAGGTAGAAAGGAAGTTCTTTTCAAAAGAATACAGATACCTGTTGCTTACCCTACCCTAATTTCTTGCCTTTTAGTCTGATCATACTGGGGAAGTGTCTCAGATAGCAGGTCATTATGGCCAGCAGCTAAAATGTGACACCACAATTGTAGTTGGGTCAATCTGTGAGGAAAAAAAAAATTTTTTTTTAATGCTGAAGGAGTGAGAAGAGTGTCCTAATCAACAGTTTGAAGCAGCTTTATGAAGGGCAAAATGAAGAAGTGTTGATTATGGAAGTCAGGAATTGTACTGTTCATTACAATAAAGCAAGGTGATAGGCACTGTGCATACAGAATAGCCATGCATGATAGTTGGGAATATTTCTTCGGAGTCCGTTGTTGCTCAGGAGGTAAGGTGGTTAAAAAAATACTTAGTTAACTATGTTCTGTTCTGAAAGTCCCTCATCTCTGGAGTGCCATGAATACTGGACTACCAAGGCCTGATTTTGGAAAGGTCACACTCTCTTGCAAGCACTGAGGTTAAGAGTTTTGATGGAGAATGCTTTGCTCATTGCCCTGCAGTCGGAGGTGGCACCTCTAGCAGTACATGTTGCAGGGATAAGCCTGTTTTTTTACAAGGGGTTAGGAGATGGTCAGATGGCTTTGTTCCAGTACCCTGAGGACACTTGTAGGTCTTAATCATCCTGCCTACCACCCACACATGTGCTGCCAATGGGCCAGGAGCCCCATCTGAGCCCAGTCTCCAGTGGAGCCCAGCCCCAACTCTTTACAGCATAGTGCTGGGACAGTCAGGTTGGCAGGAGGAGGGGTCAGTTGCCAGTCTGTAGGCTGTGGGATGGTGTTTGGGGTGATGAGTGTACTGTTCTGGGCTGGGGTCTCCATGGTTTCCAGCTCATCCTTCCTCTTGGAGCAGCCTTCTCCTCCTGCTCACCGATTCTCTGTTTTCATGACATCTTGTAAAGCTGCATTTGTAGCATGAGTTAATGAGTAGATGCTCTTGATCTGTGCTTCAGAAGAGCCATAGGCAGTTGAAAGTCTTCAAAAGCTGTGTTTTTCTCTCATTTTCATTCTTTTGCCCTCAATATGTGTAAAGAAACATATCTGGGTTTTACAGCCACAGGTAAATTTAGAATAGATATTAGAAATTTGTAATTGTTAGAGGAATAAGGTCTACCAGTCTTTTCTTTCCCAAAACTTACCTAGTTTTAAGGGGTTTATAGAAATTTATGAATAGGATTATATAATATGATGTGCAAGGTGCTGAATTTCAAGAAGTTTCCTTGAGTTCTGTTTCTGTAAATCTCAGAGTTTTTGTGTTAGAAATTCTAGAGAAACATTTCTCTGGAGGGTGCTTATCTTTACGAGGCACTTCTGAATTTTGAAATTTATTCCATCATATTAAAACCATTATTGCACAGCCTCTAGCACCCTCCTCTATTGACAGTTTTTCTGTCCTCCAGTTGCTTTCTGGTAGCAGAAGGGGAGCTGCCAATCATGCAGATCACCCAGCTGTGCTAGCATTGCACTCAGAGTCAGTCCTGTCTCAGAGGCTTTTAGCACTTCTGTAGCTCAAAGCAAACTTTCAAATAGGGAGAAATGGGATTCCTCATAACTAAAGACATGTGCTTTCCAGGGTGGTATCTGGCTTCTCAGTGAGGCTGTGTTTCCTTAAAGCCCTGGAAGAACTCAAAGCTTCCCATTTCTGACATATATATATATCCAAGAGCTATTTTTTATCAGTTTAAATAGTTTTCTATTATTCCCTCTGAGCTCACTGTAGCTAGCAATTACACACCTGCTTTTGCAGGCAACAGAAATGTGGAAGAGCTTCAACATTTTTTTTTAAACTGTCTTAAATATCCATTAACAAGTTGTGTGGGCTTTTTGGTATCATGTCTCCTCCATAAAATATGTGATGGTGGAGATGCTGAAATAAAAAATTTTTGGCATTTTGTTTAGCAAACCTGTAAAATTAATCTCTAGACATCCCAGGTTTTTCTATCAAAACCTTACTACAAGATTGCCTTGACTTCATCTGTGGGGTCACATGCATTAATGAGGGATATCATGGTTCTCATCTCCCAGGGAAATGTGCAAAGCCTTCCAAAATACCACATCAGGGAGGGGAAAATGAGGTGGTAAGAGGAGAGTGACTTTGAATAAGGTCTTAGTTACACACCTGCATGCATACTTAGTATTAGAGAAAGGGGAGCCTTTTTGCCCTCCCCATCTTGCAGCAGTTCTGCAGATACCTGTGAGTAGTATTTCTTCAGCTCTAAGCCACTTCTTAAGATATCTCTCTGCAGTGGATGTGTGGTCTGAAAAGAGAAGAATTTTTTTTTTTTTTTTTTTTTTTTTAATTTGTAGAGCCTTTACTCTGTTGTGCTCTGTTTACGAATTCAGTTTTGAGGAAAACCTCATTGGGAATATATGAGGCTACTCTGAGCAGAATATACACTGGGTGCATATGTACAACACCATGCATGGGAAGGGTGGAGTGTGGAACAGGGGAGCCCCTAATACGTGGAGTTTGGCAGGGTTAGTTGTCTTGGGAATATTAGCAATGTTAAATTATAATCCAGAGGACAGCCAGTATCTGCCTCTGGGTATACTGCAGCAATACTGTTTTTGTACTCTATGACATTTACTTTTTTTAGACTGTAATAAAAGCTAATTTTGTTTCGACACTGATAGGATCTGTGACCATTATTCCCCATGATGTTATTAAAGAAAAGAATATAGCCACTACAAAGGTATTTTCACATTTATTGCCAACTTTCTTCAACTGAAGTAGTATGTGCCAGATGAATTATCACTGGTTGTCTTGTTCAATTTCCCCACCACCTAAAATTGTGGAATTTTGTACCTATTCTTAGGAGATGCATCTCCAAGGCTGACAGGGACAATGCAAAAGACCTGAAGTCAAATGAAAAGCAGACGTGACCAGCAGGACCGGAAGCTGGTAAGTACTGCAATAAAACTGCTATTTAACCCGCTGGCTAATACAAAAAGGTTATAACTACAGCAACTGGTGGAACAATATATTTAGCAATTAAATTAATCCAAACAAATGAGGATTTTAACCCCACTTTCCTGGATAAATTCCAGCTTATGTAATTATGTTCTGGCTACCTGCATTCCCTCTGGAGTTTCTGCTGTGTAAGTTACAGCTTACACCATGTGTGTGTGTCAGGCTTGTTATGAACAGCTTTGAAGCATGTCAGCACCTGGTAAATCCTATCTGGTAAAGAAAACTAGAGGTGAATGCATTTCAGTGGAAGTAAGGACCAACTGTTCTGTCATGTTTGACTTGTTAGTAGAGTTTGTTAATGCAGCAGACACCGGGACTTGCATACTGTAGTGAGGGACATATAAACATATAGGCAGTGGTCAGAAATACACAAACTGACAGATAGGGTGAATTACCTCTTGCTTTCCTTCCCAGCCTTCGTGTGTCAGACTTCCCTGTGCTTTCTTCTGAAGCTGAACCTTTTTCTTTATTGAAAGCCATCTTGAAGTAACTGCTTGTGATTTTATCATGTCAGTCCATCCTTCTGGTTCCCAGAGTAGCCACATAAACAGATGCACCACAGGTGAAACTGAGAGGAACTGGGTAAACTGGTTTTGACGCAAAGCACCCCCTCCCAGTGGCACACATACCACTCCAGCCCTTTCAGGGACTCAGCTGAGGCTGATACATTTCTGAAGCCCTTCTAGTGAGATGTAATGAACCACTGAATTCGGATCTAGTTCACATCTCCTACGATATTTGATACAAATCAGTCTCTGCCTGTGGCTTTGATTGCATTTTGAAGGGCCAGGAATATCACAGTAATTTAATTAACTTTATTGATTAAGCTTGGGTCAAGGGTTACATACTACACTTTCCATGAATGTGACTTTTTCTTTTCCACTTAAGAAAATAAGGCACACTTTGTGAGCTGACAGCTGATTAAGCTGCAGCAAGTATTGAGTGAAGCAAGCCAGGGAATCCTTCTCCCCTTCTGCTTTTTGAGAGAGCTGAAAAGAAAGGGTCATCTTTCCAAACATGAGGTAGTAAGAATCCATTCACATCAGTCACATATGAGATACGAGGGGGTAAATGCACTGGTATTTGGATGTGGAACCACTAGGGAATTCAGAACTACCAGCATTTTCATTCCAGCTCTTGGACAGCTGTGCCAAAACACACACAGCCTGTTATCATAACATGGACTTGGGAACTGTCACTTCATGGCACTACTTGTAAAAACAGTTCCTGCTAAGAGCAGCAAGAGTAACCTGGATATCAGGCACATGAATACCCCCTCCCAGGGAGCATCTGAGAGCAGCCAGCTCATTGTTACATGCAGCAGAAAGAAGTAATAGCAATAACATGATCTGAGGCAAAGAAATGGTTCCTTTCACCAAGGCAAATGTTTTAGCAGATGTGCAAAACACTGAGCGCCCTTGAGTGAATGCATTAGTAGAATGAACACTGGCAAGCAGAATGTAATGAGTTGGTTTTGATCAAGATCTTCTGGTGATTATATCCAAAATCTGCAAATTTTCAAAGCTGTTTTTATTTATTAATCAAAGGGAAAACATTTTCAGCAGGATAAACTGAAAATAAATGTATCAGCTTTGTATCTTCTTAACAAGTTTAATTTACTTCAGTTCAAATTATTCAGCCATCACCATTTCTTCGCCACAGATATTTTATTGGGTAAACTAATTTGAATGTGCATGATAGATGAACTTGCCCTGGTTTGAGAGGACCAGGATAGAAATTTAATTTTTATCAGCTAACCTTTGATCTTAATTAACTCCACATCTGTTTCCATAGGAACCAAGAATACAATCGATAAAATACAACAGCTACTGCTTGTATTGAAGAAGTATGAAGAAAAAAAAAATCAGTTATTTGCTTCTAACCAATAACAGTACACACAGGGCACCGTAACATGTTCTTCATTGGCCTTGAAGGCATTGATGGTCTTGATCAAGGGCCTGATCCCTACTAGAGCAAAGTACATCACATAGCAAAATTCCCTCTATTGCACCTGTGAGTGATTGTGATATAAAGTAAGGGTGGTACCTTTATTCTCGTTGATTGACAGAAGTTCTGATGGGGACAATGGAAGAAACCACTTACAACTTTTTTGTATTCAGAGAGGAGTGCTAAACTTTTTGAGGGGTATAAAATCAAAACAAATAAATCTGTGGCAACTAACTTAGAATCATAGAATGGTCAGGGCTGGAAGGGAGCTTAAAGATTGTCAAGATCCAACCCACATGCATGACCAGGGACACCTACCAGTAGATCAGGCGGTACAAGGCCTCATCCATCCTGGCCTTGAACACTTCCAGAAAGTGAGCTTCAAAAACCTCCCTAGGCAACCTGTTCCAACTTCTACATAAATGCTTTGTAACCCAAGTATGTTGCTATGCCATACAATTTTCAGTTTTCATTGTGCACTGAGAAGTTTATTAGTGGATACTATGATGTACTTTGCTATTGTTCAAGACTGAGATTGCATGTATGTAATTTAGCCTAAATATATAGTTAATCAGTGGTTATGCCATATAACCTTGTTTTTTGAAAAATATTTTCTTGGAAAAGTTAAGCAGAAAGGAGCCATTCTCTGTTGGGGTTCAGAAGGGCTGATGAGTCTTTGCATATTGTCATGGTAGAATTTGGGATAGGGTAGACACAGTCAGACATAATCGTATCACTTTGTGACATAAAATCCAAAATCTATTTACCAAGTGGGATGGGCCTGGAAAGTATGTAACAATTTTTATAGTATGGTTTCTGTTCAAAGACACTTGTATATGACACTTGTGTTAGTCAAGTCCCCAGGCACTCTGGCCCAGTTTGGATCAGCACCTCTAGGGGAAAGCAGTGGTCATCTGACTGACTTATTCAGGTGCTGGCTTGCAGTTCCTTCACATGACATTTGCACCTCCTGCTCAGCCCCTGCATGGCTTTGTGCAGCTATGGGAGTGCATGTCTCCAAAATAGTTAGGGTCTTACAAGCTACACTGTAGTTCAGTTTTTTGTAATCTGATTTTATTCACATGGCCAGTACTGTGGTAGGTATATTTAATGCATCCACACTTTAATATGTGTTTTACAGAAAAACATAGTTACCTATTGCTATGTTCATGCCTTCTAATCATAGAATTATAGAATTTCTCAGGCTGAAAAAGACCTTCAAGATCATTGAGTCCAGCCTTGTCCTAATCCTATTACTCTATTTGCATATTAATATTCCATATTAGTGTGTTGAAATGCTCTGTGTTAAAGATACACAGGACTACACAGAAATTACATTTGGTCACTCAGAGGGTTAAAATGGGTTTAGTCAAGCACATGAGAGGGAGAGAGGTCTGCACCCAGCCTGTCAGACATATGAATGTTTCCAAATCGGTGAGACTAGTTAAATATTCTAAAAAGAAATTTCAGATAATTCTGTGAAGAAGGATAGAGAAATGAGAAGGAAATTCAGAAATGCAGTGAATCCTCATGGCAGCTGTCTTATAGGAGTGCACAAATCAGCCTATTTCCCTAGAGCAAGAGTCTATTTTATGAATGCAATTCAGAGATAAAATGTTGGTATAGAACTGGAGCCTCTGCTGGAAGCCTGAGGATGTCTAATAAACTGAAAAGTTGAAAGTAGGAGACCCTTTTCTTTCTTCCTCTCCTCTTTGTTTCTCTTTTCCACAAACAAAACCCCTTGTAATTGTGTTTGTATGTTTTAGGACTTTTGTAAATTAGTACTTGCATTTGAATTAATTTTAACCTGGCTTGAGTTCTGAGGTGATGGAAGCTTATTAGTATCACCATATTACAATCCTGTTAGAGGGAGATCTTTACATTAATCATTAATCATCATTAAGGTGATGATATTATTTGAATTTTATTTTGGTTTTTCCCTGTGTGAACTCTCTCAGGCTTCTCCAAGGTGACCCAACAGTAATGGCTCCAGGCTCAAGGACCACTTGGGGTGCAGGAAGCACAGCAAGGCTGGTGAAGGGATCCAGCACAAGTCCTGTGAGGAGGGGCTGAGGGAGCTGGGGGTGTTCAGTCTGGAGAAGAGGAGGCTCAGGGGAGACCTCATCACTCTCTACAACTCCCTGAAAGGAGGGGGTAGCCGGGGGGGGTGTCAGTCTCTTCTCTCAAGTAGCTCCCAGCAAGACAAGAGGGCATGGAGTTAAGCTCTGCTAGGGGAGCCTTAGATTACATATTAGGAAAAAATTCTTTACAGGGAGGGTGATCAGGCATTGGAATGGGCTGCTCAGGGAGGTGGTAGAGGAGGAGGTTTTTAAGAAGAGACTGATGTGGCACTCAGTGCCATGGTCTGGTAACTACAGTGGTAGTGGATCAGGGGTTGGACTTTGGATGATTTCAGAGGTCCTTTCCAACCCAGCTGATTCAATGATTCTTTGAAGTGGATGGATGAAGTGTCTGATGGGTACAGCTGTTATCTAAGTAAGTATTCTGCTGTATAGAGATAACAGAGAAAACGTCAGAAGCTTGAGGGTCCTAAGGGGAGTCTGACACTGGTTACAGGGTTTTATCTCATCTCTGTAAAAAACCAAACAAATAAACAACAAAACCAACAAGAAAAAAACCCAAACCAAAGAAACAAATCATTTGGCTACAGACTCTGTGCTGTGCTGCCCAGGGTGTTAGTGATGATGTCCTGAAGTTTGCTAATATGATGACTACCATCTAGGTCTTTCACAATACTGATATAAAGTTAAATATCTTTTTATTGCTAAACACTATTCTATTAATAGATGGGGCAAGAGAATTTGAGGGCACAGTTAGTGGTAACAGAGGTTGCAGACAGATTTTAAGATGCATATTGTAATTACCACAAGATTATCAACACCTAACACTCTTGGATTACATGTAGAAATTAAGCTCTACTGTGGTATTGATAGTTTGTTCATCACTAGTACGAGCCAGCTCATTTATTCAAGAGCTGTGAGAGAACTGTATGGTTGGAATATGCATTTGAGAAAGGATCTAATAAATTGCCTGGAAATTTTTTTTTCTGCTTTATATATTTGTTCTAAAGGATTCTCCTGGGTGCTTTTTCATTTAAGTATATGAAAACTTAAAGGTATATGTGTTGTTTGTGTTTTTGAAATCAAATAGCTACATTTTTCTTATTTTTTCTTTGAGATAGACACACACAAGAAGTTTGTGTAAATAAAGTTTATGTATTCATGTATTACAGATAGGGCTGATGACAGTGTCTGTAGTTAAACTTGCCAAGCAGTTCCCATTACAAGAAGCTGAAAATACAGTGTTACAGCTCTCCATGAATTTGAGGGCAGGGTTTTCTATAAAAGTCCATCCATGTCTTAAAAATACTGTGTCATCAGAAGGCTCAAGTATTTCCACTTTCAGAATGAGTCTTTGAAATTGGAATGGAGCAGGGAGTTTCTGTTAGGGATAGTCCAGTTTTTATGCCTATAAAAAACCAAACAAACATAACCCAAACAATTTTACTGTCAGTCAAACTGTAAGCCTTTGAAAATATCTGATTTACTGGAGTTCAACAAAGTTCAGAAGTTTGACAGATAAGTCTTCCAAAGCTTTTGCTTGGATGGAGCATGGTGCAGGACTGAAACAGGCTATATAGGAATTACATATGTTGTCAGGTATGAGTGCTGCTAGCAAAAGGAAGGATTTTATTTCCCCTCTCCAAGAAGAGAAGCACCTGCTGGGACCCAATACCAGATATATGACCCCTTCACAGGAATGAGAGCTGGAATTTGCCAAGGAGGCAGGCATGCACTGGTTACAGTGTGAGATGAGGCAAAAGGGCAAAAAGCTAGAAGTGTACAGGTGATGTAAGAAAAGGAGGAAAAAGAGCCTGAAAGCTGTGGAGGAGGGAGACAGAGACTGCTGGGCTAGATGAGCAAGAATAAAATAGATGGGAGAGAAATAATGTGCGTGTAAAGAAGTTGAAGAGATTGCAAGAAAGGCTGGACAAGAATAATGGAAATTGAATTAATGGAGTACGTGATAGGGAAAAATTATGAAAAGCCGTCAAGATGCAAAAGTTTGGATTGGGAGAAACATCTGAAAGGAATACTGAGGCGGCATTCAGATTGGCTGAGAAGCTGTCAGGTCTATTTCAGACTGGGAACTGGTGTGAGCAGGAAAGATGAAGCTCAGGGAAGGGAAATTGAGGCAATGTAAAGAGCTGATAGAGCAGAAACCAGACCAGTTTGAAAAATGACACAATGAACAAGAGAAAAAATTATAACTCTAATAGAAAACCCTGTCATTTATTAGTTAAGATTTTTTGTCACACACAGAGTATCTAACATTGGCTTATTATTTTATTACTAGTAGTTTAATAGTCTATTATTCCCTTACTCTGAATTCTGTGTATGTTTCCTTTTTGAGGATGGTTCTGTAACCTCATGAAAGTATTGGGATTTTGAATCATATGTTTGTGAAGCACTCACACTAATGATTAGCACCCCAGAAATACCTAGGAGGAAATTAATAATTCTGTCTTCAGAACATTTGTAAATGTGCAGTAAATAAGGCCTGGGGCAGTGCATTGAACAACAAGCAGAAAACAAAATATTGAATTGGGTCTCATTAAGTGAGCACAGTTCATTCTATGCACGAAAGGAGGCAGGAAAAATGCTGTGGAAAGAATACACTTGTATCATCAAAGATTTTATCATAATTCACATAGAAAAAGGAATCTTAGCTGAGGCAGCACTAGCAATCTTAATTCTTTCCTTTCCTAACCCTAAGAGGCTATATCTTGGAGATTAATAATCTTCTGAGTATTTTTGTGTTTGTGAAGGTGTAGATGTGTAGCACAAAATGTTATCTCGTGAAGCTTGAAAAGCAGAAAGCAGTATGGTTTAAAGAAGAGATTTCTATTCAAGTAGGACAAAACCAACTCCACCATTAGAACAAGATTTGAGATGCATAAGTGTGTTTTATCTGGAATGGATATAGTTATAACCAATAGAACTAAATGTTCTAATCTTGCTTTTCATCAACCCAACAACCTAACCCCCAGTGACCAGGGTGTGGTGTAGCACGGCAGTTCACACAGGCAGGACAGGTGGAAAGGGTTTTCCTTCAAAGAGCACTTGCTCTGGCAGGGCATCGGCCAAGGGAATACATCCTAACAGGCACACAGGGCAAAAGGATGAACACCTGGCACAGAGCTGAGGCTGCACGATCCACCCCAGTGGTGATTTATGCCTCCAGCAAGATGGAGGTAGTAAAGGAGAAGCTGCACAGATTGCACTCATGCGAAATGCTAAGAGTTCTCCCATAGTGCAGTGACGGAGATGGGTCCTCTATAGGAAGATAGGAGTAGCTTCCTATTCCCAGACCCTAGTCCTCATAGAGGATTTCAGCCACCCTGACAACTTCTGGAAGGACAACAGCAAGGTATCAGCAATTCAGGAAGTTCCTGTAAAGAACTGATGACAACTTCCTTCTCTGAATGATAGAGGAACCAACAAGAAAAGGTGCTATGCTGCACCTTGTTCTCACTAACAGGGATGAGCTGGTGCTTAAGGGCAGCCTTGACTCCAGTGACCGTGAAATGGTGGAATTCAGGATCTTTAGGATAGTAAAGAGGATATGAACCAAGCTCACTATCCTGGACTTCTGGAGAGCAGACTTTGACCTCTTCAGGGATCTGCTTGGTAGGGTACAGTGGGACAAAGCCCTGGAAGGGAGAGGAGCACAAGAAAGCTGGTCAGTATTCAAGGATCCTTATGCACGCCCAGGAGCAATGTGTTCTAAGAAAGAGGAAGGGAGTCAGGAATGCCAGGACACCTGCATGGGTGAGCAGGGAGTTAAATGTAAAAACAAGGCCTACAGAGGGTGGAACCAGGGACGGGTAGTATGGGAGGAGTACAGAGAAATTGTCCAAACAGCCAAGGATCAGGTTAGGAAAGCTAAAGCCCAGATAGAATTAAATCTGGCCAGGGACATTGAGGGTAACAAGAAGGGTTTCTACTGGTACATCAGTAATAAGAGGCAGACCAGGGAAAATGTAGGCCCTCTCTGAGAGGAAAGAGAATACCTGGTCATTCAGGAAAAAGGCTGAGGTACTCAGTATTTTGCCTCAGTCTTCCCCAGCAAGGGCTCTGGCCACACCACCCAAGTTACAGAAGGCAAAGGCAGGGACTGGGAGCAGGAAGATCTGCCCACTGTAGGAGAAGAGCACATTCAAGAATATCTAAAGAACCTGAAAATGTTCCTTGGGACCTGTCAGGATCCATCCATGGCTCCTGAGGGAACTGGCAGATGAAGTTGCAAAGCTGATTTCTATTCTGTTTGAAACATCATGGCTATCAGGTGAAGTTCCCACTGACTGGAAAAGGGGAAGACATAACCCCCATTTTCAAAAAGGGAAAAAAGGAAGACTTGGGGAAGTAGACCAGTCAGTCTCACCTCTGTGCCCAGCAGGATCATGGAGCAGATTTTCCTGAAGGCTCTGCTAATGCACATGGAAAATAAATAGGTGAATGCTGACACAAATTACTTCACCAAAGGCAAATCCTGCCTAGTAATTGACTGGATGGTGTCACTCAAAGTGTAGTTGCCAATGACTATATCCAAATGGAGACCAATGATGAATGGAGTTCCCCAAGGGTCAATAATGGGATCAGTGTAGTTTAACATCTTTGTCAGCAACATGGGAATGGAATTGAGTGCACCCTCTGGAAGTTTGCTGACAACACCAAACTTTGGGGTGTGGTTGATATGCTGGAGGGAAGGGATGCTACCCACAGGACCTTAGCAGACTTGGGAGGTAAGCTTGTACAAACTGCATTTATTTCATCAAGGCCAGGCACAAGGTTCTGCCCCAGGGCTGGGCCAGTTCAAACACCAATACAGCTTGGGCAGAGAATGAATTGAAAGCAGACCTGAAGAGAGGGAGTTGGTGCTGGCTGATGAAAAACTCAACATAAGCTGGAAATGTGCACTTGCAGCCCAGAAAGCCAACCATATCTGTTGGGAAACTGTCTGGAAGAAAACAGACATGTGAGCAATCCTGACTATTTAGCTTTAGCTAGAGAAAGCTAAGGGCCTTGAGGCCTAGTTTCAAGGTTACTGAAAGATGAGCTATGGGAAAAGATAAGGGAGCTGGCAACAGAAAAAGTAGAATATCAGAGTAATGATGTAGCCAGCAGAAGTTCTGTGAGAACAGGATTTGTGGCCAAGATACAGCCACCTGCAAGATATCGTTATATAAACAAGGGTTCTATATAAAGCGAGTGTGAATTGTTAATAGACGACTTCACTTTAACCATATTGGTGACTACGTGTTGTCCTTAAGCCTCCGCGGATTTTTCTACACATATCCTGAGCTGTATCAAAACAAGCATGGCCAGCAGGTCAAGGGATGTGATTTTTCCATCTGCTTCCCTCTCATAAGACACCACCTGGAGTACTGTGTCCAGTTCTGGAGCTCCCAGCACAAGAAGGACATGGAGCTGTTTGGTGGAGCGCCATGAAGATGATCAGAGGGCTGGAGCACCTCTCCTGTGAAGACAGACTGAGAGAGTTGGGGTTGTTTAGGCTGGAGAAGAGAAGGCTTCAGGGAGACCTTATAGTGCACTTCCAGTACTTTAAGAGGACCTACAAGAAAGCTGGGGAGGGACTTTTTGCAAGAACAAAAGCAATAAGACAAGGGTTAATGGTTTTAAGCTGCAAGACTTCAAAGCTCATAGATTTATGCTAGATGTTAGGAAGAAATTCCTCGCTATAAGGGTGGCAAGACAGTGTATCAAGTTGCCCAGGGAAGTTGTGGAGGCCTCATCCCTGGAAATATTCAAGGCAAGGCTGGTTGGGCCTTTGAACAACCTGGTCTAGTGGGAGATGTCTCTGTCCATGCAGGGGCTTTGGAACTAGAGGGTCTTTAAGGTCCCTCTCAACAAATACCATTCTATGATTCATGCTCATTCAATCTTGTCTAGTATTATTCTATTGCGTATTTAAAAGCAGCTCTAATAAGGCAGGAGCATGCAAGACCATAAAGATATTTTTTCCCACTCAGTTTTATTTTGTTTATAGGTTAAACATGCTGTTGAAACAGTCCCTTCTTTACTAGTAGTGCCTGCAGTTCTACAGATTTTGACTTGGTAACACTATATTACCTGGCTGAGTGAGCTGCATTACTCCAAATAAGGGTATGAAATGTGTACCTAGTGTTCTAATTAGAGAGATGAATGGCCTTTGGCTTTAATTGCAGCTATGCCCTCCAGGATAATTTCATCCCAAATGTACCATTCTTCTTTTGCCTGAACAAGTGACTTAAAAACCATCTGGAACATTGCCAAGCATGAAGAGAAAAAATTACTGGCTGTGATATCACATCAGAAAACATTACAGGATGAAAAATGGAAGAGGTCAAGCAAAGTATTGAGATTTTTTCTATCAAGCTTCTGGAAGTATTGACATCTAATGCCTGAACATTAGTGGTCCTATCATCTAATTTTTCCCTCAAACTAGTGGGAGTCATCTGTTAGCAAGTAAAGATTTTTTTAAACTCTGTGTAACCTTTGGGGCTGCCAAGCTTTTTCTTGCTGAGGAAAAAAACAGTGTGTGAAGTAGGCCTGCAAGCAGGATGTGAAGTCAGAGGAAAGCTGCAGAGTGCAGTCGATGGAGCTCTCTGAGCAAGTAGGATCTGCCTTACAAATGAACTCCTTTGTGAACCTGCCAGCTCAGTGAGCACGAGTCATAGGATTATTGAGACTGGGGTTTACAGACCCAGCATACTCTTCGGACTTCAAATTTATTCTCACTCTGTAGGACATAACCTGAGAATCATAGAAGGAAGAGAGTATGTTTCTTGATACTTTGCAGGTTGCATTCATTACTGTCAACAATATTTTAAATGTTTGATTGATTCATTTTAGCCCTAGGATACACACAAGCAGGATTTTCACTGCTTAAGATTAAGAAGTAACACTAAATATTGCTTATGTAGCCTAGGGACATGCACTAAGAGGCTTCTTTGTTTTTCAGTGGTCAAGAATTGCCCCATTAGCTTCAATGTTTATTTCGTGTGTTCGCTGGAGTGAAAATTTTCCTACTGTGGAGAACCAGTAGACATAATCTTAGAAAGAAGATTACTAGAACTGAAGAGTTTTAAGACCTTGATGACAGAAACTTGCTTGTATAGAATAAAAATCTGATATTTTTCTGCAATGTATTTTTGCCTCAATTGGCCATGTACTGCTGTCCCAATATGTTGAGAGAATTGATCTGAGGCACAAATCCCATGAGTCTTGACATCTTCCACCTGCTGATTTTATGGAGAATTTGGAAACTGTCACACACGGCAATGGCCACACGTAGCTTTAAAATGCTGAAAATGCTAGAATGCAAACACAGTATTTTTAATGCAATGTAGTGTGTATTGATTAAAAGAGAAGAATAAAGAATAGAAAAAGAAGCCGTGGTGCATCTGAATTCTGGCATTTAAAGGTTGGTATTTTGTTGTGGGTTTTTTTTTTTGTTTGTTTGTTTTTTTTAATAATTCCCAAATGGATCCATATACTAGGCATCCAGATTCTTACTCTTAGAAATCAGTTCATGGTACCATATGACATGACAGATGGGACAAGTAATAAATGAATACAAACCTAGGTACATCTTCCTAGGATCCTCCCTTTCCTCCTCTCTGTCTCTTTTTTTTTTCTTTAGTTTTCAGGAGCTGAAGCTTGAAAAGCAGTTTTCAAACCAGATTTCAGTGTCCTAGGACACTCTGAAAATAATTTGCCTCCATTGAGAAACCCTGTGCACTCCAAGAATATGATTTGTTCTTGTTATTGGTTTTGTGCCGTGAAGATTTGATGATTAAAAAATTTATTGATATGGTTTTGGACTAAATGCACTTTCCCAGCCTCTTTCACTATGGGTTTCATGGTTATTTCTTGTATCATACCCTGGACACTCATACAGGAGCTGGAGCCAGTTGTGGTGGGGCAGCTGATTCTTTAATTCTGGTATGACCTGGAAGCATGCTGTTAAAAGTGACAGTATTTTCAGTTTGAGAGCTTTTAATGCCCTGATTCTGCAAGATACGTATTTATGTGTCTAATTCATATACCTGAGAAGTCCTGTTAAGATCAGTCATTCTATTTAAATGCTTAAAATTAGGCTCAAAAGTAATACTTTGCCAAACCATACCTGAAGTGAACAAAAGCAGCATTTGCCTTTAGACTTGCTGATTTTTCAGATATTCACTCTGGAAAAAATAACAGATCAGTAATGGTTGTCTTGTTTTATTCTGCAATTAATAATAGCCTATAACAAAAATTTTAATGTTTACTGTATAACTGTGAGCCAGATACAAGGTTGAGGTTTCAGTCACTGATGCTCTTTGTACTTTGATAGTGAAACAGAAAAACTTTTTTATATTTGAGAAAACTGCAAGATCAAACTTTAAGTAAACCAAAGTGTCATTTTTTTTTTTAATGGAATCTATAACCTGTCTAGGAAGGTGTATATTGTGCCTGGAAAAATGCAAGATGGAAAAGCATGGCATTCATTATAACTAGAATAACTTTTCTTAGGGCACTGTTTCAGAACTCTCATCATCTTCTTGGACAGATAGAGAAAAAGCTTCAACCCAAAGCAATGGCAATGCCACAGTTTGGATCAATCATGTGAGGACAGGTGGAACCAGCATGTGGTTTGCAGCTGGCATGCAGCACTCCCATTGTATCTGCTGGTGCCAACTCTGTCCTCTTCCTCAATTTATTGCTACCACTGTTTCCACAGTGATTCCTCAGGAAGGATTTTATTATTATCTTGTTGATGAAACAGTCTTTTTTACTTGTGATTTTCCCTTGACTTATTTTGTCATCACATTCTTTTTCATATGAAGGGAAAAGAAAGATGTTAGTCTGTCCTTGCCTCATCCCTATCACAAAAGAACTTGTTGCTGGATTCTGAGATAATCGCACACCATTCCCAGAGCATAAACTTTCAGTTCCCTTGAGTTCAACAATAGCAATTATACACTAAGTGTTATTTCTGCTGGAAAGTTAATGTGTCTGTTGTTTCCTTTTTCTCTACTAAAATACAAGAAGATAGCTGTCTGTTCCTTTATGGTCTTGTATGATCTACTGCTTTGTAGGGACAGAGATCACTTGTCTGGAGAGAGAACAAGAACAATTGCTTATTGATGTACTGGAAGCAAATGAAGATAATGTAAAGGTCAAACAAATGACAGCATATTTCTTAAAGATCTGCATATTCTCTCCTGCTTGTTCTGAGGTACTTGCAAATATTGCCAGTTCATTGCCCTGAGGTGAGTCCAAAAATGCACTAATGGAGTCAAAGTTCAGAATATGAGTAATTAAGGAAGTCGTTATTGCTGTTCTCATTTTATCTTTCTATTGTGTCAGTGGTGTTTGTTTCCTTCTTCACAAAGACAACAGCGCTAATCAAACAAAGCTTGGCAGAGTCCCAGTGACTGTGCTCAGCCTGAACTACTTACTTATCGTGCAGGTATGTAATCATTTTTCATAGGTGGACTGGTGACCTCTGCTAATAGTAACTGCTATTTCTAATTGTTGTTATGCCTGTGTTTAGATACCAATATTAAATATATTTAAGAGGATTTTTGTGGGCAGACATGCTTCAATATGAGAGAGTTTCTCATGTGGAGAGGGAGTTACTATTGATCATCTTCACCTTTCCTTGTCCTTTTTCCAACCAGGGATACCTGTGTGTTACCAGTCTCTGAATGATGGTGCCTCCTGAAATCTTCCTCCTCGGTTAGAGGACAGCCTTAGTCTGAGGTGCACTTGAGTTCAGTCCAATACTTTCAAAATACATAAGATGTCAGAGTAACTTTAAGAGCAATTTCTGATTTTCTCAAATTGACTCATTGTTTATAATGGTTTAGCATGTTTCTTTTGGGTTAGCTGTTTTTAATGGTTTATTGCACAGCTGAGCAAATTAATCTTTGTTGATATACAGGGCATTGCAGTGCTTACTTTATAGCATTAGAAAATTTCAAGAGATTAACAATAAGTAGTTAATAGGTAGTGCCTTTTCATCCACTAATGTAATAAATTCACCTGAAACCTGACAGTTATATTATTGTCTAGCACTCTATTGTTCTACACATAGAAGGTGGGGGCAGGGAGAGGGGGATGGAGGGAAGAATAAATTATAAGAGGCCCATGAGGCTCATGAGTCTAATTCTGACTTACCCAGGCACTTGTGGGTTTGAGAAAGAGTAGACATTACAGAAAAGTTTCTGTAGGGTTTTGCAAGAATTTTGACAGAGCAAGAAATTACATCCAAGCATCTTATGTCTAGTCTAGTACATCTTGATAAAATGAATACTGAGTCATTTTCTGTTGTTATAGCTTATGTTGTACAGTTTGCAGGATTTTTTTGCACGTGACCCTAGACATGCATTCCTCTACAACCTGTATACAAATCAGAAGGCTCCGACCCTCCATCACTTCCACTTTTAAGACCCATCTTCAGATATTCAGCAGGACTGATTGATAACTTTATATTTTGACTTTTCTTCACGTGTCCTTCAGGGAAGCCTGTGGCACTCTGAGGCATCCCACAATGACTGAATCCTTCTCTGTTGCACATTGTGCTGAATAATTTGTAAATCACCTCACAAGTCAGTGTTTATTTTTAAAGTTATTTGAAAACAAACAACCGAATAACACAAACAACCAAAAAAACACAACCTCAAACAATTCTGCTTATCAGATTGTATATCCAATATAAATCTGAAGTGCTAATCAAACTGTTAGTGATAATTGAGAGCAAAATCCCCCCATTTTTATTTTCTTCATTTATCTGCAGTGTCTCTGTCAAATGGGTTGCTTTAGAATTAATATTTACAATAAGGGCTCATGCATGTGTTGTTTTCTAGTTGTTGACAAGTTGGTAAAACATTTAAAAGGAAAAAATAGAGAATGGGAAGTGTTAAGATGACTTTTTCAATCAACAAGGCTTTTTTTGTAAAATGCATTAATGCTTTGGGACATGCTATTTTTACAAATAACAAGCACTTGCCTGAAATCTAGATAGTGGAACTCCACTTGTTTTTACCAGTCAGCTTATGGAATATTTCTATTCCCCAAAAATATACTGAAAAAAGAAACCTAAAATTTTAATCATGTTTCAACACCTGTAATTTGGGACGCCCAAGGCATTATATAGAACCTGCAAACTCAAGGCAGTATTTATTTTGACTGATGCTTAAACAATGCCTAAAAATGTCCCTTCTGAGGGCCCTAGTAATATGCTAAGATATCACAGAGAGGGTGTGGTGTCATAACTTGAGCAGACCAGAGCAGAATACACAGTTCCAATATGCTAGTCACAAGCTGTCTCTAGAATGTACAGATAGCTTCAGAGAATCAATTAACATTATCTCTGTGCATCCTACATGCAAAGTACAATGATTATAAATGTAACAAAACATAAAGACTGAAGCCTTCTTTCTTGGTGGATGTTAAACTGGACTCTCACTAGGAAAAAATCTCTGTGCTTTAAATAGACACCATCTCCATGGCAATGTGCAATTCAGTTTTTAACTTTTCAGCACATAAAAATGGTAATTTATTTGTTTTAAGCTCTCCTTCAGTTGTCATAGTTATGCAAGTCTCAGGATTGGGTACTCTCCAGGAGCAGACAAGCCGTCAGGTTAATGACTGGGTTAACTGCCAGGAAGTGCCCAACTTGAAGGTCATTATGGACTAATTATACTAATATTCCTTAGCTTTCTGCTGAAAAAAATCATTGGCCTTGAGACTATCAGACCCCTGCCTGGTGAATCATATAGAATGATTTGGGTTGGAAGAGACCTTAAAAAACATCTAGATCCAACCCTCCTGCATGGGCAGGGACACCTCCCACTGGACCAGGTTGCTCAAGGCCCCATCCAATCTGGCCTAGAACACTTCCAGGGAGGGGGCAGGCACATCTTCCTTGGGCAACCTGAGACATTGTTTCACCACCCTCAAATTAAAGAATTTCTTCCTAATGTCTAGCTTAAATCTCCCCTTTTCAATTTTGAAACCATTTCCCTTTGTCCTCTTGCTACACAACCATGTAAAAAGCCCTACCCCATCTTCCTTGTAGGCCCCTCACCTCAGAACCTCCTCTTCTCTGGATGAACAACCCCAACTTCCTCAGTCCATCTTCATAGGGAGGTGCTCTAGCCCTCTGATCATCTTTGTTGCTCTCCTCTCGACATGCTCAAGGAACTCTGTGTCCTTCTTCTGTTGGGGACTCCAGAAGTGGACACAGTCTCCAGGTGAGATCTCAAAAGAGTGGAGTAGAATTGCTAAGTATTTTGGTTTCAGTCCAACAGAGCACTCAAGCAGATGTTCAGCTTCACTAGGAAAAAAATCTTTTTTCTTAACCTCAAAGCCTTCTGTGATTTTCTAGTCTAGAACTGGAGCATCTAGTACCTATGGGATTTAACCTACAGATCAGCAATTCCTAAATACTAAGCTCTGGAACAATATATTGAAAGAAATTCAACTTTGGTATTTTTGCTAGTATAATTTCAAAGATAAAAAATGTCACAGGTAAAATAAATATACATAAATATATAAAATGTGTATAAATATGTAAATGTAAAAATATATACAGAAAATGAAGTATAGTTATGGGGGTGTTTAAACTGAGATGGGAAAATTATTATTTTTTCACCAATTCCTACAACATGCTTGGCTTTTCTGTGTGGGGATTTTCCAGTTTTCATTCACAGACCAGCACAGGTGGAGAGAGAGCTTTTTCTCTGGTCTGCATAATTTGGAAAACTAAGATGTGGGACATTGGGGCTGGGAAAGGCTTATTAATACAGTTGACTAATGTTACCAATAGCAGCATATTACTATCATGAAACAGATTACAGAATGAGCACTAAAGAATGTCCATGGAGTATGGTGATCTCCCACCCATTGCTATCAAATTATGCAGATTTCTTTTATTCTCCCTTAGGCATTCAGTCTTCAAAAGCCTTGAAGATACATCTCTAGGAGATGAAGGTACAAAAGAATTGTAAACACACTGAACCTGGAAATGTTTCTGGCTCAGCTAACAGAATTATGTGGTGGCCTTGGAAAACTACACACTGCAGGATCACACTGGGGAAGAAGGGGATGCAGAAGTAGAGGGGTTTTAAACATGTGTGAAGGTGATGGAGAAATATCTTTCAAATTTGTACTCATCTTCAAATCTTCATGCTGCAAAACAGTAGTGCATATGAGCTGTATAGAAAGGTACCTCACAGTAAGTATGTTTAGTTTTATTTTTCTTATTAGCCTCATTGGAGCACCAGTTCAGAGCCTTCTGGACTTGGAGGGAGACTTGTCATCATAACAGAGCAAAACAAGGTACAGGTTTATTCTGATACTTATAATGCACATCACAGTATGGGTAAATACAGAGCTTACAGCAGGACTCATAATTCCATTTTGAATTTTATTATTTGTATATGGGAAAAGAAACCTATTCCTCCTAAGCAGACATACACCATAGAACCTCCTCATAAGGCTGGGAGGGGCATTTGCAGTCCATCACCTTTCTCAATAAAGGAACTGTACAAACGTACTACATCTCTTAAATCCTCTTTCATAATATTTATAGAGAAATCCATAAAAATCCTAGAATAAAATAACTAATGATTTTTCTCTAGTAGTTCATTTAGTTTTTTTAACTACAATGTAGTCACCAAGTTCTCTGTCACCAGTTGTTGTGAGTACACAATGTCAGCTTGTTTTATTAAAGGCTTACATAAACTGGTGCCATCCCTTTCTCTTCCCAAAGATTTTATTTTTCACTTTAGTTGCTACTATATTTGTTATAACACCATAAGGCAAGTCTGAAGAGCTTTGCAAAGACATTAAAACTGATAGAAGTAATTCTTTTGCTTATAGTGAATCTGGAATTTAATCCATTGGAATAGCCAGATACCATCAAAGAGCTTTCTGAAAGCAAACTCTCTAATCTATATCATTTACAAATAAATAAACAAGAGGTATGGTCTTCTTTCTCAGATAGATATAGTGAGAAGACATATATACAAACAGATTAAAACAGTATCAGAAGAATCAGAAAGAGGCTACATCTTTTAAAGCTATTCTCTAGATTTAACTGGTTCTGGATTGACCATATTAGAAAACAGGCATAAGCAGAATAGAAGTGAATCTGTAGCAGCACAGAGGTGTTTAGAACACTTTTTCTTTGCAAGATATCATTCCTGTGCCTCCACTCCTCATTTTTGGTTTCAAGTGATTCTGAACAAAACTGTATTTCTATAGACATGGCCATGACTGACAATTATTTCAGAACATTGCAAGATAAAATGCCTCTCTGGGATATGCACTGTGTTCCCCACATTTAAACTGGTGGCATTATGCTTTCTGTCCTGTGCTCATGTGGATACTTGTAAAATCCTAATTCATAAATTAATCTCATATATCCTATGGTAGAGGTGTGAAACCTATCTTTGAGTTATCAGTCACTATTTTTCATAGCAAATGGGGGAACATCTCCCTTTTCTCCTTCCCCTGTTCAGGTTGCAATATGCATGCTTATTCACAAACCAGTGAATCACTAGTGATAAGCCCATGCCAGGATGACTGTCAAGAACCTTGGAATTTTGCCAGAAAACTTGCTATTTTGTTGGGCTAATTAACGCTCGGCATACTTGTAATTGTCCTTATTAGTTAGGACACCTTTGGAGGAGCACTAAAAAGCTGATGATAGGGGACCAGATAAATAGGAACTTTAGGGATAGCCTGTAATTGAAAATGTAAGCAAATGTATCAGTCAGAACTGCAATGAACTTGGTAGGGCACACAGCAAAGTCACAGCCGTGGTTGTCAGCATTGCTTCAAGTTTCTATGTGTAAGTTTGACCAGCTGGCAAGATTGTGAACATGACCACCCTTCTTCTCACCCAGTGCTCCATGTGGTGCCAGGTAGCATATGCTGTAACATCATGGGATTTCACATCTTAATGGGAATGTCTTTAACATGCCCTCAAGTTCCAGGCAACTGTTAGCAGCAGTTGTAGAAAAAGGAATCACAGGCAGCTTAGTGTCCTGACCTGGCACAAATGCTAATGGCAGATGCTGGTAGCCTCTTCTGAGGAAATAGCTGTCTCCTATGGACAAATTTACTGGAAAAAAAAAAAAAAAAAAAAAAAAAAAAAAAAAAAAAAAAAAAAAGGAGCATCAAATTCATTTTCTACTGATCTGTGCATGGATCAATTCCAGTCCACAAATAATTATGATCGCTCTTTGCTCTTCCTAATTGCATTTCTCAGTTCGATTCAAACCTCAGGGAAGTCAAAGCAAGGCATATATTGCTTTCAGTGTGCTTTAACTAGGATGAAAGACAAAAAAATCTTGTGTTCTGTTAAGCAAAATGTGTAATATGCCTCAGAATCTTTCTCCTGAGGCATTAATACATGAGTAACTCTACACGAGTACCTCCTCACAGAGACAGCTCCCCTATGTTACCATGTGCAGCTGCATACTCTACTTACCCCTTAGAGCAGCAGCCTGATTTTTTTTGTTTTTAGCTTGATTATTTGTTTATTAGCTTGAAAATTAATGTACGTATTAAGATAAAACCTGAACAGAAATTAGGCAATTTATAAACAACTCTTTTCTCTGAACATTACCTTGAAGTTTATAGCTGAAGGCACTATAGAAATGAAATTAGCTGCCCACTTGCATGATTCACTAAATATATTTCCACAAAAGCAAAACATACTTGTCTTTTGCTCACTGCAAGCATATTTTTTCTGACTGTGTGAAAGAGCTCCTCCTTATAGACTTTGTTCAGTGCTCAGCCCAGCTTTACAAGCATACAATGGTCTCAGTAGTTTGGTGCTTACTCCCTGAAGGTATGTTTTCATGGATCATTTTTTATAAAGCTTTTCCAAAATGTTGCATGACTGACTTTTGTTACATGTTCAGCGGGGTCAGAAGTCTAGCATGTGCTGCACTGGCATCAGAAAAATCTATAAAAATGGAATGTGAATATAAATATGCTTGTAGGAGGAGTCAGCCCTAGCATTAGGGTCTTACATGTTCAGTCAAAAAGGATAATCCTCTACACACAGAGACATAACATGACCTTCATAAGCTATGGAAACACGAGTAACCACAGAGGGGCCTGTTATTACCCTGGCTGTAGATAAGGTCCTAGCAGAACATTCAAAATAAATTTTCTACTGTCAAGTGGGTGGCATTTCTTTAAGAATCTCAACTTTCTCCTACATTTCCTCCAAGACATGGTTCATATTTTATAGCTCAGGAATAGCAGACTGTGATTAAATTAGTGTGTAGTGATTTTAAAATCTTAGAAATAAAAAAAATTAAAAAAAGAAAAGCAGAAAAAAAAGAGAAAACATGCAGTGTTTCAAATATGGGGTCTAGTGTTTCAAATATGGGGGTTTTCGCTCCTGTGTCATGACTCAGATTTGTTATACTCAGCCATTTCCATTTCATCAGTGAAAGATAGGCGATTATGGTCCGGTGTGTTATAGGTAGATAAGATACACACTGTTGTCACTATGTTTAAGATACCAGCATGATTGGGAGCCAAAGAGATTAAATTTCACCTTTTCTACAGAGAGTAGTGACTTGACTGCTACACAACTTGATGCTGAGACTATTTGCATATGCAGTAGATTCATACCAACCTTTTACTACAAAACCAAGCTGTGTCAGTTTGAATGCTGTGAGAGCTGCCTCATCCATTCATACTCTATTAATTAGGCTAATCTGGCTCTCACGATTTAACAAGCCAATATGTTCATTGAAATCACTTTCCTCAAGTCCATATTTCACCTCCTGGTGTCTCCAATTAGTACTTTAAAACAAAGTGAAGAATAGCACAGAAAAAAAAGGAGCTTTACTGAATTTTACAAGTATTTACAGGTATTTTCCACTAAAATTTGTATACTTATGATGGAAGATTCCACACCCTTCAAATAGAACTGAGATTCACCTTAAAACTTTCTGCATATAGATACATAGAACTGAATTTTTAGCTCTTTATACAAGTAGCATGTAAAAATGCAAAATAAACACCTCATTTTGCTCACTGAGACTGAACTTCCCTGGTTCCAGTATTTTCTTTGCCCCCAGCCTTGCCTGTGCAGTGCCAGGGGTCAATCCCATTGTCCTGTAAATGCTAAAAGGAATGGGGACGTGTAATGACAGTTGTCAAGGAACCTTGGGTGCATTAAGAAGTGTGTGTCTAGCAGATTGTGGGAGGTTCTTCTCCCCCTCTACTCTGCCCTAGTGAGACCTCACCTGCAGTAGTGCATCCAGGTCTGGGCTCTCCAGCTCAAGAGGGACAGGGATTTACTTGAGAGTACAACAGAGGGCTGTGAGGATGATTAAGGGACTGAAACTCCTGCCTTATGAACAAAGGCTGAGAGACCTGGGGCTTTCTAGTCTGGAGAGAAGGCTGAGAGAGGATCTAATTAATGTGTATAAATATATGAGGGCTGGGCATCAAGAAAGAAGGGACAACGTCTGCTCACTTACCTCTTCTCACTTGTGCCTTGGTGATGGATTCAGGATAGAGCACAGGAAGTTCCTCCTTGACATGAGGAAGAATTTTTTTACTGGAAGGGTTACAGAGCCCTGGAACAAGCTCCCTGGAGAGGTTGTGTCTCCATCTTTAAACTTCCAAGACCTGTTTGGATGCATTTCTGTGTGACCTGCCCTAGTTTTGGTCCTGCGCTGGTGAGGGGGCTGGGCTTGATGATGTTCAGAGGTCCCTTCCAACCCCTGACATTCTGTGATTCTGTGATACCATGGGGGTAACAGAGCACTGTGGGGGTAACAGGCTGCCCAAAGAAGTGGTGGAGTCTCCAACTCTGGAGACATTCAAAACCTTCTAGGATGGCATCCTATGAAACCTGCTCTAGGTTAACCTGCTCTGGCAAGGGAGTTGGACTAGAGGATCATCAAACGTCCCTTCCAACCCCTAATATTCTGTGATTCTGGGATTCAGCCACCCCAAACTTATGAACTGCTACAGCACAAGTAGAGAAGTCACAACCCTGCTGTGGCAATTTGTAGAATCATAGAATGGTTTTTGTTGTAAGGGATCTTAAAGACCTTCTAGTTCCAACCCTCCTGCATGGACAGGGACACTTCCCACTAGGCCAAGTTGTTCCAAGGCCCATCCAACCTGGTCTTGAACACTTCCAGGGATGAGCACTCCACAACCTCCCTGGATAACCTGCTTCACTGTCTCACCACCCTACACTGAAGAACTTCTTCCCAATGCCTAACCTAAATCTACCCTCTCTCAGCTGATTACCCCTTGTCCTATCACTCCATGCCCTCGTAAAAAGTCCCTCCTCAGCTTTTCTGTAGGCCACCTTCAGGTACTGGAAGGCAGTCCTACTGTCTCCTGACTGAAGAAACCCAACTCTCAGCCTGAGGTATTCCAGCCCTCTGCTAATCTTTGAGGACACAAGAGCACTTCTCCTGGGGAGAAGGATTAAAATTTTATGGTCCAAGGAAATGCTTGACTGCCAGATACCCCTTGATAGGATTAAGGTGAAACAACACTCCAGGTCTGTATTTGAATAAGACTTAATTAAAATTATGGAAGGAATAACTGATAAAAGCTGATAGTTCAATTATTACATAGGCTGTGCAATCATCTATGCAACCTGGGAGAAAAGTTGTAGTAGGATTTTAGGAAGAAAAAGAGGGAGAGAGAGAGGGAGAGAGAGTAGGAGAAGAAGAGTTAGAGAGACAGATAATAAAAAGGTCTTCGCTCCAGCATTGGTCCAACCAGCAGGGAGGGTTGCTGTCAGGAAGTTCCCAAAGCCCATCTTCACAGCGCCTCCTTTATAGGCTTGTTCCACTTAAAAAATCATTTCCCAATGATGAGTAAGCAGTGGCTGAGACATTTCAGATTGATCAGCTGGAGTGGACCTCCTTCCCCTCTGCTTCTCCGTTGTTATCTCTGTTGTTGTCTCCACATGCAGACCCTAGGCCATATGTCCATTGTCTGGAAGTCCTTTTGCTTTGTTAGAGGGCTTACAATGGTGTTTCAATACCAGTTCCCAGTCCTACGGGCTGGCACCTCACAGTAAAGCAGATTTAGGATTATTTTAATCTTTCTTAATAGAGGAAAAGTTTCTGCTAGATAGTGAAAATCATTGAGAACCACTGCCCAAGGCATAGCTTAGGAAAAGCTACTCCAAAAGCTGCCCCTTTGAGAGGAAAAAGAAAAACAAAAGCTAATAAAAAAACACCTGATGTGTTTAAGGTTAGAAAACTCAATGCTCTGGAAGCTTTTAACTTTTTCTTTTGTTTCCTACTGCCAGCTGAGGCAGTCATAGCTATCAGTGTATTTACATCTTGTACAGTGGCATTAGGTATAATACGAGGAGAGTGGCAGTTAAGGGGTTTGTTCTCTCCTGGGGTACTTCAATAGGAGTACAGGCTCCCCTGATTTCTGTTTTATCTTTAATTACTTCTGAAATTACTTTGATGTATGTAAAACTGTATCTTTTTTATGTGTCATGGAATCGGATTCTTTCTCAATGTACTGCTGCTTAATTTTGGATACAGAGCAGTGAAATTTCGCATGCAGTTATTCACCTGATCAAAAGAAAAAAAAAAGTCACATTCCTAGAGAATACATTTTTGCAGTTGGCAGCATACAACTGAACTGCCATAGAGAAAAAACAAAATGCTATCACGGTTCTACTGATCAGTAAAAGAAGAAAATAATCTTAAGACCTCTGGCTCACCCCTTCTCAGTAGACTTCTTTTAAACTACAAACAGTTAATTTGGAATGATTTTGGTTATTGAGGCATGAAGCAGAAAGACCTTATTTGGAAAATTAACAGTTTTGAGAACTGTTAAAATGTCTTGTAGGTTATCAGTGTGGTACACCTAAGTTTGCAGGAGCTGAATTCCTGTCACAGTCCCAGACTTTCACAGTACTTCTAGTACAGCAGAGCTTTTCTGGGGGGTATGGAGAATTCAGGGTTGATCCCAGACAGGTATATAAGCTGTCTCCCTTTTGGACACCTTGTTAATTCCTGATATGTGATGAGGGAGGCTCTCATGGATCAGGCACTGCTGCAGTGTGTTTGCATTCCTCCACCTCGAAAGATTTGCCTCTAAATAGACCCTTTCCTGGTGAATTGCCTTACCATAGGAACACTTATATCAGTGCCAACTCTATAATCCCCCCCAGGGACTAGAACAGCATGGCAGTAATACCTAATTAAAACTGCAATGAAGTAGGTCAGCTAGCATTTCACAAACAGCAGCAAGTGCTCTAATTGTTAATTGTTCAGAGTTTCTGTATTTACCCTGAGCAACAAAAAAAAAAAAAAAAAACAAACAACAACAACAAAAAAAAGTCTATTGCCTAGAAAAGCAATGAAAGTGCAAGAAGAATACATGTGTCACAGTGGATTGCAATTATAAATATTCATGGGCTGCAATGAGTAGCCTACCTTAGCTCCTGTCAATACATTCTGCAGTGGATTAATGTTGTTACTCCCCTCCTTTTCCAAGGTTGCAGGAGGATTGCCAGAAATGAGATAAGGAGTGCCAGGTGAAAGAGCAGATGAGAAAGTCCTGTTTTCAGTCACAAAAGGAGACCATTCTACAAAAATGCAATCCCTCTCTCAGATGCCCCGATCACTTATGGTATTATAGGACTAATTTCAAAAGTCCCAGATTCAGACATTAGCCAGGTATCCTGGGGCTTACTGGTATGCAAAAATAAGTGAGATATCATCCTTGGCCCTGAGATTCATCACATTTTTTACTTCAATAGCAAGAAAATTACCAGTATTTTCAATTGCAGTAGGAGCAAGGAAATTTGTTTGCCCCAGCAATCTAGGACAAGACATCATACATTCTAGTTATCAATTTTTATACATTTGTGTGCATATGAAGGCAGTTTAGTACATTGTGCATAAGGTTCTCTCTCCCCAGAGTTTTCAGCTGATGGGAGTTATAATCAAACCTCTTACACTCCCAAAAAACCTATTCCTAAATGACTAACCCACCACAAATGTCTCGTCTAGATTACTGATGCATCTCCCCTTAAATACACTTCTTGAGTAGCTAGACCTTTAAACAGAGCAGGGAAGTCACCCCTGGGTCTCTAGGAAGCAGGCAAGAGGCTTAGTCTCTTCTGGTTTACCCTCTTCCTTCTAGTCAGGTAGGTGACTTTTCTTGAATTGTTATAGGTATGTGTGGCTCCTGGAATTTTGAAGGATCTCCTCATGCTTGTCTTTGCTGGAGGTTTTAAAGTTTCTCTGCAAATATGTCACTCTGGTTGTAATGTGAAATTTTGGAGTCTGATGATCATATCAGCTCAGGTGATTTTGTGGTTGACTTGAGAAGTTTATTTGAAACACAAAATCCCCAAACACACAACAACAACAACAAGAAAAATTGCCTTTGATAACTTGAAGAAGGCCAGACTTTGATCTGACTACTGCTTAACACGTGATTATTCTGTTCAAATGATTCAGATTCCCTTTGTAAGGAAAATGAAATTGAGCCTTGAGGCTGCAACATGTTGGAGCTTGTTGCATTCCCAAGGTAATGGGATCCTGCATTTTACCAAATCCACACCTAACCCTGAAGTGACTCTTCTAATTGAACAGTCCTTGGATGGGGGCTGAAACTCCTAACAGGTGGCATGAAGGTGTGTTTTAAGTTAAAAGCAACCAAATCAGCTTGTGCTGTGTGGAGGTGCATCTAGTCTTTTGCTTCCTCCATGTATGGGATGTAGGGTTTTGTAGTGCTGATCTGATGGGCTGTTCTCTATGTCTGGTGGTGTCAGAGGCACTTTGTTACATCAGGTGATATAACTAAAGTATATGTGGCATGAATCATTCAAGTGAGTATGTATGCACAGGAGGGTGCACACTGCACAGTTGGTGTTTTGAAGCACATATGTGACACAATTAGTATAACTAATTGTGCACACTGCATGGAAAGGACCTACAAGGAATACAGGTGATTCCTCGCATCCATGGGAGGAGTCCACACCAGGGAAAAGGGAGTTTTGCTAGAAGTCAGTCAAGGGATTCACCATCTCCTTGGCGACTTGAAGTTAAAGCTTTGGTCATCTCTATTCACCCGATATTTGGTCTGCCAAATAAGAATGTTCCTAATGAAGAGGGGAAAGCAGTGACTTAAGAATTTGGTCAGATTATATATCCAAGCTAGAGCCTGAAACCTGTCCTCACTAGTAGTGATAATAGTACGTGTTCTTTCTGAGAGTTTAGAAACATTACATTTTTAATATAATCACAAATTTTCATTATTCACTGCACTGTTACAACTGCTGTCAGAAAGCACAGGCTATGCCTTCAGGACAGGCAGCAGTCCTTTACTTCTGATGGACTGGACCTCACCCTTACCCTGACTCTGACCCTGCTAAACTTGTACAAGACTGCTAATGTGACAAAAAAGTCTGGAGCCAATGCCACAGAAATATTATGCTGAAAGAATACCTATTATCTGAAAGATGACCAGGAGGCACATACTAAGTAGTTCAGTCCAGGAAGCTTTGGGTAGGCACAAACACTGTAAACAGTCGAGACATCTTGCAAGCACAGGCAGCTTCAGATTTTGGCAGCAAGTCAACAGGGATTTTCAGAATCACTGTTAGAATTCAAGAGCCTCAATATAGTTGTGTCTGCTTTTAGAAAATGAAGTCTTTCAATGGACTTAGTCCTGAATGCCCCTAAGCTTTGAGTCTTCATCTTGAAAATGGTGATTGCAATATGCCTGCTGCCATGGCTGTAGTGCAGTCCAGGCAGATGCTAGCCCACAGCATCACCAGCATCTTGGAACTTTAAATTGCTCATACAAATATAGTAACAGTTCTTGCAGGATCTCAGGGTGGAAGTATTTATAGTTAGTTGAAATGGCCTACATTTAAAGTAAACAAGATTGTGATATTCCCACAATAATGAGATGAAATTGCCTTGTCCAATGATAGCGTCCTGCCATCGTGCCTGTTTTATAAATGAGATTAATGGCTCAATTTGCAGGAAATGCTTCAGCAAGGAGAAACTTATTTTGTTATACTAATTGTGTCACATATGTGCTTCAAAACACCAACTGTGCAGAACTGGATTTCCCTGTGGTGCACAAGATGGCTGTCCTCTGTGGTTTTATTAATGCCATTGCTCAAGTTTTTTTGCTGCAACTGATCATTTTGGTCTCTGCGTTGAAGACTGCAGCACAACTGCTGGTGTTGGTAAAAGATGATTATGTTGTATAATCCTCTCCACTAGTGAAAGGACAAGACTATCTAACATGAGCTGTTTTCCCCTCTTTGTGAGTGAAACTGACATTTATTTAGCCATACAGTTAGTTTTTAATTGTAAGGAAATGATAAATTATTGCCAGAGCCTTAAATATTCTCAACACTTACTGTGATTTTAATGGCTTTTTTAAAAAAAAGCTTGAACACTGTCCATTTATAGAGCATAATGTATTGCTTCTACAGAGTAAATTAATTCAGAGAGTTTAATCAAATGAATCATTATACCTACTTTTGCATTTGTTCCTGTGCTGCTAACAAGTTTGTTAATGTAAGTGTGAGAAAACAGGATTTGCTGAAAATGGACCATTTTCCATAGTCAGTGTAAATTAACCTTGCCGCACTGAAATCCATAAGTTGCTTTAGACTAGCTAAGTTTCTGCCTCAATTTGTACATTATTCATCCTGTTATTCTGGTTGTGATAGTGGATACAATTATCCACACATTTTTGATGCTTTTTTCCACCACTGTATTTTTGACGTCGGTTGAATTACTCAGAATTCACATTTGGGTTAATAAGATAATTGCATCTAAGAATACCACAACGGGATTTTCTCTCCAATGAAAAAAATTAAGATCCTCACTCTGTCTTCTGGATGTAAATGTATTTGGTGAGAAATGTAGTGTTAGTTTGAACAGTTTGTTTGGCTAAGAATTATTTTTATAAATCGGATTCTATGCTTCATGAATTGTTAAATGTTCATCTGATTTCAGCTGAAATTTTGGCAGCTGCTATATACATAGCTTCTGTCATACCATGAAGCTCTCTACCCATTTACAGTGAAAAAGTATTTGTTTAAATTTGTATCTTGACAAAGTACTGAAATGAAGAGTGCTACCCCATTGTCTTGAGTGTATGTGCATTTCCAAAGTGTTCTATGAAAAATACAAAGTATACACTCATGCCTCTGAAGCCTACAAAGCAACTCACAGTGCAAGAGAAGCCTTTGTTGCTTGTTTTGAAAAGCACTCTGAAATAGTGTTTCAGTTGGTTTATTGAAACTTAGCATGCCTCTCATCTTCATCCTGCCCTCCCAAGCTCAGCCGCATGACAGCAGTAAAAATGATTAGTTTGTGCTCTGCTATATTTAGGTGACAGTCTTGGAAAATAAACTAGGTGTTACTGAGTTCAGGGGCTTTCACCAAGCATGATGTATAGCCCACAGATGACCCTGAAGATGGTGCAGAGACAGTTCCCTTCTGTAGAATGTTTTATGACTAGAACACCAATGTAGGGCTTTACCTGGCTGTGCTGATCATACTCATATGGCACACAGCTCTGGGGTTACTCTTCATGGAAAACACAAAGTTCACAGATGCAGCAGGGATCTGTCAGAGGGGTGCAGTGCTGTGCCCTCTTCAGCCTCATTGTGATGCTCTCTGAAGCAAAGAAGTTACAGAATTTCAGGATACACTGGGCACCTTTGTCTGTAAAACTGTGTTTGAAGTTTGCAGCATTTATGACATATTCCCTTACTTGATGGAAAGCCTCTGCAAACATGAATCATTGCACCCTCAAGTTTTTTAGTTGCTACTGTGCATAGTTAGTAGGCTTCCCTTGCTTAACAGGAAGAGAGAACTAAAGTAAAATGAAACCTCAAGTGCATACGCTGTCAGCATGGCATCAACTGAAAATATTTCACACAAATGCAATACAGTGAGAATGTAAAATTCTGACTGCCTTTTTTACAGGAAAGGCTTCAAACTGAAAGGTTTTCCTTGACAGAGTATGTGTGTTTGTGTTCTGACCTAACAACTATTCGGTGGAGGAAGGGGGTGCTTTCAGAATATAATGGTAACTTTAGAAATAATATGATACACAGGTTACTTGGCACCATCTTTTTGAACTCTGGATGCAAAATGCTGGGTATGGAGAGAGCTGATCGCCAATGGTGTCAAAGAGAGACTGAAGAATATGGAAATAAGGACTCACTAAAGGGGCTGGGATTAAGTTCCCTCTAGTACATTACCTCCCATCTCCTGCTTCTGTGCCATAGTGTGAGGTCTGCAGCCCCAGATCAGCATGTGGGTTCCAACACTTCAGCCTTGTATGTTATCAGTATGGTAATGGAGATAAAATATGGTGCTGTGAAGAGCTAAGGAGTGTGTATTTTGTGCTCTACCTGCTGCCTTACAGTATGGATTTTTCTCTATCATATAACACACATCCTAGGAGAGTTGATTTCATTGAAGTGTGATAGCAACTATCTCCAGAAAGTATCCTGGCCACACCTAATCTTATACTTGCTAATGGGATACTACTGAAAGGTGATGGTTAATATAATACTAAAAGCAAAGTAAGAACAGAGATACTTGATTAAAAGAGTTTGTATATTACTACTGCATGGGAAATCTTGAGTTGTACAATTTTTTATTTATTTTTTTAAGTGAAAACTTGGCACCTATGACTTTTTATTTGCACGGGAATATAGATGCACAACATGAACAAATATACCAGATTTGTAATTCTGCAAAGCCCTCCAGTCCTTCTTGCTATACAGTATCGGGAGAAAAAAATGAAACCCAGATGAACTGATCATCCCTTTGGTCTCTTTGAATAATTTTATTTAAGCATGATGTTATCTTTCCTATCAGGCTTGCAGCCTTAGCTGGCAGTCTTTCTTCTTTTAGTCTCTGTGGTTTGCACTCTCATTTCCCATTCATTTCTTCGCTGCTGGGTGGATGCTATTATGGCACATTCAACCTTTGGCATAAATAATATATTCTGAAGGTTCTGTATGTTATAATGTGCATGGAGCATTCTGCATTTATTTTTAATGCTTCTGCTTTCCTGAGAGTTTTCTACATGCAAAGCTACTATCAGAGAGAACTGTCAGTCTTCAAGCAGAATATAGAAAACTTTTAGACCGTATCATTCCATTTTTCTAGCTATAAATTATACACTTCTGGTGAAGGGTGGAGCACATATTTGTTATTTACCATTTTTATGGATCTGGCTTGTATGATCTGAGAACACCTGTTCGGGTTTGGTGTGAAGTCTCTGTGACAATCTCCTGTGCTTGCAAGCATGGGACCCTTATAAGAAGGGTCACATTTAATTGTAAATCAGTGAAATATCAAAGAGCAAGTGGGAGACTGATAGATATAAGTGCTACAAACATAAAAAGAGATGTAGCTAGGGCAGCAGTAGTCAGAAGTTTTTTGGTACTACAGCACAACCAGGGGATGAACCCAACCCTTGAGAAAGGGGGAAAGAGAATTCACTCTTAAGGGGAAAGGTGATCTGATCTCTGCTGGTAACGGAGGGGATGGTTACAGCTATCTGTGCAATCAAACAACAGTTTGCTCCCTTTTTTTCTTACATGGTTCCTTCACAAGCCTCAGCCAACATCATGAGCTGATAAGTCTAGGATTTAGGAAGATGAAGGAATTCTATTTTAGATGCACATTATTTAAAGGAGACATTAATGGTGCTGGGAGTCTGGTTTTGGGGGGAAGGGTGTGTACTTTTTTGTAGGTCTCAGAAGTCTGGCTGATACACCATCCTTGAGTTTATGCTAATCTAGTACTAAAATTGTGTTGTGATTAAAAACCAAGCCTTATGTAAGATGAATCAGACATGTTAGCTTAATATCTACCTTGCCTACAGGTAGCATAGTGAATGGAGATCTAGCAGTGCAAGAGACATGATGTTTTGTAGCTTTCCCTAAAATTTGGAGTCTGATATATTTGGTGTTTCTATTGACTATCTATTTCTAGGCAGTGATACAATCTTGTGATTTGCAGACTTTCTTAGAAAAGAGGACTGGTAATAGAGTGTATAATATTTAAGTGAGATTGAAAGAGCACAGACTTATGAACATTTTTCATGCACAAGTCTCTTAAATGACAACACTGGAAGGGAACTTCATTGCTGCAAATCAGTCTTGAAACGTGAACAGTCATAGGACAGCAACTGTTAGCTATAACAATTCAGTAGCTGGAAAGCGAAGTTGAACTAATTAAATTTCAGAATAAGAGGGAGCTTTTCAGGCACAAGGAAGAGAGGGAACAAAACTGTTGCTCCCTAGGAAGAGGATAATTAAATGCTGAGAGAGTTTAGTTGGTGAGTGGGCACTAGGAGTCTTTCAAATTCATTCCACAGAGAATTTTAGACTGTGCTGTCTGTGTGTATTAATGAGGAAGAAACAAATTTTTTTTGCTCCAGTGTCTGTGTATTTTCAGTATTTCACATTTTAGTTTTGAATTCAGTCAGTACTTTAGGTTAGTTATTGAATCTTGTGCTTCAGTCAGGCCTTAAAGAGTGTGTATTAATTTTTTTCAGTTTTTATGTTTTACTCACCTGAAATGCACAGCTAGAGAGATGTAATCAGAGCTAGAAAGAGATCAGATCTCAAGGCCAGGAAGGTTATGGATAAGTGCTGTGCAGTCCATTCTCATTCTTACCTATTTTAATTAGAGATTTTAGCTTGGTGAATGGGCTTTGCTGTCCAGTGGATCAGACTGTGGAATGTATTGGTCTCTCCTGGTCTTAGCAAATAGAGCTAGTTAGATTCCTACCAAATACTGCTGTGCTGTCCTGTGCTGTTAAATTGCAGTAGGTTTCATGAAAGTGTCATAATGTTTCATGAAAGTGTAAGTGCTGAGCAGTACTATGAAATGATGGAGTTATGCTGAAATGAAAAGTGTTACATCCACTTAAACTGGTTGAGAATTTGGTCAGCAAGATATGATATCTAACACAATATTGAAAAAACCCCAAATTCTCAGCCAGTGAGTGCTAACAGATCACAACTCTGTTCCCTCTAAATTAACAGGATCAGGTACTATGTGATGTCTTTTAAAAAGAAACAGAAAAAAAAAGTTTGCTTTGGCTTGATTGAAACAGCAAACTGAAGCTGGATTGTTTTTCTTAAACCTTTTTGTAGACCAGGCCTAATTCATATTTCACTAGCATGAATTTTATTTGTTTCTACATTAACGATGGTTAATTTACTCTTGACCTTGGTTGGAGTGGAAAGAGAATCAGATTAATTTTTAGGTATTTGTAGCTTCTTACATATATATTGGACAAAACTAAGTGGAGAACAATATTTGAAAATATGGAATTGCCTTTTTTTTATTTTTTATTAAGCATAGCAGATGAATCTTTTAATTACACTGTGCATTTTTCCCAGTGATGAGAATGGTTAACAATAAGCACTTTAGCACTGCCTGTAGCTTTCTCTGCAGCATGCTGATGCTATGAAATATGCTGATTCTCATATCTAACACTTTATTCACTGACTGCACACTTCTCTAAGGGTACCAGTACTTTCTAAATATACCAGATGACTTACTATTTGGGAAACTGTTTTTCTGTGCCTGCCGCATTTGTAGAAGCTGATACAAGCAGCAAATGCCACTAGCAATGTAGGTCTAAAATGAACTATCCTGCTAGGCCTTTGCTTTCCGTATACTTTCTATTATTATATTGCCCCTGGCAAGTCACAAGTGAGACTAAGAAACATGATTTTTTGAGGGAAACCAAGACAGAGCCTTATTAAAAAAAAATAAAATAAAAAAACCCAAACAAAAACAAAAAACCCAAACAAAAACAACAAAAAAACCCACAAAAAAACCAACCAAACAACAAAAAAAATCAATAAATAACTTGGGTAAATAGTCCTTGCCATGATGAATTAAATACACCCACAATACTGAGCAAGCCATTTGTATAACAACATGGGCCTGATTTTTCCTATGCTATGTTGCAGTGACCAGTGAAGTCCATCACCTGGTTTTGTAAAGCACAAATCTCCATGCAGAGAGTTCCACTTGCTAACCCTGACTCCACTCTTGAGCCCACCAGCTGACTGCCAGCTTTGATTTGGTAGCTGCTTGGACACCAGAGCGTGCCCAGGAACTGTCAGGGAACAGTCAAAACTTCTCTATTATCACTGTAGCAGTATAAAACTCCCTTATGTTCTGTTGCTGGACAATATAGAGTGGTATTAGCTTCACTGGTGCCGTGACCAATGAGTTGTACAAGCATGACTATGGAGGCACACAGTGATAAATCTGAGCCACTCCTATAGGGGTACTGAAGCTATTCTGGATTCCAAAGTTGTTATGAGCTACCATAGGCAATGGCACAATACAAATTTACTGGGTACATGCTAGTTGATGTATCACTGTCGAGCTTCTCAGATGAATACCCTTTTTTAGGACACAATTAGTATTTAACAGACATATCTTCATGGCAAGTGTTTGAAGTGCAGAAGCTGTGCAGACTTTTGCTTCTCTTCCTGACTGACCCTGCAAAGAGTTTTTGGAGTAATCTGACCATGTATCCCATGTAGGCAAGTCCTTCTGACACAAGAGAATTCTAGATCCTAGAGAAATTCCTGGAGGAAGCTGTGGTAAAATAAGAAGAATTTACTTGCAGATAAAAATTGCTTAGCCAGCTGCACCATTCTTATAAACAGCACTAGCCTGGTCCTTGAAGATTATTGCCCTCTGTTGCGCACTGAGTTGCAACTGTTGAATTAATCTAGTTTTAAAACAGAGAAGCTCCCACAACCTTGCTCCAAAGACAAGTGGTAGTTTTGCTTCAATTGGTTTGTTGTTTTTTGTTTGTTTGTTTGTTTTTTGGGGTTTTGGTTTGGCTTTTTTTACACCGCATAGATGAAGATATTTTAACAGTCGAGTCCTGCCCTGGAAAGCTTTATGCAGTAGCATGATGACAAATATAGACTGTATCCTTAGGTCTGTGCAGGGAAGGCATCTGGCTCTGCAAGTGTCCTGCAGCAAGCAAACCAGTCCCCAAAATATACCTTGCCCAGGAAAAAGACTGCTTTAATTGTCACCAGACAGCATAACCATAGCCCTTTCTGATCGGAGGTGTATAACAGCCTCATGCCAGGCTAGAAAGAACAGAAACCTCACAAGTTTTTTCATATTCAGTTCTCATTCAACAGGGTGGGAGACCTCCATGGGCTTGTCAACAAGCCTCTTCTTCTGCTCTGGATCTATTATGGCCATTTTCCCCTTGACTGAGGGTTCAGGTTGTTGCTGCTGTTGCTATGTCTCAGTAACAGCCCTGGTCTGATGTTAGGAATAACCTTTCCCTCTGCCAATCCCACTGTGAAGATGGCACCTGTATGGTTGCAACAGCCTTTGATGTCAGCTGCTCTCCTAAAGTTTTGGACACCCTTTTTATCCTAAGTGGACATAAGTGGGAAGAGAAGGGTTTGTCTGAATTTCTGTTTCAGAGAAGCCAATGCTGTAGCAGCAGGAACTGAGATCTGTTGCACAGAAGACTTGGAACCTAACCCCTCATTGCTAGAAGATCAAGGACCTCTCTCAGGGTTTGTGCTATTTCTGGTGTCTTATCAATGAGGGTGTTTGATAATGAGTGCCTAAGGTTTTTTGGGTTTCACCTGTCCATTTTTTGGTTTAATTCAACCTTGGAACACAAATTCTCCAAACACCAGCTGATTCAGATGAACGGGTAGTCAGCTGGAAGTGTCAGATGATTTAGCACTACCATCCCTTGCTATTAGGTCCATGATCACCTGTGTCTGTAAGATGCTACAACTGGAAAGAGCAGAGTGACCTGAAGGGCAGACTGCTTTAGGAATATGAGAGCAATAAGGAAGTAATTCATGCCTGGGAGCTCCACACTTCAGTTGTACTGGTGCATCCCCAGCCCCTCGTTTAAAGCAGGTGGTGCATGATACCATGCTCCAGGCAGTAGATGGGGGTAGGGATCCTGAACTGAGAGCATTTAACTTGTCTATTACAATTCTGTCCTCACCTGGAGGGTGAGGATCCACGCAGAGAGGACCAAACACCTGACCTAGCCAGCCAAGCCTCCAAGTGCCAGAAGCTAAGAGGCAATGAGACAGTAACAAGAGCTGTCTGCCCTTTGTCTCTGTTACAGCTGACAGGTTTTGTGCCTAAGGAATGAATGAGAAAGCACTTTATTTAAACAGCACTATCATATGGTTTTATGTGCATGTCTGTGCTTGCACATATGTGGGGAGGGCAGCCTTGGGGGAAAATGTGGACATCTCTGATTAAAATAACTGCACGTGTACCATTCAGCTTGGGAAATTGTTAAATAAAAGATAAACCAGTCTATATAGAAGAATAGCTGCTAATATTTAAAAAAAAAAACAACAAAACAAAACTAGAGCCCTTTGGCAGCCTATCTTATATACAGATCTCTAAAGCATAAGAGAGGTAAAGCAATTCCCATCTTTCCTTGGCTCATTGCATTAGGGGACCTTGAGAAGAGGAAATGGTATCTAGAAATGTGGAGCTCTCCAAAAGGCAGACTTTCCCATTAGTGCCTGTGAAATGATTTCTAGTTTCATAATAAAGCCTTCTGCATAACTCACTATTTATACCTCTCATAAAGATTCAGCCTGCACGGATGGAAGGCAAAAGGAGAGAGGAGGGAAAAAGGCCAGAGAGGGGGAAAGTACCACCAGCAATTAATCAGATTACTTGTGGTCTAGGGAAATGACAGTGAGTGTACCCTGTCCTAGAAAAGAAATGGTTGAAACCATATCATATAATTATTTCAATAGTGCGGATGAGAGACAGTGTGTTGTATTACATTTCTATACTTCATATCACATTTTCTCCCTCTGCTGGTAGTTGGATACAGAGCTAATAGAAAACAACAAAACTCTTAAAAGACTGCAGCATTGAGGAATCTCAAAACTCTGTGGCATATGCTGAAAAATTAGGTCATACCATACTTTAGTCCAATTAGTCCTGGAAATGGCTGACAGGCATCCCATGTACAGATCAAAATAATTCTCACAGAAGATTTAAAGTGCAGCTAAATGCAACCCTTTCCATTAGAGAGACAGCAGAAATTCTCACTCATTAATGTTACAGTAAATATAGCCTGCAGAATAAAACTTGTAAGATATATATATATATATATATATTTTTTTTTTTTTTTTTGAAATAACAACTTCAGGTCTGTAATTTTAGAAATAGTATTGCTTGGCTTTGTGTTAAGATGACATTCTTTATCATACTGATTCTTCCCTTTGTTCAAGCAGTTATATGAAAAAAGATTCTTCTGTCTGTATTAAAAAAAAACAAAACCAAAGAACAATGGGTTCTTCTTTAAAACAATGGGTTTCTACATAGATTTATGTAAGATTACTGGCAGTAAGAATTTATTAATAATACTGCCTATAGGACAAAATAAATGCTACAGACTTACTTAAAAGAAATAGCTAACAAATATATAATCTGGGCTATAATGTAGATATGACTTTCCACTCCATAGGACTGGGATATTAACCTTGCACATAATGTTATTCTAATGACTACAAACCACAAATCTTAGAAACAGATATCAGCTTTGCATGGAACTGTTTATATATTCCCTGTAGCAGGTCAAAATTGGTAGCATTGAATTAATAACATTAAGCTTCTTAACTATAGGAGAAATTGCAAATATTATAGCCATTTTGTGGTTGAATAAACTGAGACAGAAAAAAATTTTTTCAATAGAGTCTAAGAATACTAATTTCTAATCCTCCTTTTATTGATACATATTAAAAGTAGATGGAAATATTTTTTTTCTTTTGGAAGGATGCATTTAGAGCAATAGTTGATGAGGCTTAGAGAGGTAAAGTGTATTTAGTATGAATTTACATAGGGGAAATCTGGCAGATGCTAAGGAATATTTGATTTAAACAAAGACATCTGCAAGAAGGGGAAGTGCTGGGAGAATAATTCTACAGTCAACATTAAAGCTGCCATGACAAGCACAGATTGAGGCTGGGATGTCAGAATGACTTTTCAGCAGTGTTGTAGCTCAGTTGAAGAAGCTAGTTAAAAGTACAGAAAATGCACAAATAGGGAAAACTTTATAATATAGCATTAATAGTAGCAATAATACTAGGAAGAGGACCATCCTGGACTTTTCATACCTTCTCACCACCTGAAACAGCTCAGTTAATGTAAAATGCTTCAGAGGGTGTGTGTATGAAAACAGCTAGAAGATGTGCAGTTAAATATGAAGTGACAGGGATTCAATGAAAAAAGTATGGAAGCAGTTCAAGCACACGGTGAGCCACTTTTTGTATGTCTTTTAAACAAGTGGTATAAGATAACCCGCAAAGGAACCTCTCATCTGATCAAAAAGACCTTTCAGTTCCCTATGTGTATTATTGAGGAACATATAAATTTGGTAAGCAACATTTTGATAGCAAAGGCAAGAGAAAATAAAGTCATACTTACTAGAGTGCAATTGGTAAGCAATTAAAAGGCAATGTATCTGTACATATTGGTGTCAAGCTCCTTTTTACTGTTTCATTCCATTACATGGACAGTGTAATTCTCTTTCCCCAATCATTAACCTTACTGGAGCAAAGGTCAAATAATAACAAATCTCAAGGTATGGAAGATTTGTTTGAGTGGGGCAGGCAAGTCCATATTTCGTAAACATTCTTATTCTTCTGCTTCTGAATATAAAAGAATTGAAATAATATTTCTGTCATATAGTGCATGCCAGTCATGCACTATAACCTTCTACATATATGCTCAACTAAATGATCAAGAGGAGAGTTGACTTTGACAAATAACTAATTTATACAGGTAAATCAAAGTTTGCTTATGTATTTAATGTGTCTGCTCCTGTAAATGTGTCTTGTATCAGTGCAGTGGTGTTTTGGAAGCCACAGGGGTGGCTCCTGTCAGAAGCTGCTGAAAGTTCCAATTCTGGCCCTGCTTCTGCCTGAGGCTGAGCAGAGATGGGAAGCTGGATGTGCCTCCCTGAGTGACATAGTCAAGAAAGGGAAAACAAAACTAGAAAAACATAAAAAAGTGACCTGTAGAGCAGAGTAGAGGATGTAGTGAAGGAGTAAGGCCAGAGAAAAGATACCAAGGTCAGGGAAGAAGAGGGGGAAACATGCCTGAGCAGCCCATGGTGAGATGGCAGCTGTCCCACTGCAACCCATGGAGGATCACAGTAGAGCAGTCCTTGAAGGACCACGGTGTGGATTTGTAGCCCCTAAAGTGTCACAGGTGGGCAGATGTGGAACTGCAGCTTGTGCAGGATCATGGAGCGTGGCCAATGTGGATCTGCAGCCGTGTAGGACCCCGTGCCAGGGGAGGTGACTCCGTGTGCAGCCCGGGCTGGAGCAGTCTATGTCTGAGTGACCGCACCTCCTGGGAGGGACTGATGTTGGATGGGTTCCTGAAGGACTCTCCCATGAGGGGGACCCCGCAATGGAGGCGGTGAAGGCTGTGAGGAGTCCTCCCCCTGAGGAGGAAAGAGCGGCAGAAACAGTGTGTGGGGAACTGACCCTAAACCCCCCCTGCCCCTCCCTGTGCCCTGAGGGGGAGGCGGCAGTGAAGGGATCCGGGAGGCCGCACCTCGAGTACCGTGTCCAGTTCTGGGTCCCTCAGTTCAGGAAGGATATCAAGGTCCTGGAGCGTGTCCAAAGGAGGGCAAGCAGGCTGGTGAAGGGACTCAAGCACAGATCCTATGAGGAGAGGCTGAGGGAACTGGGGCTGTTCAGCCTGGAGAAGAGGAGGCTCAAAGGAGACCTCATCACTCTCTACAAGTCCCTGAAAGGAGGCTGTAGCCAGGGGGGGTTGGGCTCTTTTCCCAGGCAACTCTCAGCAAGACAAGAGGGCAAGGTCTTAAGTTGTGCCGGGGAGAGGTTTAGGTTGGACATTAGAAAGAATTTCTTTACCGAGAGGGTGATCCGGCATTGGAATGGGCTGCCCAGGGAAGTAGTGGGTTCTCCATCCCTGGAGATATTTAAAAAGAGACTGGATGTGGCACTCAGTGCCATGGTCTGGTAACTGCAGCAGTAGTGGATCAAGGGTTGGACTTGATGATCTCTGAGGTCCCTTCCAACCCAGCTAATTCTATGATTCTATAATTCTATGACCGGGCAGAAGGGAGGGGTGGGGGAGAAGTATTTGGATCTGGTCAAGGTTTCTCTTTCTCCTGCTAGAGTAAATTAATTTTATTTTTTCCTTCTCAAGTTCAATGTGTTGGTTTTTTCCTGTTACCATAAGTGGGCACTGCAAACCTCCCTGTCCTTGGCTCTATTAAGGAGCCTTTAGGCAGATTTTCTCCTCCCTGTCCCGCAGGGGGGGTGGAGCCAAGGCCTGGTTGATACCAGCTGTGCCTAAACCATGACAAAATGGCTATATCTTCCTCTCAGATATTTGAAAAAATGAGCCAATGTATCACAGATGTTTTGGTTTCTTTTTTTTGGCTTTTTAGCACACCTTGTTGTTACTAGCTCCAAAGAGTTGAGTTCCTGAAAGGCCAAAAAATTTGGGAAGCGCTAAAAACACGGGTTAAATGTTAATCTCCTTTTTTATGTCTACTTGTATTGCTTTATGCGATTGGTATTCTTTAATGTAATAAAATGCAGCATATATCCATGCCTTCCCAGCAGTTGGTCTCTTGTGTATGGTCCTGACAGCTTTTTTCCCTATTAACATGTCATAGTATGGAAAGAAACACTAATGTGTTTTTAATGTGTTTTAACTGTAGGGTTCTATAGGGCATAGGATGTTGTAGCAGATGGATTTCATGTAAATGACAAGTACATTAGATGTAAAGTAACAGAAAAATATGTCATCTTGCCAGGAACCCTTACTTGCTCTCTCCCTTCCCTTCCTAGTGGCAGCTGGTCAAGACATTTATAGAAAACAGATCATTGTTTCATCTTTTACTGTGTGGAATTCAGTGGCCTTACTCATGCACGTAGGAAGATGTTTCACAACTGAACAAGAAACAAAAGATACAAACACGAGAAGCTCGTAAGAGGAGGAAGAGAGCAATGGGAAAGAAAAAAAGGAGGACACCAGGAGATTATTTAATTATTGCCTGTATGAAAAACTTGAAAAATTATAGTAATGACCACTGGGTGGATTTCACTAAGCCATGAAGAATTTCACTTGCATTTCAACTTGGTTCCACTATTTCCTTTTTCTTCTTTGTCAGCTCTAGTCTGGCATAGGCTTCCTCATGTCCATACTCTGCTATACAAATGTGCTGTGTTATCGGTCCAAATTGGGTGTATTCCTGCTATGTCAGGTACATTTTCCTTGTGTTTCATGCAATAGTCTAACTCAAGATGTCACTTCAGCATGTGTGGAATGAAGCCCAGGCAGTACCACATTTCTTCAGCTCTGAGTATGCTTGCTTTTCTATGAGTCAGGGAGATTTGAAAAATTGATGTAAAACACTACAAAGCATGCATTATTCAATGAGTATTTCTCCTTTTCCTATTTTTTTTTTTTCAGAAAACCCTAAAACCTGCCAAGTAATATCAGGAAATCAATGTTATTAATTAAAATGAATCAATTTATTTTTTGCAGAAATTTCTAAGCAATACTGAAGTTTTATTGAGAAATTTCTTCCAAAAATAAACCATAGTTCACATGCTGCTTGGAGTCGTTTACAGAAATTCTGTATTGCAGCAGGTGGCAAAACACAGCATGTGATATGGCTCCTGGCTTCTATTAAAAAGGATTATGAGTAACCAGTGAATTCAAAAGTTTGAATCTGAAAATAAGTTTTCAGCTAAAATTTATAGGTGTGAGTTAAGTAAATGATTGATTATATAATTCTAAATGCAATGAACTGGCTAAGCCAAACTGCAGCTCTGGCAGAGTCCTAAAAGGAAATGTGAAACAAAGGGAGGAGAAATTAGTGTTCTCAGATACAGTGTGGGTAGAAAGGAAAACAGAAGAATCCTGGGTTTGTAGGAATTTATATACATACTTACTTTTAAAATTAAACCTTTTTTTAAAAAGGAAACAGAGCTATTCAGGTTGCTCTGCTTCTCCAAAGTACAATTGTAGAAAAGTAGTTCAGACTTTTTATTGAATTTATACTGTTAGGTTCAGCAACCTTAATAACAGCATTAATAACAGTAGTAACAGCATTCCCTGTCCCTTTGTTTCTACAATAAGTATGCTATACACTCCATGTTTTATATTACTTTTTCTGTCAATCCACTTAGACAATTGTTCGTTGGTAAACTCACTTAAAAATCTACACAATCTTGCCTTTTTGGTATCTATAAAAAGTGGGTAGATGCTATGTTGTTCAAGTTAGAAGCAATTACATTCTCCATGTCTGTTCTTACCGTTGATAATAATCATGACAATCTTGGAATTTAAAATATTTTGTTAGGTTGCCTCCACACTAATTTTTCCACTATCTTTAAATATGACCTTCCCTGGGAACAAAATGTCTGCCTTGGTACTAGAGACTTGATGCACAAAGGACACCTCAATTGCAAGTGCAAAGGGGTTACTGTTCTGGATAAAGAGTTTTTCCCTATGGCTGGAAGCTCTCCACTGGTAGAAGACAGCAGTGGGGAAGGAAATCTGTGAACTAAGCAGGGGGTACTCTGAACTTCTGCAAGCATGCAGCCAAGGAGACCTTTGCCTGGGACTGCCCATGGCACTGTAGTGAAAAGAAACATTAAAGAGCTGAGGGGAAGAAAAAAAGTGCAAAGAGAATGAGTGGAAAGGCAGGGGTTTAATGCACAATGCTGCACTTAATGAAGAGAAAAAAGGGAGAAGGAACAAACAAGGATGCTGTCTCCTCACTCCCATTTCCTAATCTTCCCCTGAAGACAGCGATGTTTGTTCCATCTGTAATTCAGCCCAGGCATCCAATTAGTCTAACTCAAAGAAAATGACCAATGTTTTGTAATCTGTTAATGCCTTTATTCTTACTGTAAAGAAAGCATCCTGTGTTTATGGGTATTGAGGTGCCCTGTGGGTCTTTTCCCATTGACTGTGTAAGGGGGCTAGAAAGATTGGTTTCCCAAGGTAAAAAACTTGTCTGTGGCTAAAGGTTATTCTCTTCCTGCAGTACACCTTCCTTTTATACTGTTCCATACTGTGGTATTTTGGAACAGAAATATGTCATTTGGTTTATTCCTTAAGAAAACTATATTTGGATACTGCTGTATAAGAAAAAAATCTCTGCAAACTGTTGCAGACTATTTTTTTTTTTTACCCATTTTTTTCCTTGGCTTGGCTGATTTTTATAGTTCTGCCTTTCTTCCTCCTCATCAGACTGTTTATACTTAAAAAGAAATAAGCCTTCTGCTTGTTGTAAAATCAGTTCTCTTTATATTTTTTCAAGATAACATTGGTTTCTGTTGTCCTTTTCCATGTTTAAACATAGCCAGGATAAATTTCTGTTACAGCTCTTTCTAAATATTTTTCACTTTGCTCGCAGACCAATTTCCACGTTACAAAATTCAAATAAATATTCCATAAGACATTTTCCCCACCTCCCCGGCGATCGTCCCAAAATTGAAGGGGTTCAGTTTGTTCAGGTGGAGCTCACTTTCTACGCCCCCAGCACCAGCAAATCTGTTGGGAGTAGGTGGACAGTGGAGCATGCCACCCACTGCCAACCTGCTCTCCCCAAGGGCCCACCCAGAGCCTTTCATGCATGGTGCCAAGGCACCAGCCCAGAGTGGGAGTCTGCAGGAGGCACAGATCAGCTGGGAGATGCTCCACGTCATCCCTTCCTCGCTCTCTCTCTCCTGGGTAACCTTTGCTGACAAAGATAAAACCTAAGCTTTTTGTGTGTTTGTTTTAGAGGTTTTGTTCTTGGGTTTGTTTTTGGTTTTGTCTTTTCTTTGGTTTTTTGTTGACTTGCTTATTTTACCTGTAGACATGTAGTCAGTTGTAAGGGTTTAGCCTTAGCTTTCTAGCTGTACTGAAAATTGTGCAACACATGTAGAGTGCAATTATTTCTTCCGTGAGATGGTTAGCAGTATGCATCACCTTGCTATTGGAATAATGGCATCTATATTAGAGGTGTGACTGTCAGGGGTGGGGGCTACTAAGACACTATTTTTTGGTAGATAAGGCCTTAAATAGAATCTTGTCAGGTGCTTTTCTAAAAAAACAGAAAGATGAAACAAGCAAAAAAAAAAAAAAAAAAAAAAACCCCACCCAACCAAAAAACCCAAAATGTCCCAAAACTTCACCCCACATCCCACCCCCAAGTGAAAAAAAAGAAGCCCAAACAAACCCAAAAGCAAATGTCAAATTTCATATATGAAAAATAGAAGCTACAGATTCACTGTGCCATATTAGTGCCTAACTAGCATCATAGGGGGGAGTGGGTTGTTTGTGGCTATTTAGCTGTGCTGCCTGCAGACACTGCAGATTTGCTGTAGTCCAACCTCTCTGTTCTCTCAACAGGGACTCAGTGGGGGATAGGGATGCCCAGCATTAGGAAATCTTCCAATGCATTATTGCAACAGCCGTGTTTCAAACTGGAAATCATTAATAGTCCTCAAAAAGACGTATCCTGGCATCACCCCTTACTGGGAAAAGAATATGCTCTCATGAAAGACAATGAGGCTCATAAAATACAAATTAGGTCATCAATTGCTGTTGTTTTAGTATTAACTGACTTTTCTTCTCAAGTTAGCCATTTGGTTATTTGATTAATAAAGTCCCTGAAATGTTATAATTATTTACTCTGCAAACATACAGACCTCTGTGATACCAGGATCTAATCAAACATGTTAGCCAGAGACAGGTTAGCCCAGATTAGTCTTTACTGGCAGGATGCTGGGCTACTCTAGCATCTTGGGTTGTGGATGCCTGAACTTGCTCAGGGGTTCAGTGTGGTCTGAAGCATATTGGAGAGTGTACTACGGGTTATGTACTAAGTCCAGTTCTCCTGTAGCTATCTCAAAATCCAAGCTGATACCCTCTCTCCTTGCTCCTTTTACATTGGTTGTTTCCTTTTTGTAGACAATCTTAAAAACATGCACTTCTGCTTCATGAACATGTGGAGTCATGAGGATGTGGGACATGACTGCTCTCTCTGGGACAGCTCTTCTAGTCTTGAAGATCACAGATGTACTCTGGGTAAAACTGCATGCCTAAAGATGACTTGGCATGGAGTCTGATTTTCAAATTAGTGAGAGACTTTTGCAGCATCAAACAGCTTTGGGAACTAGGATCGAGGATCCAGGGAGCCCACCAGGCACCTTACAGCTGACTGAACCTGGGCCTAGGGGGTAACTGCTGATTTGCAGGTGTTGGGACAATGTCTATGTGATCTCTTAGGAATCCTGGGGTGTGGGGAAGAGGCAGGGGACCATGCAGTTGCCAGGACACACATATTTTGCTATGTGGACGTGGATTTTTGTTTGTGAGGGAAACAGGAAGGTGGATGTGTTGCAACACAGGCTGTGCTCACAGCTACTCTAAAAGTACTTTTGTGTGACCAGGAATGGTGGCACAGCCACTGAGCTCAGACAGGTCCTTTCCATAGATTTTGAGAACCAGGCCCTAATTCTCTTACTCTCTTGTTGTGGGTATGACCAGTAATAATAATCCTTAGCTTGATTTTCACTTTTTTTTGTTGTTTTTTTTCTTCAGTCTAAATTTATTTACAGGTTAGCTAAAAAAGGTTGTGACAAAAAATATTATTAGGAGTATACTGTAGGAGCTTCTTAAAATATTTGTATTTAAAAATCATTGAATAAGTAGTGAACAGACCATAATCTTTCTCGTGAGAGACATAGAAATATAACATAAGAGTTAGATACATATTTAAAGTATAACATGTATTTATATTAGGCTATAAAGATACTGAGGGGTTTGCAGTCCCTCTGTATCCCAGTGATTTCTAGCAATAATGTAATCATTTTGCAATGCCTTCTATTTTCATTACTTGCATTGTCACATAAATAAGGCATCAAAGTTCTAATACTTTTTGAACAGTGTTCTTTAAATTACAGTAATCTATGATAGTGCTTTGACCTTTTCAACATTGTGTGATTTGGTTGGTTGGTCTTTCTATTTATAGGTGTGCTGAGTGGTATGGCATGAGGGAGGGGATACCAGCTAATGAAAATACAGAATACTGGAAGAGTCAAGTGAAGGCACTGTGTTAGAGCATAAAAAAATATTTCACAAAATGCATAGCATTAAGTATTAAAATGCTGATAAGTCATTCTTGTGACAAAAGGTATAATGAGATTAGAAACTGCAACAAAAAAAATTAATCCTGTCTAATGACATAGATTGTGCCTAGACGGGGAAATGGTGTGAATTTAACTTGATCTCGTTATACTCCTAAATTTGTAATCTCATTTTCCTTCTCAGATGCTTCACTTAAGAAGGCAGCAGTGTGTGTGTGATTGGGTGTGATAGATTCTATATTTGGGAAGTTACTTAATCCTTCAACTTCAGTGCACCAGGAAGTGAGTAATCCTTGAAGGAGAGGGAAGCTTCCTAAGATTAGGAAGAGTCGTTTGGTTCTAATTCAAGGTTCTGCAGAATGCAACCAGATTTAGCTGGTTCTAGAAATCTTCCCTATTCCATTGGTCTCAGCCTTTAGAAAGCCTATTCCAGGATATAAGAATAGACACATGCAGAATAATTAGAGAAGAGAACTCCAGGACATAGATTACAAAGATGAGGTTTCAGCCATCAGAGCTGAGCAAGAGCAATGTTATGAACTGTAGGATACCTGCAGTAGATCTAGGAACCTTTCTTAGCAGAGCCATTACCCTATGGATCATGATTTTTTTACTTGCTCCGTGAAGCGGATGGCTGACAGGGAGGTGAGAGGGAAATGAGTAATGTTATTTCTTTGGAGCAAGCTATGTCTTTTCTCTTCTTCTATTTAACATTTTCTTTCAGATGTTCTAAGATGTTCTAATCTGAATGATTGCACTCAAGTCCCTGACAGATTTTAGCTGTGCTCTTTTGTCCTGAGGGGATAAAGGACATTAGGAGAACCTGCTTAGCCCTGTGCGCACATAACTGAAAATGTGAACACATTCAGGAGTATCTTCCCCAACACCTGCGTGTGTAGCTCAAGCCACAGCTAAAGTAACAGAGCCCTGACCTGGAAATCTTATATTATCTCCTGCCTCCTCGCTGAGAAAAAAAGAAATAATGTAGAATCCAGACTTTAAGTTGCAGACAGGACTGGATATGCAGTGATTTCTTTCTCAGCCTTGGAGTAGGAATATGCATGAGCAAGTAATTTGAAATTTAGGAGCTCAAATTAGTCTTTTTTCTTAGCAACTTCCTTCTTCCCACATCTCAAAACATTTTAACCAGTCCATCCCTCTTTATATTCCACCTCAAGCATTTGAGCAACATAGAAGCTTCCAAAACACAAGTGCATTTATCAAGAATACATCAAACATAAGTATGTGGCCAGAGAGGGGAGACAGGGAGAGCTGTAGAGCAGTCACAAGCTTCTGCCCCCCTAGTTCAGACACCAGAGCAAGGAAGCAGCTACCACCAAGAAGCTGTGTGCACTGCACACAGACTTCAGCCTCCTGGTCATGCTACTTTATGTGTGTAACTTAGTGGCTGTAATATAATTCCAATAAACAAATCAATTCTGTCTTTCATAGTTTTGTCTCTGTAAGTTCATGGCTTGCACACCACTCATTAGAGGAAGTATCTCAATGTTGTGGGTGGCCAGTGCAAGGCTTACTGCAAGTGTGCCCATACCTTTATTCTTAGCCCAGTTGAGCAGAGTCCTCTCTCCTGGGCTCCCTTTATTATTAATTTCTTTTTATCCAGTACTCACTTCCAGCTATCTTGCTCATTCATATTCTTCATCTCTATCCCAGCCTGTGTCTTGGTGGCCACTTAACAATTCACAGCACTCATCCAGTCTCCTGGTTTTCTGTCTTTGGAGTCATCAGTCATAAGGCTCCTCTCCCTCCCTCCCTCATGTCCCCAGTATCAGCCCTTGCCCAGCTGTTTTGTTGTTGCTGACATTTGGATCTCCCTGTAGCCCTTTTGTCTACTGCACTAGTCCTGCAGAAGTCTAAGCAGGAGAGTAAAAGATGATATCTCCCTTGCCTAAGTTGCAGTAGCCCATCTCTGGGAGCTGAGGTGCTAAACCACAAGTAGCTTTTCCTAAGAATAAGCATGTTGATAGTGAGGGTAAGGGAAAATGTACAAAAGCTGTAAAGACAGTTGATCTGGCACAGATTTTCACAACAGCAGCAATGTTGTAAGTACATCCTTAACCTTCATCAACGCATGACATGGATAACTGGATTTTTTTTTCAATCCGTCATTTACAGTTTCTTCTAATCTGGGTAAAGGTCTATGGTTGCATAGTGAGTGAGCTGTAGCTGTATTTTATACTCTACAGAGCTAATTAATTAACTTGACAGTGGGATAGAACGAGGAAGTTTGGCAAAGCCCTCAGTTGCTGAAAACAATTTCAAAACTGAAAGTGTTGGGCAGTCTTAGTATTATGTAGAATTATCAGTCATGCCCATAATATTTTGTCAGTAGACAGGGTTGCTGGAAACGGCATTCAAGGTTTATTACTGTGGTTTATGCAGGGTTAGAACACTTTTCTCACTGAAAATTGCTACCTTGTAGAGTTCTGTGTGTCTGTGATATTACTAACTGAGGAAGGATTACGTGCTGCTGTTTTAATTACAGTTGCCTTGAAGGTGGATTTTCTTCATGCAAAAAATTTGCAGATTTCCCTCCCCCTTCTCATTTCTGCAAACATGATGGTTTTTAGCTGTCAATGAGGAGGCAGTCAGTAACACAGAATATTTTTTTGGCTGCAGACCTATTTGGAGTAAAACATGTTGCCAGAGTGTTGCATCATCTCATGGTTGAGTGGCATGTCTGTGAAAAAACCCCACGAAGTTCTTCCATGAAGGTAAGGAAAAGAAACTACATCTCTGTAGTGCATTGGGGAAAAAAAAGTAGTCTGTTTTTTTACTAGCTACTGAAGAGATGAAGACTGTGTGACTCCTCTGAGGAAACTGGAGAAATGGGGTTGTTCCCCTCCTCCTGCTCCTTCTATACTCTGGCAAAGCTGTTGCATGTGTGCTCTCCTTCATGACTGTCTTTCTTTAGGGATGGGTATGTATGTTATATATATATCTATTAATATGTTTGTGTTTTACACATTGAGTTCTGAAACACAGAGGTCAGTCTTTTTAACAAGAGTCAGTTTCTTTGATGGAAAAGTTCATAAAAGCCAAATGTATTTTTGTTTTGCCTCCTGTCTGCCAGACAGAAAGCCTGACTGGCTTGCCTGCTGTCTCAGCAAACCTCATGGTTTGGTTTGCTTTAGGTCTTCGGAGAGTCCCTCAGCAGACCCAAGATCTGCCCTGGCCCCTCCTCAGGCTTTCTTCATAGAAGCATAAAATCATAGAATGGCTTAGGTTGGAAGAGACCTTAGAGATCATCTACTCCAAACTCTCTGCCTTGGGCACAGGTGCCTCTCAACTAGACAAGGGTGCTAGAAGCCTCATTCAACCTGGCATTGAACACTTCCAGGGAGGGTGCCTTCACAACTTCTATGGGCAGTCTGTTGCAGAGTCTCACCACCCTTTTGCTGAAGAACTTCCTCCTAAGATCTAGTCTAAACCTATTCTTCACTTTAAAACCATTTCCCTGTGTACTGTCACTGGACTCTCTCATAAAAAGTCTCTCTCTGGCCTTTCTTTAGGTTTCCTTCAGGTATTGGACGGCAGCTATAGGGTCTCCCTGGAGTTTTTGGTTTTTTTGTTTTGCATTTTACTTCATCTCTTGCAACATGACTTCTTTTTGCCCATCTTGTAATAGAGTTGGTTGAACAGTGCACAGCTCAGAATGCCACTGGGACCTGGCACATGCTATGCAAGCCCTTAGCAAAAGGTACATTTTTTTCACCTGTTCTAGCTTATCATTGCAAGAGTCTGTGCTCTGGTTGCTGTTGTGGTGCTAGGGTTGAAACAGAGAGCCCTTCTTCTCTTCTTTTTCTGCTGTGTCTTTGTAATTCTCTCTCCACCAAACTTACCCTTTTCCATCACAGGGGCCAGATGGTCGCCCTTTGGGAAGGGTGTGTGAAACAACCACATGCATGGCTTGTGTGTAGTCTTCCACCATTTATCTTAAATGCATGAGGAAATACTGTAGCCACCATTCCTGGTTATAGTGTCTTGACCTTCAGATGGAGAAACAGAAAAAGATACCGAGAAACTCCACAGTTACTATGAACATGTATCTCACATACTTTGTGTCCTGGTTTGGGCCAGGATAGTGCAAATTTTCTGTCTTGTAATTTTGCTTTGTGGGGGGGGAAGGAGGGAACAGAATGAGATTTAATCTGAATTGGGTGAAAACAGAATGAAAATCTGGACCGTACTGAAAGTCCACTTCCAACAGTAAGCATAGCTTCTGTATATCTCAGTATATACACAGTTTTCCCAAAGTTCAAAAAAGAGAAGCTTGCTTTTGCAGAGAAATTCTCATTTAACACACAAATTAGAACATTTTAAGTTTTAAGTTAATGTTCTTGTTATATCTTTCCTTTCTTCTCCCAATTGTGTTAAATCTTTGTGGGATTGGTCATGCTTTGTGTGATTTCTTTTCCTTGCTGCCCCACTTCCCTGCCTTCCACTTGGAGCCATTATGACAATATTCATACCTAACTGAATAACTGTACTCTCCATTTTCTTTCAATATACATTCATCTGCTGATTAAGTAGGGGACTGGCAGCATTATGTCTGGTTAAGTTTTACTGCACCAAAAATAGAACACAAATAACAGTTAAAATTACTGTTGAACCATTTCCATTGTGTAAAAATAAAAAAGTACAGTTTTGAACTGTCTGCTAAATCCTTAGGGGATGTAATGGTCTGTTGCTTTGGAGGACTTCTAAAATACTCGACCAAATTCAGTACCTGCACTGGCATGCAACAGTGACCTGGTGGCTGAAAAGCAATGAGCCTGCTGTTCTCTGCACTAAAAACTTGTGCAACAGAAATTTTCCTTTCTTTTGTCATTTTGGTTTACTGTCTCAATGATGTCAGAACGTAGCATATACTTACTGCATTAAAAAAAATAAAAGCAGACAAGCTTTTTAACTGGATTCCTTTCTAATTTGTCACATGCCTGAGCAATGACTTGATTGTCTTTGTGACAGTGGCATCCCACCTCAAGCTGTTGGGAGAGCATCACCTGAAACTCTTCACCCCCAAGACCTGTTGAAACAGTGCCCCTCAAACCTTTACCACATCAGGAAGTATTTATACAACATAAATCAAATATGTTCACCCCACTTATATGGGGCAGCCAAGTCCTTCAGCCCCCATTTCTCAAACAATGCTGACCTGTTCAGTTATCCAAGTTCATACTCAATTAGTTGTTGAGAACTACTAATTTAAATACCCCTAGGGAAAACATAAGCTCTTTAGAAGAGATACTTAGACAAGTTAAGCATGATTCATTTTAACAGCAATTTGTAAAAGCTTGGTTTCACTGAAGATTACATCTGTTGTTAAGAAGTGTTAACTTGAATAGGCAAAGACTGTGGTGATTACACATATTATCTACACCCTGAGGGAGCTGCTCTGTACTATTATTTGGAGTCAATTTCATGCTGTACTACTGAATTTGGATGAAAAACTTCCAAAAATATGGTGGTTATACTGAGTGTGAGAGTTGCAATGGTTTCCTAATCTTGCTCTAAGTGATTCGTATGAAATTCAAATGGATCGTATTTGGCCATCCTCTTTGAGGGGGAAGGTTTATGGGCAATATAAATAAAAAATGCAAAGCACTGAACATCCCCTAAATTAAGCTTGTAGGATTTTCTACAATGAGGCACAGCAGGGCTTTGTAAAGCCATCTCTTTCTTTGCAGCTATGCTTGAGAATCCTGGGAACTGGTGTTGATGTACACCTTTAGGATCTGAGCCAAATCCAGCTATCTGTGTAGGTGCCAGGAAGGCAATCCTGATGCCACAATGCTTCACCTACCTCAGTGTTCCACCTTCCTCATGAAAATTGACACGGTGGCAATAGTTGCTGGGTGGGCAGGTAACCACTGGGAGGCTGTAACACAGACTGAATGTAGGACTGGTCTCTGGCAACCTTTAAGTTTGTAAATTTGTGTGTCTTTTCCAGGTACAGATCCTGTCTCCCCACCTTGGGTGCTCCACACTACCCAGGAAGCAGTAACAGGCAACAGGATGACCAGGGCTGACAGGCTCAACAAGTTAGGTACAGTGAGGAAATAGTTTTGTTTCCCAATCATCTTTATTTAGGGGAAAAATAATTTTAAAATAAATATAAAGAACTAGAATGAAGCAAAACTTTCACCGGAAAATCTGTTATTTCAATCAGGAAGTTTTCCATATAGCTCTGATGGGTGGGTCCTCGGGATGGCTTGGCTTTGACTGAAGCTCCTGCAGCACAGGGAACTTCCATGGGCTCCCCTGTGCTGTGGCATAGAGTGGTCAGCTGGGAAGCTGAAGCCCACTGCAGGGGAGTAGATAGAAAAGGTATAAGAGCTATCCAAAATAAAACTTTTATGAGGTGTTGCAATAACTTAAATTTGAAAAAAATTCCTTTTGGTTTTAGCTTCATCTGTTATACACACACCTTGATATTTTCCACACCTCTTTTCCATGGAAAACAAACACAGCTAAGAGAAAGGGTTAGTTTGAAATAGAATGTTCTTGTGAAGTTTCACAAGAAACTTTTTAACCATCCAAAGTACTAAAATTTCAAAGTGAATTTTTCTTTTCCCGACTCTTAAAAATCTGGTTTTCTACTTGTTAATATATAGAAAGAATCAATGTGGGCAACAATGTAGTAAGAAAATGAAACCAGTTAAAGAAAACCACTTTACTCTTTTGCCATTATGTCTCTTGTTATCTGTATACTATAATTTGTGATCTTTTATAAATGTGACCACCATGTCTAAATTGAACTGTAAGGAGCAAAAAAGCCCCTTGCTTCTCATTATCTCTATTTTTCCTTTCATCTTCATTAGGCCTTGTATTTTTCTTGTAGCTTATGCTTGTTCTGAGTCAGCACCACTGGATACAACACATAATCACAGAATTTATGTGATGCTTTACAGCTACTTTGCACTCAGAACATACTGTTGGAAAAGTTGAAACACTTTTCAGGCAATTGGAAATCTGGATCTTTATTCATGGAAAATGACCAACTCTGACTGCAACCTCATTTGCTTGAAATAAAATTGTGATTGTAATGAGATTTAAGAAAAAGAGATCATAATTTCCTGACTTGTGTTCTTTATTTTCCAAGCATGAGAACAATCATACAGATTTGAAAAAAAAAAAACCCAAAAAAAATATTTTTCTTTCTTAAAAACTTGAATCTCACTTTCGCAAAAATTCAGTTGGACATGAATACATGTTAAAGGAAAAACATGTATTATTAATATTATTTGTAAATACCATGTCTCCTATGCATCACGTTCCAAAACATTAAAGACTCCAAAAGAACAGAAGTTCACAGCATACAGGGGTGTTCTGGGTTTTGGTTTTCTTTTTTGGTCTTTTATAGTTTTCTTGTTTGGAAGTTACTTTGAAACTGAGTAAAATTAATTTTACTGAGCAGTCTTGAGTAAATGCTGTTTATTAATTGAATTTATTGACTATTTTGATAGTTGTGTTTTTTAGATTGTTTATTAACATAGTTGATAAGGCAATAAAAATAGTTAATAATTATGAATTTACACAGTGCAGAAACCGACTTTTTTTCTACTTCTCCCCTTTTTATTCACTCTCTTGACCTGGAATTTATCCCTAGGGTGTTCTTCTTTGCAATAACTGAACAATTATCTGAACTATCTCTCCTTTACGAAGGTGCCCTGTCCTGGGATAATGTTGCATGTTGGACACTGCAGAGCCAGTGCTCCTTGAGGCAACTCCAGTGTGCTTGCACAGGCTGCATGGGCCTCTTGGCCTTCTCGTACACTGACACTCATCACTGGATCCTGTCCTTGGGTGCCTGCACATCAGAGTATTTTTATATTGATGCTGTTCTCCCTCTGCTCTAGCTGGTGCACAGCAAGTATGTAAGGAGTAAAAAAGAATTGCATGACAGCAAGTCATTCTCTTGCCTTTAGTGAAGCAAGCTCCTGCTATGTTTATCCAAGGCTATCACCTTTCTGAACTTTTATTTGCTAATTGGAAAGAACAGTAGCAATATGAACTGCATCAATATCTGTCGCCAAGAATTTATCTGTTTCTAGACCTATGTTTCTGCCCTGGAGGTCAAGTATAAGATACATTCTTAACCAGAGTGTTAGAAATATGCTTTGCCCAACCTTGTCTTACCAGTTCATCAAACAAAAAAAAGTCTGAAACATGCCAAATATGTGACTTGGGTAGCTGGGTTGAGAAGTGACTGTGCCTGCAGTTATGCTGATGCATCCATGGCACCCTGAAGTGTGGTGAAAAACAGCAGGGGAGCATAGGGGACAAAAAAGTCATTGGCAGCAGAAACAGGACACATGTCTACAGCCTTGTCACAACTTCAATTTGAGTTTTTGGGTTGACTTACAAGCCCCACGTTGGATAAAGTTAAGATTTTTAAAAATCTCCAAGGAGAGACATCCCTGGCCCTCTTAGGGCAATGCTCCAGTGGTGGACCACCTTCTCTGAATCCACTTTTTCATTGCATCCATTTATCCCTTACTTTGATGCAGTCATTGCCTCTCATCCTTTCAGAAATCTTACATTTAGATGTCTGTTCACATTTAGACCATGTACAGATCTGGAACAATGATTTCCACATACTGTGAAAAACATTTTTTTTTTTTTTTTTACTGCATTCGATCACTTTTGATCACTTCCTTGTGTCCTTTTGCTCATGAGGACAAAGAATGGCCTCACCCACTCAAGCCTCTACTTGTGGTTCTCTAAGCAAACATGAAATGTAAGTAGCAAAATAAATTAAAAGGCCATTTTCTGTGATTAGCCATGTCCTCCTGCTGAGTCTAAGCCCAAGAGGGCTGAGGTTAATGGGCAGAAGCCAAAGGCTCCAAGATCTTCCTTTTTCTCCCCTTCTTTTCAACCTTTCTACAGGCTTTCAGAGAAGACTCTTTCTGCAAGCCTGCTCCCTGCAACCCTGCCCAGGAGGCCTGCTGCCCTGCTATAGAGAGCAAAGAGTTTTGATAATGCATCTGCTGCTTCTCAAGGAGCCTGACCTCAGGACTGGAAGATGCTTTCCTGGTGAGTCAGTGGACTGATTTTAGCCATCCTGCCCTCCTTCTGCTCAGTTACATACTGTCCATAGTTGTATACTAAGCACTGCTCTCAGCTTCCTTTTCTCTTTGCCATAGCATCAAGATAGGATTGTACCTTTTCCTTAAGATAAGAAGGTAGAGATCTTTTCAAAGCTGATACCTTTATGTATTATTTTTCATAACTGGCAGTTTCATACAGGGACTCAGCTCAAGTCACTTGCCCAGTCTGACAGTCTGAGTAAAGATGAGTATTTTATTTTTCATGTTATTGCTATTCTACATGGTATTCATGACTATTGTAAGTTTTTGAACACAGCTGAACTTCATGGGTGTGCTTTTTGAACATAGCTGAACTTCATGGGTGTGCTTCCCATCATTTCTTTAGGCTAAGTGGAAAGAAAGTGTAAGGCAGCACAGAGTGAGAGCTGAAAGAGAAGCTGCAGTACAAGACAGTAATTAGTAGTTAGCCTGGCAACCTTTAGCAAAAATTGAATCTTTACAGTCCAGTGGTCTTCTTACTGACAATACAAACACAAAAGCTTGGTCACAGACTTGATACTGCTGTGTGGGCTTCAGGAAGTCAAGAGAGACAGCAGACTGAGAAAAGGCTGGGAGAGCTTAGCCTTGCAAAGAAGCAGAGGCAGCATATCTCCAGGCACTTGACCCACTGATCTGAAAATTATAGTCAGACAACTTTCTTGTGTGTTTTTTTTTTCCCAGACAACACAGTTTTGTGTTTATAAATACACATTTTCACCAAAGGAATGCTGAAATTTCTGAATTTCTTAATATTCTGGCAATGTATGGAATAGTTGCTATATTTTGCAGACTGAGCCCAACACATCTATCTTTCTCAATAATCTTTCGGTGCAACTTCCTCCTGAGTGGAGCGAAAACTGTACCCCAAGTCTTATTTCAACTTTATAAGCAGCTGGACAACAGAACTTGGCTGCTGTATATGGGGAGGTTGTCAGCAATAGGGCCATGAAGGGCAGAATACTGCAGCATGGGGCTCTGGCTGGTGCCCAGGATGAATAAGTACACCTAGAGATAAAAGCAGTGCTTTAATGCCCTTCAGAATGTTGATTAAGTGGTCAAGTAGGGAAATTTCCTGGGCTTGATTCCTGCTCATAATGAAGTTATGAGGTCAATCTGGGCTTGAAGTCTGGCCATAGTCCTGAATGTATGCTAAAGAGTAAAAAATCACTAGCTTTGGGAATTAAATCAGCTTTTTTTTCTACTGCTTTTTCTGATACAAATATGTTTAATTCCATTTTTCCCACTTTTGAAACCTGTCTCTTCATTCGTCTTTGATCTGGAGTGTGCGCAGTGCCTCTTCTGTGCTTTTCCTCCCCTTCTTCTTTCAAGACGCATTGTGGCTTCTATTGTGTTCATATCAAAGTCTTAGAAGTGTTTCCTCAGTGAGAATTACAGGTCATCAGGACAGCAGTAACTGGACTGTTATTATTTATTAAATATATCTTGTGTAGTGCAGGTACTCTTGATCTGGACTGTAGTACAGTGAAAGTGATAGGAAATGATCCTTAATTAATTTGGCTTCTCTTCCTGAAGTAATTCAGCACTCCCACTGAGAATTAACTCATCCACCTCTCTTTCTAATAAACATGACAAGAAATAACATAAACCATTGCTTTCAAAATATTTTGTTTTCCTGCAACTCAAAAGGAGCTTTTTTATAAAGTTTAAAAAAATTATGGAATTATGGATATAAGATGAATAAAAAATGATCTAGGATTTTACTTGGAAAACCATTCCCATACATACATGGGCTTGTCATTTTGAAATGAATTTTTCATAAAAAGTTTCAGCTCAAGGGACCCAAAGGGATCTTCAAATTTAAGAATTAATAAGTATTCTATCAATCAACTGATCTGTCAGCAGTGTCCACACCAAAATCTATTATTGTCTGCCATCCCTGAGTACTTTGAGTTTTTCATGTTTACTCACAGTTAATGTAATGTATCTTTACATGGTATTATCTGCAGTGTATAGTTAGTCCAACAAAACTAGGCAGCTTCACAGATCTCTAAAAGCTACTTATTAATTCAAACTTCAAACTTCACTCCATCGGAACATAATGAAGCTTACATCTAGGGTTGTTATTTGTCAGAGGAAGAGCAATTTCCAAATTGTCAGGTCTCTCCAATAACACAGTTCCTTCCCAAGCTGTCAGTACTGTGCTCTTTTCAGGCTGCCAGGTAGGAGAGAATGAGCTGGCTTTGTGTGCAGCAAAACCTGTCTCAGCTTCACACTCGCATCCCAGCCTTGGAAAGCTCAGGCAGTTGTGTAAGGATCTGTGCTCATACAGTACCCGAGATGTAGTTTCCTTTCACCTACATCCTTTGTCACCTTCCTCCCAGTCCTGATTTTTCATTTGTGACAACTTGCATAGATTGTGTGGCACGCCGGAGGCGGTGGAAGAGTCCCAGAGAGAAATCCCAGCACTAACTTTGCACATCAGTTGCCACCCCATGAGCACCATCTAGCTGACTCCTAACACAACAGCATGGCATTCTGAGCAGGTGCAGCCACTGAAATTCAATAAAAAAAGCTTTCCATGCTATAGCTTGGTGATGTAAACTATAAAAATAGTGAAGCACCTGGGAGCCTGATATCCATACAAACTGCTTGCTGCAAACATGTCTCGTTGTCTCGTGGTGCAGCAATACATTCTGCTACAGGGTGTCTGCCTTCACAGTCTGAGAATTGGGGTTTTTCCCCGTTAGTACTGTATAAATAGCAAGAGTATTGCATACCATTTGTTTTCAGCTGATCAGTCCTCTGTGAAGACAGCACTGTGCTGAGGGAGAAGCACTGAACTGGAGCCTGAAAACCTCCTTTTACCTGAAGGCACTGTGTGATTCCTCATCTGAGAAACAGGATTGAGACCTTATTTGTATAATTTTTATTCAGAAGTATTCTTTAAAGATGACTTAATTACTTTTGGCATGGTAATTTCAAAATGAAAATTTCTGTTACATTCATAATTAGGAAGGGTTTCTACTCCCTTTTGAAGGAGAACTATAGTTCCCTGGCTTGTGGGTTTTTTGGGGTTTGATGGTTTGTTTGGTTTTTTTCTTAAGATTTTACATCATTTCCAATCCTGATAGCGAAAGTCTTGCTGACAAATTTCCCTGGAATGGTGAAAGCCTACCAGCACAGAAGCACTGCATGTTGCTAGTGTTAGGATTACATGGATACATAGCAGGGATGACTTGCATTGCAGAATTGGAGGGATCAGGGATCTGCTGCCCTGAGTGCAACTGTGAACTATGAAATTGCATCTTTCATATTTCTTTCAGTTTAAGTAGATAATTGTTTGTTCTTTTGTTTATATCCATATCTCATGTGTTAATCTTTCTTCAGGCAAAGACAGAATACCTGCTTTCTTTACATCTGATGCCACTTGGCTGCAATAACTGCAGAATGGTATTGAGTGAAAAGGCGGTGGGAATTGGAGGAACATAGTGAGGAGCTATAGAAGAATTCTGTTTGTTATTTAATATATAAAAAGCAGTTTCCAGTCTGACTGCAAAAATCTGATCACATTATGCATGTCCTGTATTCCAAATGAACAAAACATACTGGGCAGTGTAGTAGTCAGTTATTAAATCCAAGAGGCACTGAAACCATCTGAAAAAGTAGACTGTATCAGCTCACACATCCCTCAGGTGAACAGAAAAAATATCAAAAAAAAAAGTTGATAGCTTTTCAAATTAAAAGACCAATTTTCACCTGTTAGGAAATCATGGTTATACCTTCCAGAGAACAGTGGATGGTGCTTTGTGCGTGATGTTGGTTGTCCCTGTGAGCTGAGCTGTTAGTACCACCAGTTCGGTCTCTCCACGATGTGCTGCTGGTGAAATTAAGGCTTTTCCATTGCCTGTACTCTGCATAAAGTGTTACTGTGTTCTCTATCCTATCAAAATCAATGTGGCTAGTATGGGGTTTCCTCTAGATCATGAAGTGGTGGCTCTCTACCAATTGCTTTGAAATAATTTTGGCAGCTTTCTCATTTTACTGGCCAGTATCATTGAAGGTGTGAGAGTTGGATAGGAGTCAGCAGATTCGTCTGCTATGCTAGAGTCCAGCGGACTGCTAGCTCTTGCTAGAACATGGTTCTACAACTTGCCAGAGAATTACTACAGGGTTTCCAAGATAAGCTAGAAATATGTATCATTTTGTAAATATAATATGTTAATATTATATATATAAATGTTAATTTATAGACCTATTTATTGTGAAACTTACGTCTTGTTTCTTCGAGAAAAATGAATGGTAGTTCTTCCTTCACCTCGTTTTCTGAATGCCTAATTTAAAAACTACTTCCTTCATCTCCAGCCATCCTATAATGTTTTTTTTTTTAAACATGATTGGTTTAAGCACAAATATTTTGGAAAGCCTACAGGTGAGCCCATATCAGAAAACTGATGTGATTTTTTTTTTCCAAGTCCGGTCCCTAAACACCTCACGTGCAGTGTTGAATTTTTCCATGAAGGGGTCCTTTATAAATCATTCTGCCTTAGTGAACTGAAACAAACTACAGGAAGCTACATACACTCAGGTACTGGTGTACCTTGGGATGTAAATGAAGGCCTATATGCTTAAGACAACAGTAACTCTGATCTAATTTGTGTGTGTGTTGATCTGGGAGTTAGGATAGAGGTATTTCCCCAACTCTCCTATGCTTGCATGATGTTACACCTACTAAGAAGGGCTTGTATGCCATTGAAGGGCTGGTGCAGGAGAATTGCATTTATTTTCCTGTGTATGTCTCACATTCCTGGTATGGTCTTTGGCCAATTCTCTTTACTCTGTGACTGATTACTTACTTGTAACTTACAATGTTGTCCCTCTTCTTCTCTTGGCATATATATTCTTTGCTTCTAGAAGGGCATTCAGCAAAATGTGCGCAAGGCATGAAGACTATAAAATACAAAACCCCTGTGAATTTATTCCTTTTAATTGTATTCCATATTGTATTCTTGAGTACCTTTTGTAAAATGGTGCATAATCTTTAATGAATACAAGACTTTAAGGTCTCCTTTGGATTTAAATTCCAAGTATTTGCATAAATTTAGCTCCATAAAATTTATTGGGAAATCAAAATGCATACACGGATGTACCTTTCAGAACTTAATTTTGTAAACAAGGCATCATATTCTGCTCTCACTGAAGCTGGCATAACTATGGTAAAATCAATAGATTTACTTGAGATTTATATCTGGCTAAGTGAGAGCAGCATTTGACCAAAAGACTCCAAAGCAAGAGGCGCATAATTAGTCACCTGCCCAGCAAGTGCAGCCTACTCAGGAAATTTACAACGAGAGTAAAAATTTTGTGCAAATCAATTTTTAGTCTGCTTTATTATCCACATTTTCCATCCCTATCCCAATCTTTTGTTAGTTTAATAAGATTTTTTTTTCCTTGCTTGCACATCGAGGAGTCCTGCTTTTTCCAGATACAAAGTCTCAGTGCTATATTTTTGTGGACAAAGAACCATCAGTTTAGTTCAGTAAGAGATTATGTACAGGCAGAGCAACTGTCTAATCAAGATCTGAGGAGCTTTGAAATAGTAAGCTTGATTTCTCATTCAAGTTATTGCTGTTATCTACCTTTTTTGATGCAAACATGTTCAGTAAAAGGAGTACCTTATAAACGGATTCAATGCCTTAACATCGCTACAAAAATTCCCAGCTGAGAGTGTATTGTGAGCAAGTGAGTTTATACAAATATCCTGCATTACCCTAACCTTAACATATGATGAGAAGTTATTTTCCTTTCTGTATTGCAGAGATTTTTGTTCAAGCAGCAGTGTGCAGTCACATGCCACAGCCTAAAGCTACCTACCACTCTTTAATCATTTGGTAGCTCTGCCTCTCCCAATACTACCCAACCTTCAATTTTTCTTCCAAAAAGTATATGCTGGTACTTATATTTTGAATTTTTTTAAGTCATTAACTCAAGTATACTGATGGGACTCAAATATCATATCAGATATACTATATTGAGTACACATATAAGGTATATTATACACCCTATTGTAGTGAGACAGGACCAGGTGCCCTGAGTTATTGATGAGTGTGTGTGGGTTCACCTGTGTCTGGCCTCCCTCCTGAGCATGTGCAGGAGCAGGGGGCCAATAAGAGAGCAGCTGACACCCCCAGAGGGGCTCTCACTCTTCAGTGAGGATGGAGAAGCCCACAGCTCGAGGAGCCCCAGGAGCAGGCAAGAAGGGGTAGATCCCGGAGCCCCAGGAACAGCCCTAGGACATCGTCCAGGAATGGGCTAAACCCCAAGGCCTCAGGATCAGCCCTAGGAGCAAGAAGGGCTCCTCCCGCTACACCCTATTGCATTACACTACATAACATAATGTAATATAATATCGCAAAATATTATATTACATTAAGTTACATGGCATTATATTAAAGTATAAATTAATGTATTACATTAGACTATAATTATTATAATAATTTGATTTGGTTAAAAAATATAGTGCCTACTACAGGCTGATGAAAACATACTTTAAATGTATGCTAATATGCTTAGGTAGAATAAGTGTAACAGCCTCATCTCCTGTCGATAAAGAACTGTTATAAGTGCAGTGCCAGTGCATTAACACACTCAGATCTAGTGGTAACCTTTCCTTTAAGCAGCACTTGCTGAATTTGAAATAATATTTCTCTCTAGAAACAGATTGCATTTTACCAGGGAAAAAGGACATTTAGGAAGAACATGGAACTCAACATTTGCTGTGCCAAGGAAATTTGTAGAAAAAGCAACAGATCCACAGGACTGATCCAGGATTATACTTGGGACAATTATTCACCCATTATCTTGTTAGTATTTTTTATCAATCAAGAATTATAAAATAAGTTAAAAGAACCCCAAACAAAACAAACAAAAAGAATGAAAGGAGAAAAGCACTATGCATGATCAGGCACCCCCTGAATTTAGAATTTATATATTTGACATGCATTGGATTCAATGTTCTTTGTGAAGAGACCATATGGAACAGTTGAACCTCTCTGTTCAGAGTTAGCCTCAACCATTTCCCATTCAGAGCACTAAGGGTGCACAGTGGATCAATTTGTCAATTGATTTTTTAAAAAACTTTTTTTTTAGTTGGCTGTGGTTTTTTGGGGGGTTATTTGTTTGGTTTGGTTTGGTTATTTACTTTATAACACCACAATTTGGGCACTTCCAGGAAAATGCAGCACAATGACAGCTCTGGAGTATGCTGCAATATCACAGCAAGTCAGAGATTGGTGCTGGGACAAAGATCTCAAGTTTTCCTCTCTCCCATATCATTCAGTCTGTCCCTAGGTTTCTTGAGCAATCATACACTTTGGTCACCACTAGCACCCTGTAGACCTTTGGTTTTACAACAACAAAAAGAAAATAAAAAGGCGAAGGAAAAGGAAGGAGAGAAAAAGAAGGAATGTTTCACTGGTACATTTCAGATCTGGTATGATGGTTCACCTTTCAACCTCTTCTGTGATAATAAGCTCAGAAAAAGAGAAAAGACTGTAGAAATAAATTGTGTAAGTGTGTATTGTTTGCTACACAAAGGGTTATTGTTGCTCACTGCATGTATACTTAGCATTAGAAAAGTTTTAAGGATAATACAAAAAATGAGATGACATCTGCCAAAGGCATTGTAAGATTAACTAGAATAATTGCACTTCCAGATGGAGGGAAGTTCAGAAACAACTTAATATTTCTGACCTTAAGGTCTTGAAGGAGATGTGTTCAGTCTCTGGAAGCATTTACTTCTTTGTTCAGTGACAACTATTCCTTTATTCCTTCCACACTTGCTGGTTTATTGCTTCATCAGTGGCATTGCAATGGCATCTGTCTGTGTTTTGCAAAGTTAAGATTGCATCCAGAAGAATGTTGAGCATGGGCAGGGGAATTGCAACAAGGGAATAGGTGATGGCAGCACATACAAAGTAAAGTAGGATGAGCACAAGCACCTGCTTCTGAAGTGAATCTCCATGTTTGCAAACTGGTTAAAAGCTGAGCTGTCTTCTTTATTGAGATGAGAAACAGGGCAAAGTGGGACCCCATTAGAGGTGGCAAGGAGAAGTTTCTTTGTTGGATAGCTAGGAGTTTAGTTATGATTATTCTTTTGGGAAAAGTTTTTTTGTCGTTGGCTGAAGGTGAAGGCTGATTCTCAAAAATGCCTTCTGTGTTGCCTGTTTTTCCATTCAGATAAAAAGCTCCTCTCCATTTCCAAAGAAAGCCCATGTGCTCCCTTGACATATAGTTCCTGCTTGCAAGTGGCCTTTTTTTAGGGTCACTATACACCAGACTCTTTGACCAATACTGTGTGAACAACCAAAAAAAAAATAAATCTATTCATTGCTACTTAACATCAGATATTAATTCATTTTACAAAAGAAGTGCTTACTTGGACATTCTCTGTTGTTCCATGATCATATCAAAAGCAGAGCACAGATGAAGCAAGCAATGTCTTGTACACACATCACTGCTGTCTTGCAGTTATTCATCAGCATCATGCATCAGGTACCATGGGTGAGCAGATGCAGGCACAAGGAAAGGACAACATCACACCAGGGCAACTTGTACAACATTAAAGACCAGGCTGTGCCACCATTCCCCAAAATTCCCTTCTTTCCTTCAGGATGAGCTGCTATTGCAGACCATGTGCTCACCTAGGAGATGCTGATATTCCTCTTTTTCGGTCAGAGCTGCAGCAATCCCTGGCTGTTGCATTTAAAGGTAAAGCAGTATTTACACAGTTATGGCACATGTAATGCCTTCTGAGACAACTATTCTGCAGTGACAGATGTTGAAAGAAGTATCATTTGTGGAAATCCTGCTGCATTTTTAAGTTATAATTGGCAAATATCAGTGTCCCATCTCTATGCAAATATAATTGATTAGGATTTAAAGGGTTCTGCACTCATTAGTCCTGGACCTCTGGCAGTCAGAGAAATACTGTAGAGAACATATATTCATGTATATGAGTCCTAAATGGTATACATTTGTCATCAATAAGAGGACTGTGGAGACTGCTCTGCTGACAAGATTTCCTGGTCTGTTTTCTGTACCTCATGGCCAAAAGGCACTGTGTCTTTATATGTTCTCAGATAATGAGGAAGCAGGAATGTAAGGACCTAATTAGACTACAGTAATTCATGATAAAAAATAAAAGATCCCATAGGATAGCACTGGAGAAAAATAAACATTTCAAGAATGAAGCCAATCCTTCTGTCCTTCCATTTTTTGAGTATTACTTTTGTTTGGGTTTTAAAATACATGACAGATTATATAGTGTTAAGCAATACTGAAAGGAAAAGGCTTTGAAAAAACATAGGAACTCTGAGCTTCCTGCAGTCACTGGAGGATATTAGATCATAAAAGCATAATGACACTGCTTTAAAGGGATATGCACTTAGAAATATTACTTTTTAAAATAATATTCTGCTTTACAGATCTGTTGATAACTTTGGATGAGCATCCTGTACAATCATGTTTTGTTCTAATATTTGAACACCTTGAGTGTCAAAACAGGTAACACAAACAAGCATTATGAAGGTATAATTTTGAGCTGATATTCACCTCTTCCTCTAAGGCAAATCCATTTATTCTGAGTCTGATGGTCTTTTGCTGAAGGAAGCAGAGACACCCTTGAACTGAAACTTAGATGACAAAATCTTCATGCAAGATAGAATCCAGCATCACCTCTGGTTTCCGTGAATTTAAGAATAACCTTTGTACTGCTCTTCTGCTGAATTCCAATTTGTATTTTATGATGCCGATGCATATCTTGATAGTTATGCTGTGGAGATATTTAACTACAATGTTATTTTCAAAGATTAAAGAGTTTGCTAAATCCTTTATAAAACACCTTTGAAAAAAAGCAGCAAGGAATTTTATGAATAGCAAATATGTGAATCTGTAACACATTTCTAAAAATTACAATACTGTTATAATATTGGTATCTTTTAACAAAGGAGATAAAAAATCTAAAGACTAGTTCAATGTAGTTTTATTCTTCAACTGAAATATTCATTATCACCTTTCATTATTTCAGCTCCCTGATCTTTATGAAAAATGCAAATTATTTAAATTCACTCATTCAAATTTCCCACAGAGAGGAAAAAATATTGAATCCTAATGTGTATTGAGTGACCACAGACAATTTTATAGGAGTGTAGCTCCAGCCAGGATTCTAAATTTGACTTCAGTATTTTAATTAAAATGTGCAGAATTTCCTCTACAACAAAATGAAAAAGCTCATCATGAAAATGAGAATTGTTATGATAGTGTTCACATTTCATAGGGTTTGCATTTATTCCATTATAGAATAATCTTACAAATCTACATCTCATCTTTTTTTAATTTTATGTACTGTATCATGTCAAAGTAAAGAGGGGAAAAAAAAAAAAAAAAAAAAAAAAAAAAGAAGAAAAGAAAAAGACGGAAAACTTCATTCCCTGAGTGTTCTCATAGTTTTTAGAGAAATGGTAGAAAATTACATGTAAGAATCTCATTAGTTGGTAAGACTGTTGCAGAGGTTTTTTGACTGCTGATATTTACAAGGTTTCCTCACTACAAATGGCTTCTGCTTTCTGCTGTTGTGACCTATGCTCACTCAATTTTAATTTTCTTTCTTTCCAGCTCCTTCTGCCCAGCCCTTCCCTCTATCACTAATATTCTATTTCTCTGCCTTTTGAGGACTTCCCCTTACTAGCACAGTCCTGGCCTTTTCACCCTTCAAACACAGATTCCACTGATGTGCTTTTTCCTGCTTCTTCCTGTGCTTTCTCTTCTCCAGGAGAAACAGAATCATAGAATAATCATAGAATTGGCTGGGTTGGAAGGGACCTCAGAGATCATCAAGTCCAACCCTTGATACACTACCACTGCATTTACCAGACCATGGCACTGAGTGCCACATCCAGTCTCTTTTTAAATATCTCCAGGGATGGAGAATCCACTACTTCCCTGGGCAGCCCATTCCAATGTCTGATCACCCTCTCCGTAAAGAAATTCTTTCTAATATCTAACCTAAACTTACCCTGGCACAACTTAAGACCATGCCCTCTTGTCTTGTTGAAAGTCGTCTGGCAAAAGAGACCAACCTGGCTACAACCTCCTTTCAGGGAGTTGTAGAGAGTAATGGTCCGCTGCCTACTCATAGCACATCTCTTAGACACCACTGGGAGCTGAGCCTTCACCGATCACACCGTAACAGGGATGATACTGTAAGCACTTATTCATGTCCTCAGCAGAGGGGTTTGCTGAGGACTTTCGAGGAGGAGAAAGCTTTCAAAGGGCTATCTGCAGATTTTCTCTTCTACCACTGTCTCTCACCTAGGAATGATAAGCTATATGAATTATCAAGGAGGGAACTGGTAGCTGTTTTGTGTATTTCACTTATTCTACCCAGGCATTTTTTTGTGTTTGGTACACTTATTTTGCTATTCTTTTGTGGGTTTTTTTTGTTTTGGGTGAGTTTTTCATGACTTTGTATAGATTGTTTGTTTATTCACTAAATAAATAAGAGGAGAAAACAGCAACGGACTTCAGGTAACCTGTGCACAAGTAAGAAATTATTCATAATCTGTTCTCTAATGACCTGCATTCGGTATAAATTTTACATCACAGCCCACAATGGCAAATCACTGTATGACTGGTAGTGTCTGCTTTGGGCACCATGAATGAATCATAGGAGCCCACCATATACCCTGAAAACTGTTGGACAAAAATTTAGGCTTTACAATTTCCTCTCCTGAGAGGAGACAGTTTACTGGCTAGAGCTGTGCTAAAATATGGAAGAGAAAATAAAGTGCTATAATTGTGAGTGTTTATCACAGTTCCAGTTTATTCTGTTCATAGGAATTTGAACTGAACAGGGTAAATCTGTGCCTACAATACAAATGAGATCATCTGCAAACAAAGCAAATGGAAGAGATACTTTTTATGGCTTTGTTTCATAACTCTTCTTTTTGGGGAACTAGTCTTCAGTTCATGTTTTTCTCATATGCCTTCATGTTAAAGAAAACACACAGTATATTAACTCTTCAATTAAAAGAATTTCTGGTTGAGTAGAAAATTAATATAGAAAAGCTACTACTGGTCATGGTAGTAGATTTGTAGAGCAGGTAGGGAAAACACTAAAAGATGGTATAACTCCAATTCATGTCTGTGATGGAATCTCGTCAATAATACAAAGTGCAGTCCCTTCAGTTCGCTTTCTTCCACAGGTCCTAGTGGCACCTAGAGAGCAGCCTGGTAAGCAATGGCATTTGGAAAAAGATGATGGAAGGCATGTAGAGTCACTTCGTCACCTCTTTAACCCCTTTTTCTTTCCCCTCTTTTCCTCTTGCCCAGAATGTAAGTAACGTCACTTTTTAACCACATTTGCAACCGGGATCTTCTGGGATTGGAAAAGCAGTTTCATAGGATGGTTTCAGTTGGAAGGGACCTTAAAGAGCATCTAGTTCCAACTCCCCTGCCATGGGCAAGGACACTTCTCACTAGACCAGGTTGCTCAGAACACCATCCAACCTGGCCTTGAACACTTCCAGGGATGAGGCATCCACACCTTCCCTGGGCAACCTGTGCCAGTGTCTCACCACCCTCTCAACGCTACAGAATTTCTTCCTAATGTCTACCCTAAATCTACCTTCAACCAGTTTAAAACCATTACTGCTTCTTCTGTAACTACATGTCTTGTAAAAAGTCCCTCTCCAGCTTTCCCATAGGCCTCCTTCAGGTACTGGCAGACCACTATAAGGTCCCCCCAGACCTACCCATCCATTTCCACACTCCAGTCACAGGGGTCATCCCACTATGTTTCAGTGATGCCAATAACATGACAGCCCTGCAGGCATGCACACCTTTACTAGGTTGACAACCCTATTGCCAAAGATGCTCTCCCCTTTTGCTGACAGATGAACCACATCAGCCCCTGGAAGACCAGGTTTCTTGAAATGAGTCCCATGGTCTAGGAAGCAAATGCCCTGACTGTGGCACCATTTCTTGATCACAATAAATGTAACCATTTATTGATTTTCCCAATACAATTTTGCCTTCTCAATCCCCTTTTCTTTGACCAGGAAGACTGATGAAAAATCTGTCCTTCATCACCACTCCCAGGGCTCCTTCATAGTCCTCAGGGTTGCAGATTTCCCAGATGAGTAGAAACTTGGTAAGACTTCAAGTGGAAATGCAGCATACACTCAGTTTCTTAAACAAAATAGTTTCATCAGTTTAGGGTAAAGGAACACATGCAAGAGACTCTTTCAAAGCTCCTTTTGTTGTGTGGTTGCTTAAACCCCCAAAATTGCTGCTGGACTGCCTATGTTTTATGTCTGGCCCCTGAACTGGAGCTCACTAGCTATGATTGACCTTCTGCATTAAGGAAGGATAGATGCTTCCCCATGATGCCCAAAACAGTGGGAATTCTGGGGACCAGCAAGAAACCAGGAGAGCATCAAAAATCCCATCAGTGCCTGCAACAGGGCTCTGGCAAAGCCCTGCATCAAGTCAGGGTCCTTAAATCCTGTGAGAATCGTAATTTACAAAAAGTCTTTTGAGTCACATCAACACCATGCAGTACTACAGGCTTGGGCAAGAGTGGCTGGAAAGCTGCCCAGAGGAAAAGGACCTGGGGCTATTGATTGACAGATAGCTGAATATGAGCCAGCAGTGTGCCCAGCTGGCCAAGTCAGCCAACAGCATCCTGCCTTGTATCAGAAATAGTGTGGTCAGTCAGACTAGGGAAGTGTTTGTACTCAGCACTGGTGAGGCGACACCTCAAGTACTGTGTTCAGTTTTGGGCCCTCCCCTACAAAAAGGACATTAAGGTGCTGGAGCAGGTCCAAAGAAAGGCAACAAAGCTGCTGAAGGGTCTGAAGCACAAGTCTTACACGGAGTCACTGAGGAAACTAGAGTTGTTTAGCACAGAGAAAAGGAGGCTGATTGGAGACCTTATTGTTCTCTACAACTACTTGAAATGACGTTTTTTCCAACCAACACTGATTCTGTGATTCCTTGAAACAACCCAGCAGCACTGTTCTCTTTTTAAGAGGCTGCCCAAAAGAGCAAGAGATGACAATAGCTGGGACACAGCAGAGAAAGCAGTAAACATTTCATGGGACTGCAGAGGCAGAAACAGAGCATGCCTGTGTTCACTAAACAGCTTTCTGAATTGCAGACATCAGCCCTTGATTTTCTCATCCTTGCTCTTTCTCCTGTTTGTGTATTTATGTTGGTAAAGGACTAAGGCTCCATTGTCATTTGAGTATGTCACTATTTTTTCGCAGCTTGTAAAACTGACTACAGTCTATGTGAAGACAGGCTTATCTACTGGCTTCCAGTTGTCTCTGAGATTTCCAAATGAGAAGGTTGCCTGTTTCTTCTTAGTCTATCACAAGAAATTATGCAGCAGTTCATGCCTTAGGTTTAGGAGAGCAGTCACAGGAAGAGTGCACATCTTCCTACTGTCTGCCCTATCCCACCCAAAGAGATGCTGGAGATGCTGTCTGGTCTGCTTGGGATGATTCTCATTGGCATGACTTTAACCTAAGATGACCTCTGCTGTCGATAGGAAAATCCAGTGTTGTTTTTTGTTCTGATGGTAAACATCTGAGGTGTTTCATTCTATAATTTTGAAATAACTTGTATACTTTGTTAATCAGTCATCTTTTCTTTTCCTGAATTTTGTATTATTTGAAACAATCCCTTGTTTAAGAATGTCAGAATAGCAGAAACCATTTTGTAAAATGAGACTTGCCATTTGGTTTAGTAAAATGTGAGCCTAAAGCACTTTTCCCTTTAAGCATTAAAAAAAAAAAAGCCTTTCATACACTTCAGAAAACTTTAATTTATTCAATTTTATTTGCTGCAAAATGTCCCTTACTGATTGACCTATGCTGCTATAATTTGTTATAAATTATAGCCAGAGTGGGAATGTCGAACTGTGATATACAGCTCTATTCAAATCACATTCTCTTTTCTACCTCTGAGGAGCTTGCTTGTTATGGTGACCTGTGAGTTATAAATAGGACAGCATACAACAAACTCCATTGCAAAGATATGCCAGAAAATATTTTCTCTGTGGGGAGAGAAATCTTTTAAAAGAGCCTTTCAGTTTTCCTGCTTTGGTACACACATCAGGAGTTTCCTGTCCTGAGTATCCAAAGACTCAACCAGATAGGCAGGACTCTTCAGAACTTGATGTTTCTTTCCCCTGTTGTGCCACAGACCTTAATGCAGTGTTTCAATTTGTTCATCAAGATTTCCTCTTAATATAGATATATAGATATATACATTAAAATTTGAGAACCTATATAGCATGAGATAGCATTATCACAAAGGACAAGGGCTACTCTGTCAGTCTAAGACATTTTTGAAGGTATTTGGTTCTTCATCATGTCAGAAGCAGAGAAAACTAGCTGTAATTTGGCAAGCTTAACCTGTTTTCTCTTTGTTCTTTCTCCAGAGATCCCATATGAGGATTTTTGCAGTCCTTGCTTTGTGACTGGTACCCAGTCTGAGCAGCAGAAGAAAGCAAGGAAAGGAAAGGTGGTCTTAGTGCCCTGGTAAAGATGAAGGCTTTTTAGGGCTCAACAATGGATCATGGTTGCAGTTGTTATCTGCAGTAGTGTAATAATCACAGTGAGCTCAGATAAAACAACAGTTTCCCTGTATACATAGCCCACCCCAAGGTACACTGTGCAGGAACATTGCAATTAGCTTTCTGGGCAACTTTAATAGCTGATGGACAGTGAGAGGGGCACTGGAGACCTGCATTCTGGTTCTGACGTTGTCACTGTCTTGCTGAGTGATCCTAAACGTGTCACTTTATCTCACTGGAGCTTCCCCCTCACTGTGGTTTGATTTTTTTTATCATTGTGAATCTTCTTGACAGGAGGGACAGCCTCTTGCTATATATTGCATCAGATCATGCTTAACTCCTATTTTTCCTGTGGTCTCCCAGTGCTTCTATAATCTAATAATTCCTGATATTTGTAGATATAGTGCTACTGCTGAATGCAAATCCGTATCATTATATTACCACTAATAGGTCATTCCTACTACTGTTTTCCTGAGTTCCTGAAAATTTTTGTATTTAGCACTATAGAGGAGCAGGGAAGTGCTATAAGTGCTTTAGATCATCCGGAGGTGGGATGTAAGTAAACATAAATCATGGATCGATAACATCTGAATTTTTAATGCTTTTCCTTTTCCTGCTTTTGTGATGAATTTTATTCCTTACCCTTCAAGTTCTAGTGGCAGTTGGCTGTTATACAAAGCCTCCATTAGGAGAACAGACTTTGTTGCTATAGCAATTTTTGTTATTCTGATATTTTATTGCACCTAGATGCTGCTGGAAAAAAAAAAAAAAAAAAAAAAAGAGAGAGAGAGAAAAAAAAGAAAAAGCAAAACCAAAGCACAACAAAAAAGCATCACTGACCTCCTCACAAATAGCCATCCACCCTGATCTCTTTATTTTAACTATGTCTCACAGCAATCTATATTCTGGGTAACACTTTGTACTAGGCAGTATCTATAAAGGTTTATCATTGCTCTATAAGTGGCATACTGTACACAGCAGGACTTGCTGCAGCACAGCATCTGACAGAGCAGATATAGATTACTGTTAAGATAAACTCACCCTTTTTGATCTGAACATTTCACTAGCTCCAATTTGAAGTCTTGATATCACCCTGTCAACCAAAGGGGGTGTTTTTAAGCAAGGGAAAAGTTATCAAAGGTTTCCTCAAAGTTCCTTTCAGAATGGTTTCTACAAGAGCAAAGATACATATTTATTGGGGGTGAATGTAGGGCTCATCAAAAGTGCTAGACTAAAATCCCTGTAGACATCAGGCCTCTGTTCAACATCAGATACCGAACAGAAGTTTCAAGCTTTTTCTACTCTGTCAAAACCAGCTGCCTAAACATTCAACTAATGAGGCAAGAACAGGTCATTAAGTCTGTTTTCTGCTGACTACAGGGAGCTGGACTCTCTCATACAGGAGGTCAGCAGCATCCTAGGTCATCCTATGACCCATCCTATGGGTCTCTAACCCTTTGCATGGGACCAGGTCCTCCTGCACTCCCCTGGCTACGTAGCCCAGCCTGGGCACCCAAGAGTGGTCAGGTCTGTGGCAGGGAAATGAAGAGAAGCAAACTGCTTTCTTCTAGTGCCTCCCCAAGGTCCTGAAAGTAGCATCAACCTTGTTGGATAAGGCACTGCCTAAAATAGTTGTTCCCTTCATGCTGGGGCACATGGCCAGCACATCCCCTCCCCTGTGGGAAGGAGAGAACACCGGGTGAGCAGCAGTAGGAGAGACCCTCCCCCTGCCCTTAGCTGCTTGGGTGGGAAAAGCAAATGGGATGGGAAGGAGCAGGAGAGCTGAATCCATACCCAGAGCATTTTCTGCAGCCTCTCCAGGTCCTGGGAGCTCCTGCCTCCAGATGGGAGTATACAGAGCAGCACAAAAGGATGGTTGCACCCAAGAGCATTTACACATATGTGTTCCTAGGCCAGGCTCATGGGAGCATGAATCTTTCTCCTCCTTTCTTGGGTCCCTTTGTTACTCTGAGGCTTGGCTGGGGCTGCTCGTGGCCTGCTCCTCTCCCTCTGCCTTGCTGGTGGGGAATATTTCCCTCAGCAAGGCCAGGAGAGCAAAAAAAGTTCTCACCAATGCTGGCAGAGCCCCTCTCCTCTATGCCTGCATCACAACTTGTCAAGGGGACATGAATGAAAAAAGACCTATTTCACAGTCCAGTGACTTGTAAACTGTGTAGCTGGAGGGCGAGGCATGAGAGCTTGAAGGGAGAAGGCAGCATGCAAGGTCAACTGCTGCAAGACTGAAAGGCAAGGAGGGAAGCTCAGAGGATCTGGCTTCGCTACCTAGCTTGCATTCTGCTCTCACCACACCCTGTTCAGCCTCACCGAGAATTCACTCTGCATCCCACAACAGTCTTGGTGCCTGTTTGGAGGAAACTGAGGAAAAAATTAGCAAGTGTGCATGAGAGCAGCATACAGGGAATACAGGGGGACTCGGCAGGCTTTGAAATGGAGCCCTTGGTGCTGGCACTGCTGTCTCCATGCTGTGCATCATTGTGCTTTTGGAAAGGGACTAGGGCCTACTGATTCATTGCATGGGAAGAAACCTGCAAACATCCATCAGAAAACCAAAACTAAACACATGACTTTCAGCTTGGGTAAATTTGAACCATAGACAAATTGTTGTTAGCCAGGTCTATTACACTTAATTGTTCAGAGGCAACATTCCATTTTCAGTCTGAGGTTGTAATTGTCTTCATTTTGTCCAAGTACAAGAAGGCAAGAAGAGAATTTATTAATACTCCTAACTCAGTTTATTTAGCCTATATATAGCGTAAGCTAGATGTATGTTGTATCATTATCACAACAAAAGACCTTATTTAGGTGCTTATAATATTGGCAAATACACAGAGGATGAAATTGTACATGCTTGGACTCCATCCATAGGCAAAGCTTTGGGAAGCTGGAATTAAAGCATATTTATTCACCTTGAATTGTATGTATTTCAGTGGTATCTATTCCCCTTAAAACACAGCATGTTGTTGTTTATCCTTGTAGTAACATAAAAAATGGGTGAGCTGAGTCATTTAAAGTGCCTTGTTTTGTAAATCTTACAAAGATTTACAAATAGAAATACGATTTTGAAATAAACTGCTTGTCATCCTAAACTGTCACATCTTTTTCCAGATTTTCCCCTCTGTATATACACAGGAGGCTGAGGTGTTTGTTTATAACATATAGGAATTTGTGAGATCCTTTAAATTGATTTGAAATGGCAAGAATTATTGCTATTACCTAGCTAGCAGACATACAGCTCATAAGAAGACTCTTTCCCTAAGAAAACAAGTGTCTTTGGTGTTGGATTACCTATTGCAGGATCTTTTCTTTCCCAGGAGACTTGTCTGGCATCTACCATTTAACAGAGGCTGGTCATTACAGCCCTGAGGTGATGGCTTTTAACTAAGCTGCAGCTTGCTAAATCTTTTCCAGCTGGTAAAAGACTCAAACTCCTATTACTTTTTATCATTAAGGTAGATCCCAGTCTCCTATCAAACTGGCCCTACTGAAGCTCAGAAACCAGCAGCTGAGAGTGCTGTTTGCTCACCAGTGCATAGTTGAAGAGAAGGGCAAGGGAGCAGAGCCCCATGGAGGAGGTCGGCTCCCACCTCACACTCAGGTTGGCTTTCCCAAACATTTCTGCTGGCATAGCACGGTGCCCCTTGAGGGTTATCCAGCTCCTCATGCAAAATACAGAGCGGGACTGCATCTTGGGGAAGATTAAAGGGGGAGTGTGGAGAACCAGGGCTGGTATTTTAACCCTCATTCAGGCTATTTTACTTCATTAATGCTGTTTTCCTGCTACACTCTGCAAAGAATTGCTGCATTTATTAATTTTTATCTTTTGTCAGATAAGTTCTAACTGAAATCTGTAGGGAAAATTAACTCTGCCACCATTATAGATGGCAGTCATATTAAGTAAAATCATTGTCTTCTAGGAAGGGCTGCCTACTACAATCTGCCTGTGTAAGGATCATGAGAGTTGCTTCTCTTTGATCAGCTGGAAAGCCTAGACTTTTCAATTCAGTTGTGTGTGGGGGGGTCAGTTATAAATTTATTTACATACCTCCTTAGTATTGCCAGAAACCTTCTTGTATTGAATTTCCATGGGAGATTACACTAAATAAAGCAATCCAGTATTTGCAATGTCAAACCAAAAGCTTTTTTTCCATTTCTTACATTTCTTGCCAGGAAGGATAAGCATATTCTTCATCTATGCGATCTCATCAAAAGCATCATAACAGGATTACTGGAGCTGATTACAGAATTTTTCACAATAAGAAATGTGATCAACCAAAATCCAAAGGAGCAATATTAATTTTATAATTCAGGACATCATACCTGTAGTTAGTGGCTGTCTCAGTGACTGTATGTATGCCACAGTTACTGTACAAGACAGGTTGATTATGTTGCTTTCAGTAAATATGCCCCAAACTGATAACATTAACTTGAGATTGTCTCCCTTGGGACAAATATAACAGGGCCAACCCTTATGCCTGAAACTGGATGTGCAGCCAGCACTGGGGATGTGTCTGCTGAACCTACAGGAGGCATTTCAGTACAGTGCTGATTGCAGCTGTAAACAAAATCTGAGCATGAGGCACTGCCAGCCAGCCATCTTGCAGAGCAACACTGCTGTGCCCACAGCTGGGAGGCTGAGTGGCTGTCCCCTGCTTTGCTGTGAGCCTCCCAGGTCTATTTTAGACAGGCAGGGATCTCTCTTTGGGTTTGTTCATGACTTGCATTGTATATTGTATACAATGTCTGCCCACCTCCAGGTGTGTTTAATGTCCATGATGCTTGGGTTCTCTGGTGAGGACCACACACAACACTCATGTATGTTCAGTATCCTGCCATCTAACTGGGTTTCTTCACATTCCATTCAGAATAGGGAAACTCTCTAAAATGCAATGTCATATAAAGGTCTTTCCACTATGATTCTGTGTTAACAGTCATCCTGCAAAGCAATTTCCCTGGCCTTGGTCACAAAAAGTACTGCCCTAGGAAACTTTCTGTTAGCAATCTGTCATTAGGTATGTTCTGGGAGGGGATGAAACTTGGTCTAGTGACCTTTGTATGAGAAATACAAGGTGAAGTTTGCCATTAGTTGGACAAAAGGGACAAATAAAAGCATTCAGAGCAATACAACTTGCAACAAGCACTATAACAAATCTACTTGATAAATGACATGCCACAGCTGCAAAATGGCAATAACAAGTGCCCAGCTGCCAATGGGTGTCATGCTAGATAATGTACACATAATAAAGAGATCTTAATGGCCAAGTAATTAACAATGAAGTATTTTCAACATGAGGACTAACACTGAGCTATGTCTACTGCTGTAGCACTAACAGCTCAGCAGCTATATCATTGTCTGTGTTATTTCTTGTGTAATCTTTTTAGTGTGAAATGTCTTTAATTTTAGTTTGCTGAAAGAGCTGTGAAGTTTTTTGTGTTCCACTCCAGTAGTAATGACTATCTATCTATCTATCTCCAAACCCTAATATATCCCTTTGAAGGAAAAGCAAGAAGAAATAACAGAAACTGTTTCTTCTTATAGCATAGAAGGTCCTGGTACAACAGATATGTTGACAGTATTGCTTACATAATAGGACATTATGTTACATCTTAGTACAGATCCATAAAAAAATCTGTCTCCCTTTGGAACAAACTGCTTTAGCTGAATATTTAGCAAGTAGCTCCTCTAAACTACATTTACATTTTTAGGCCTTGTGAAGCAGCAAACATAGGTGGAAGGTGCTATTTCACGTACAAAAAGAATAATTTAAACTGGATCCACAGCACTCAGATCATTACATGTGTCACGGTTTAACACTGGTCCTCCAATTAAACCGAGTAACAGATGCTCTCTATTAATCTCTCTCTCCTCCCTGATAAAGAAAGGAGAAAAAATAAGGGAGAGACTTATGGGTTGGAAACTAAACTACACAAGTTTAATGAAACAGTAATGATAAATAGGAAAAATTACTAAATATATACAAATATACAGGAAAATGGATACCACATTCCTCCCCCCTTCTCCCCCAGTAACTCTCACGTCACCACCGAGGCTGCAGGGCAGCCCTGGGAAAGTCCAGGCTGGACTCCTGGAGTCAGCAGCAGTCGGGAACTGGAGGCAGGAACACACAGATATGGGCTGGCACGGATCAGGACCACAGGCAGACGAACGGACGGGATCCTTCCAGGATGCCGGGTAAAGGAAAGGAAGCAGGAAAGGCAGGAAGGGCAGGCAGCCGGAAACTGGAAGCAGGAAATCTGGCTTGGCCCTCGTGATCCCTCAGATTTATACTGAGTATGACGTATGGAATACTCTGTTTGGTCAGTTCTGGCATCTATCTTGTCCGTTCCTCCCCAAAGGAGGGCTGCAGGTGGGACCTCTTTATTCCTTCTGGAGGGTTAAAGTTTTCCTCGGAGCTGAGCAGTGTCCTTGGCTCTGCATTCCAGTCTCTAGCAGTAACTATAAACATCGAGTGTTATCAGTCCTAGAAGCACACACTGTCTGAGAAACTTGCTGTTAATATCAGCAAGTGCAACTACTTACAAGAGACTTAGCTAAAAGCAAAAGTACAAGACAGAAAATCACCTTTATCCTGGCCCAAACCAGGACAACATGTTAAACATTCAGGCACAGCACCATGGAAATTCTGTAAACATCATGCAGCAACAGTGATGCACTTATTCTGAGCTACAGTTCATGTTTTAGGGAAATTGTATTGATCACATGCTGACATTACAAGCCATCAGTTTCCATCAAAACATAAATAACTGATCCGACAGCAACATAGGATCCAAATGGATTACGATTCTCTGTTCCAATGTTTTTCTTGTTTTCTGGGGATTTGGAGCACAGTTTGTCTTGATTTAATTTTTGTGGGAGCTTTGGGGCTTTTGTCTGCCTTGGCATAGTGAGGTATAGCAAGACTTCACTGGTGATTATATGCCCCATATTTTTAGAGAACATATTGGAGAAAGAAAAATAGTATTTTATGAAGGTGTCCTTTTCTGCAGGTACAGTACATAAGATGGGCTTCCCTGCACCTCGTGTTCCGGGGCTCAACTTAATCCCTGTTGGTTCTCTGGAAGCTGCAAAACCTGTTGGCCAAGAAATCCATGATTTGACTTCTATAGGGCCATTAATTACTTACCTGCATAGTCATTATTTGCTTGGTATAAATTAAGGTGTGGGAAGTGTCAAAGTTCCCATATTCAACAGTACGTAGTAGGGGCAGGGTGAGATTCTGGGTAGCTGAAAGAAGCTCCAACATGTGAAACTTGTAAAGCTACAGTTACAGGGCAGAAGAACCTTTGCTTCCCTGCAATTTATCTCTGATGGATGCTTGACCCCTCAATATTTTTAAAAACAAAATTACCTCCTCCAAACTTCTTTTCCGGTGATACTCAGGTGCCCGGTCATTGTGATCTTCTCTAGCTCTTTGACTAAAGAATATGTAAGAGCGAAAGGAAATAATATTCCCTTTACACCTTTTGATAACATAGGATTGAAATAAACATAAAATATTCTGAATTGACCTTCATATCTGCTGTGACTTTTCCTCCTATAATAAATTTTTGAGAATTCCTTGTTCTAAACATTCTTCTTAGTTGTACAAAATTTCTTTAAATGTAGATGATAGAATCCAGAAGCAATAACAGTGGTATTGAGATTCCTGAAGTTATAATGAATGTAAAATAAGAGATGGTAAGAGAAGTGAGAAAGATAATTGAGAGACACTGCAGTTTTGCCTGTGAACATTTAGCTGGCCCATAGGTGGGCTATTTTTTGGAAAACATATGGTTTGAACAATCAGCATTCTATTTCAGGGCATGAAATTAAACTTTTGTTCTGAAACTAATGTGTGAAATTTTTTCCTTCTGTCAAATCCCCCTTAGCATGCAAACTAAAATAGAAAATGAGATATTCTTGCAGTGGTTTTTCTATACTCTTTCTGTGACTGGCCTTCTTTGCTACCACCAATCAAGAATTATTGTTGTGTCTCTGCTGGTCCTTTCATCAGAGATTACAGGTGTACCTGCAATAGCCACCTTTTTTCTCATCCTGAAGACAAGGCACAGAATATATCCTTGCACTTGTACAAATAAACTCACTTACCCTCTCCTTTCTATACAGCACTTTCTACAGGACTTTCAGTACCTGCCTGGGGGCAGTCTCTCCCATGAGTCAGGTGTGAGCTGAAACTGCCAGGGATGGAGCTCAGAAACAAGACCTGAGACAATAGAAATGAAAACTAATACTTGAAATATCGGTGTAATTAATTTTAATTAAAACAAAGCTTATTATTGAAGTACAGTATTCTCTACATACTCCTGATAATATTTTTTAACATGACCTACATTTTCTATTAAGTTCTGTACCCGGTGCTTCTTCTTTGTTTTGTGTTATGAATGTTTGCCTGAGAAAATGTTCCCTATCTTTGTAATTTCTCTAGCAGCATGATCCATCCATACAGGGATGGAAGGTAGTTTTAAAAAGGCTGGCCTTGTAGTTACTCAGTACCAAAAAAATCCTGTCTAAAGTTGCTGTCTCACATCCTTTGTGTCTCTTGTTTGCAATTCACATGTTATTTCTGTGAAAGCCAGTGTGCAGCAGAGGACAGGACTGACAGGTAGGGCTCTTGTCTTGGTAATTTGTTGTCTTCATGTCCTGCATGACCAACTGGAAACAATATCCAATATTCAGAACTAAGGTGGGCTCATGCTGAGCTTACTGCGAAGTGTGGAAACTTGAGGAGAAGCTCACCAGAATCACTTAGCTGCTTGCTGGTTTGCAGTCTGACTGATTTTTTGCTTAAAAGCAAACCAAAAAACACAGGAATCCCAGCAACAAACGTTTTCCTAGATTCAGCAGGCTTGCCAGTGCGATGAGCTTAATTAAAATTAACAGAGCATTTTAATTATTTTGTAGTCTGTCTCTCTAGTGGATTGCCATTGCAACCTGTCTTAAATGAAGCCATGCAGTGCATTTTGGAGACCGATTTCTGCTGGCCTGCAGACAGCAGTGCATGTCTATCAAACAGCTTTGACCCACTGCCACAAGCCAGAGAAGAGGGAGAGAGCTATTGCCCACTGTTGTTGCCCTTGCACAGAGGAAATGATCTCCTAGGAGCAACCCCATGCCACCTCTGCAGTGGCTCAACAGAAAGGTAGAAGTACAGCTGTATCTGCCTGCTTTGACTAAGCTGGTGAAGAACCCTAAGCTTTCCCTCTTCATTACTGTGCTCCCCTGGGAGGACTTTCTTTGGTCTTCAGGAGGCACAGGTTCACCCCCCTTTTTTTTAAAAAGCTCTGGTAAAAGGCTATGTTCACACCTCCTAACATTTTGCTAGGCAAGTGAGCGAGTTAGCAAATGGTTCTGGGTTTCTCCTGCTGGCAGTCAGGTCTTACCCCCATGGCTGGGCTATTTTCTAAGCAGTGTGTGGGCACAACAGTGCCATAAGTCTTTCTTCCAGAGCTACCAGATAAACTTTGAACTAGATGTGCTTGTTCTCATTGCCTCAGAGAGGTACATGCATATGAATGAACTCAGCCCAGCAACAACACCGTGCTAGTGATGTATTTATTCCATTTCACCAGCAAGACAATACCTAAAGTATCTGTGGTTTCTTCCAAGTAGTCACTGCTTAACCTGAAATCCTGGGATGCACTCTTGCTTCTTAATCTCATCATCTTGAGTAACCCATCAGGTTCAGCTTTCTTTTCTTTCTTTCTTTTTCTTGCCTATAGCTTGGCACATGCCTCTAAGTCAGGCTGATGCTGTTGACTGACAAGGATTTGCAAGTGCTTTCTGATATTAGGTGTCTTGCTATGACTAGACCTGTGCAAAATAGGTGTTTCTGCAGTTTTTTGACAGCCACAGTGAAAGTTGCTGTCAGTTTGGGTCATGTTCTGTGTCCTAGAATAGGCCTTGGTGCTGAGGACCGTCCCCTTACTCTCGATTATCCTGTCACCAGATTTGCAGAGTGTATTGGTAGATGCCATTGATGGCTCTTATTCCAGTCTTTGGTGAACTAGAGAGGTAACATGGGGTTTCTGAGAGCAAAACTGCTGCCTTCTGAGCTGTCGAAGAAAGAAAGGAGGGATTTAATTTACCTCTGTGTCACCCAGTCTTAACACTAAATTGAGATATAAAGGTATAAGAGATCAGTGGCTTATCCTGCTCCTGTATTTTGCTTTCAGCATAAATTCCAAGTGTTATTCTGTTGATAAGAGAAAAAGGAAATTATTTGAAATGGCTTCCAGCATCTGCCTTTCAGATGGGTGAGTGGTGTCACCACAGAGGACTAGAATTTCTGCCTAGTCTGCAGTCCTGTGTGCAGTCCCTGGCAGGGAAGGCTGTAGATTTTCCACAAAGAGGGGGATATCAAAGCAGCCAAAGAGAAGTGCAACGCTGCAATCAACCTAATCCCACCAAACAAAGCATGAGTAAAACTGGAGATCCTCTTAATTGTCACCACCTGCCTGATGGGCTGCCCAGAAAGTGCCTATGGGCTCTTTTAATTCTATGGGGTAGAGCAGGGGGCTGCTCTTCCAGGCAAAAGCCTCTCTTTCTTTTTTCCCCATGCAATTGTTTCCTGGGGTCTGCAGGCTCTTCTATGTCTGAGGTAGCTGCAGAGTCACAGCTGCCTCTGTTATTACCAAAATGCAGAGTACTTTGTGGTGTCCTGGGACCTGTTAGCTGGCAGTTTGCTTAGTAAGCCTGCTGTGTGGTACTGCAGGAATTTCTCTGGCTTGTTAAGTTCACTTTCAAAGTCTGGTTGCTTTTGTTGTGTTTGGTCCCAAGGTGCTAATTTACAGTGAAGAGATTTAATTGTGTGTCAGGAGACTGTGTACTTGCTCTTAACAAAAATGCATAGTTGTAACATTCTACTACTCCAGCCTTAAGGAGCTTGGATTTGTGAGATACTGCTACATTTGCCCCAGCATTGCTTTATCTTTTACTTGCTCTATTGCACTTTTTTTTTTTTTCTTTTTGCCTGTGATGGGTTATTGGATAGCAGAGACCATAAACTCTGTGGGGAAAGTAAACTCCTCTGGCAGGAAGGGAGATAGTGAGTCCTCCCTTTCTCCTTAGCCCTTGGATTTATGTACATGGGTCAGCAGCTCAAGTTAGTGGGGAGGGGGCTTATCCTGGCAACAGTATCACTTCTGGTTTAGAAGTGATGATGTGGGATTTGGGGAGGGTTTCTTTTTCCCTTAAGTCCACAGTGCCTTGCTGGCCTGATGGCAGGGCTCTTCTCTGAGCCTGCTGAAGTAGCACAGCTGAAGGAATAATAAAAAACAGAGAGGAGGGATGGGGAGAAGAGTGAGCATGTCTTAAATTGTCTCTGTTGCTAGGGAAAGGGTAAAGCTGTGCTGTAAGGGAAGTGACTTATCAAGGTGGAAGTAATATATTGAGTTGAGACTCCCAGCAAAAGATAGGATTTTTTGGTGGTTGGTTGGTAGGGTTTTCTTGCCAGAAAATAGTCCAGATAGGCACTTTATTACCACTGCAGTGCAATATATCTCCTACAGTTTAAATATTGTGTTGTTTACAGTGTAGAAAATAGAGCACAATAACATTATTGCCTGACATAAAGATATAGGAGAACTTCAGGAGTCCTACTGAACACAAAGATTGCAGTGTGGGTCACCAGCACTTAGTTTTCTTCTTCATTTCATTTTTTTCCTAATGAAATGAATGAAGCTAGTATTATTCAGTATCTGTATTACTTAATATTAAGGTAAATACCATATGGAGTAGCAGTTTCAAGGAAAATCAGCTTAGTATCAGTTATCAAAATATCAAAATATCAAAAGTTGGCCTGTCTGATCTATTCTTTTGACTTCCTTTGTTCAAAGTTAACTGTTAAACAGTTTCTAATTTGCAGATATACTTGTGCTCAAATAGCTCAAAAAACATGCTTTTTGAAAGAATTCTGCCTTTCTCTATTTCTTGTTTGTAATTTTTTGCAAAGTTCACAAAATGTCTTCAGTAGGTTAGTGAAGCAAAGCGGGACAGTAAACTTGGCCTCAAACTGCAGTGATAATAGAATTTCTTTGGAAAATACTATTGTGGGATTTCTTGCTGAAGGCAAAATAGAAGGTGGAATTTGAGTCTATAATCTAGTTTTTCCAAAGTCCTAAGTCCAAAACACAGCTCTGTAATTTGATTTGGATAGTATTGAGTTTGCACATGCATTATTTTGGCTGACATGTACGGGGTTTGAAACCTAGTTTTTACCACAAATGCTTGTCATTAGAGTTTTTCTAGCAAGCTCTCCCACAGTCATCAAAGCTTACACTACTATATGATTTCTTTTGTTGGTAAAATTAAAATGTTGTTTTTAAAATAAATCTTGCCTTTCAGTATTTTTTTCCCTTGTGTTTTTTCATCATATATGTCTGCCTTTAAATTAAGACCTGAGCTCAGACTTTCAAAACTGATGCATGTATGTACAGGTAATAGAGTACACTTTTCCAGTGGACTAGTGTCTGTAAAAGAAAAAGCTTTAAGGTAGCATTTCAGCTTCCACCCTTAGTCTTGGCTTGGAAGTTAGTGAGCAGCTGCTGGTGATCCTGTAGGCAGATGTGAGTAACATCTGGAAGCATCTTGGGGGTTGGGGATGGGGGAGGTGGGTGGTGTGTGGGCAGGTGGGTAGGTACAGAGATTATGTTGCAAACGTCTTTCCTGTCCCTCTTGGAGAGAAGCTGCTTCTGCTTCTCCTCCCAGGTACTACTGAAAAGTGTCTGCAAGAAGAAGAGACAAGGAAGACAATCAGGCGTTGGTACCAAGCTGTAATTTAGGAGCAATTTTTTTGTCTTGTGCAATCTGCATAACAGAGCCCAGGAGAGAAGTCTGGTTTGTTCCACTTCTAGGGGTCCAGTTTTTATACCCTGAGCTGAGGGGCCCAGCCATACAAAAATTAAGAACTTTAAAAATGTGTGTGGTCGTGCACGCAAGAACCCCTGCTTGGGTTTACTCTATACAGTAAACCTTGTCTTATTTCTATTTTATCCAACCTGATCCCTGCCAGCCAGCCAGCCAGCTAGCTACCCACTGCTGCTTCCAGTCAGCTCGTGCTGGGATGATTGTTACCTTAGCAGGATACACATTAAATGACACTAAAAAGAAATAGGAAAATGGGTTTTCTGGCTCTTTTTTTTGTTTGTTTCTTCTCCTTTAAATGAAAGACCTGTTAAGCTCTTAGAACTGTTGAAACAGAAACAAAACCAAGAAGCCCCTAAGTTGCAAATATCTTCTGAAAACATTGTTAAACAAGGAGAGGCTACCCTCCTTGGTGGGTGATGCAGTACAGGCATCTCCCAGACAACCCGTTACACTCCCACAAGGAGCTCCACAAAGTGGTGCCACTTTCTGATGCAGAACCCATAATGATGCAGCTCAGAAACTTTGCATAAGAGCTTTCAGAAATAATACATTCTGAGGGACACCCTCCAAATCCTAGGGTGGGGTTAACACAAAATTTAATTTCAAGTTACCTATTTGCAGGAGACAAATGAGACCATCCTGACACTCTTTTTTTTTTTTCTCCCCCCAGATATTGTAGCTGTATAGCAGTTGTGCCAGGCTGAATGTTGACAGTCTTTAACATAATTTGTACTAAAATTAATACTGCACTTTATGTACTATATTTATATCTACCTAACCCCTTTGATGTCAGTTAAGTTCTAAGGTGTGGGATGCATAACAAAATTGACTGAAAAATAATATTTAACTCTGTGAGGTCTAGTGCTTTCTTCAGGAAAGGGTTTAGGTTCTTTACATACCAGCCTGTTATGATGTGCTTTACATTTTTGCCTGTCTTTTTATTGGGTTGCCTTATAAAACTATAGGGTGGGAGTTGCAAAAACCTCTATTGTTAGGCTTATAAGTAGTGCAGCAGTGCAAATACTTTAATATTGTGTGGGAGATGTCTAAAGCTTTGGTTAAGAAGGGGCTTTGGAAACAAGCTCAGGTGCAATTATAAACGTTATCCAAAAAAACTAAAAAGAGAAAAGCAGTATTTTGAGAGCTAGAACTATTTGGTTATTAATTAATGGACTTAAACCTGTGGGAAAAATGTTAAGTCTGTTCCATACTTTTCAGCAATTACTTGCTAATTGGTATATAGGAGATGGGTGAAGAAATATTTTAAAAGGACATAGAGGAATGGATCCAGATTAAATGTTTCAAGCACCAGTTTTCAAAGGCACATGTAGCACATCTGCAATGGAAAAGGAGCCTTGGCTTCACGGAGGGGCAAGCAGTTAACAGGACAGTTAAAAACCCTCTTGTGTACCTGCACCCATCTGTGCAGCTTTGCAGAAGCTGTGGAGGAGTGGGAGGTTCCATTCAGTGGAATTTTCTTTGCCTCAAATGACAATTTGGCAAATGGAATGTTGGGTGTACTGAAGCAGTCAGGTGAGGGGTCTCTCCCAGACAGAGCTGCAGTGAGATGGTGCCCCTGGCTAACTGGGGCTGACTATTGTTGGACTGGGGGAGGGCCGGTCCAGATAATATGCTCCCGTACTTTCAGCTGGGGGTGAGATAGGCAACATTCCCAAAGTCTGAATCAGCCACCTGAGTGGCAGTAAAGTCTGGGACATAGAAGGGACACTGATGCGTTCATTCATGGCCACCTTACACAGGGCCACCATCCCAAGAAGATCACCAGATATCTCTGAATCCATGGGTGGTGATTTCTCTCTCTTGATGATTTTCTCAGTATCTTGATACCTTTCTCCCTCTTTCTCTCTCCATCACCACCCCACCCCCCTCTCTTGATACCCTTCTCTCCCTCTCTTTCCACCCCCCCCTCTCTTTCTCTTTGCCCTACAAGGTATTTGCCATATCTTCATCGGGTTATTTCACATTGCCTGTGTTACCGGCCAAATAAAACTTTCTGCTTTCCACCCTACCCTTTGTATTTCATTCTCACTGATCTGAATTATAAATTACATCGAACAATAGGGTGGATCACAACCCTATTTCACCATTTGTACCCCTGCTGCTACTAAACCCTTCCCAGTGGAAAGGTGGAAGTCTTGTCATGAAAGTTCAGGAGGCATTCCTGCCCATCTTTGTGAGGCAGGAGCTGGCCCAAGTTTCCCTCCTCAGGCAGGGTGAATTGCAGTGTGTGCTCTCATCACTGACTGCACAGGGAAGTGGGTGAGAGGATTCAACATTGTCCTAGCAGCTCCTACTAAAGGTGGTTGTCATCTCCTTTCAGAGGGTGAGACAAATGGTACATACCTTTAAAAAGTGTGACAGGCTGGCTTTACTTTCTGAAGCCCAAGTTCTGCTTAACAGTCCTCTTAAACCTAAATCAAACCACATCTCATTTGCCTACTTTTGTAGGTGCTGAGCACAGCAGGAGAGATGTTCATCTTCTGTAAATAATCTTGGCTCTGACGTCAAGGCAGCTACAACAATTGACATCAGCTGAAGACATGTCTATAGCCAAATCTAACCCATAGGTTTTACAGCATGATTTACAAGTCTTTCAGCAGCATAAACCCCATATGTTTTATAGCTGCTCAAGAGCATAAGAAAGTGTCTGGCAACAAGCTGAGGCATGCTAGTAGCATTTTTATATGGATGAAATCACTCAGTTAGAGGCTTAGGAAGTATATTTGCTGTGATACACAGCATCACAGAGTTCAAGCACGTAGTACCTCAAGTATTCAATTTATCACAATCTATCATGTTAACTTGGCTAATTTGACACTAACTGTTTCCTGCCAACATGCTTTCAGACAACTCTGCATTGTCTGCTAATCTCTGCAATGTGTGAGCTTGTGGGAAGAAATCTAAAAAAAAGGAGCTATCGGTGCTATAGATCTGAGAGGAGCACAGTTCTCAATTAAATTAATATTTCTTTTAATTCACTTAATTTTCAAAAGAAGCAGTAGTGAAATACTGTTTTTTCCATGCTGTAAATGAGAGCATATTTTAACAAGGTATGCCATGAAGGAAGGGTGAGTCTCCAATGTCTTGCTGTGGAAGTGCTGGATAATGAGCTGAAATGTAGTGAGAGGCAACCACGATGAGGAGGATCTTTCTTCTGAAGAGGTAGGGTTATGTTTGAAGGTCCTGTAACCATCTGAAGCCTCCCTCTGGGCAGCTTCTTGCTGAGCAGAAGCAGGCAGCTGAAGAGATGCTGTTGAGTCTCTTGCAGCACCCAGCACTGATTTCAGCATTTCCTGGTGTCAGTGTGTGAGAGTTCATCTGGAGACTATGTTACTGCAAATGCTGCAGGGAAGGTAGGAATGGTGATAGCACAGGGAAATTCTGCCTGCCAAAACTACTAACCCTGCACGTTCACCAGGCTGACCTCAGGTGAATCATATGAATTCTTGCATCATTGCAATTCCTCGTAGTTTGGGTAAGAAGTAGCAATAACTGGGCCTGGACTCTGCCAAACAGGGGTAGAAGGGAAAGGAGAAAAGAAGAAAGAGAGAAGTGCCATGAGAGCTGGTGTGAGAAGGGCAGTAAGGGCACAGTGTATCCTGGTCTCCCCCTCAACTGCAGATGCTTTTGCCAGAAGGTAGATGAAGACAACATTTTGTGGCAGTGCAGAATTCAAGGCAAAGGTGTAGCTTGGCTGTACTTTTGTAAGTCTAAATATTTGATCTATTTATATGATCTAAATATTTAAGGGCAGAAAGGTATGTGGGAACTTTTCTCTCTAATTAGGCTCCTTTAACTTGTATATTTTCATCATTAAACACTTGCAGAGATAGATGAAGTGCCAAAGGTGATGGTTTGGGCTATTACTAGCTAGCTGCTGAATATTTCCAAATTGTATTGTCTGTCTTTAATAAACATACCAGTGTTTACAAAAAATTAGCACTGGCAGATAATAGCTGGTTAAATGCTCCCTGGGAAGATTATATTATTCCCCAATTCCTAAGTAGAGAGTAGTGACAATTTGATTTTGTAAGCAAATTTGTACCTTTTAGACCTGAACTTGTGATTGTAAGTGTGCATGAAGCCCCAAGGATAGAAAAACAGAATATTAAAATCCTCTTCATAATTATAGAAAAAACCCAGTGTTTAATGGCTGGGTGTGGGCTCTGAGCAGAGTAATGAAAGGAGCTAGGGGAAGATTGTTAGCACTTGAAGGAATGATTCTAGAGTTATGTGTCCCTGTAAGATACATCTCTGTGCACTGGACCTGTGTGAGGAAGCTGTGCCATGTCCTGTGTTTATATTGTCTGCAATAATGGAGTAAATGTGATTTACCATAAACAGCAGGTAACTCATACTTGGTGTGTTCATATTAGCTTGCTTACAATTTTCCTTGTCAAAAGCAGAAGTTCACTGATTCATCCTCTCTTTCTATCTTGAGGATTAAACAGAAAGATCCAGGGAATACAGTCTGTGTTTTAGGGCAGTTTCTGTCCCTGCTTCTGGTGCTTGTCAGCAAAGAAAGCAGAACAAGTACTCAGAACACAGCAGAATTACTCCATGGTTGACATTTGGATGAGTTAGTTGGCTGGAAGCCTTTTTATAGAGCCTCTATTGAGGGGTATTGCCAGTAGGCAAATCAGTGTGCTTTTGGGATGTATTTTCAGCCTGCAAAGTAGTTTTGCTTACATGGTTGAAATACACACAAATAATCATATTCTGAGACATAGGTGTACAATCTGTAGTATGTCTATGTAGGAGAAAGGTTGCATGCCATTGTGTGTTTAGAGAAAACCCAACCCATCAAAAGAGATCCCAGATGTATGTCATAATTTTAAAACTTGTGTATTATATGATGATAAAAAGGCTAAATTAAGGTTGTACTCATGGAGTAAATTCTGGCATTTTCTTGCTTCCAAGACCTCAGCTGTCTGTAGGTTGTGGGGGAATTGGGCATGGTTTTGGGGCTTTTTTGGCACAATTTCAGAAGCTTATAAAAACACAAACACAATACATGTAGAAACTGTTCTGCTTCCTGTATAGTTCATTACTGAGAAAGACTTACTGTAAGAAACTCTTTTGTGAGCTACCAAAATAGAAGGCACATGTGGCAGGATGCTGCAGATATCAGCTGGTCAGGATGGTGCATTGACTTTAATGTTCTCTGTTGTGAGCTCAGGCTCCCTGTAACTGGTAATAGTTAGACTGGCCAGACACAACTTGAATCCTCCATCCCATCATCTCATGGCATTCTCAGTCATCTTTCTCTCACCCTTGAAATATGTTCAAATTGGGAAGTAGCATCTATGGTCCCACTTCAGAGAGCAGGCAATGCTTAGTTTTGAATCAAAACAGGTAAGGGATATTACATAGGATGAAACCAGTTCTGAAAGAAAGTAGGCAATAGAAGTATTAAAACATGGAGAGGTGTGCTGGCTTTCCCAAGGATCAGTAGCTGACTGCAGTGGATTTTGTATTATTTAAGATACCATCCTGAAATTGTAGTTTGGCCTTACTACAGTACATTATAAATTATTAATTTTTTTATTTTAAAAAAACCTATATAGAAAGCTTGTAAATTTGTGTTGGGAATAAAGAACTTTTTGTCATAGTGCCAAATGAAATCTCTTGCAGATTCATTTCCTTCTTTGCAGAATGCATTTTTCCATGTCTCCAGACAGAATTCCAGTCTCTTAGCAGCAAATTTGGGCAGCTGTTATCTAATTATATGTTGTTCTTTTATTTTAAGGCTTAGTAGTTTTAAAAAAACTGGAAAAAGAAGATGTGGGGGATGCTCTTTTTCTCTAAGACAAATACTCATGGCTACATTAAAGACAAGGACTTAATGTGAAAGGCTTCTCTTATCCAAATAACACTTTAGGTCATTATACTTTTACAAATATTGGAGCAGCTAAAGAGATCTAAGAAAGGTGATACATTTAGCAAAAAGCTAAATGAGAAATTATGCATGTACTCTGCAAATGTTATATAGTGGGAGAGTGATGTGTGTGGCGGGGATGTGTGTACTCAGGAGCTGGGGGGAGCTTTATAAAAGAGCTGGAGCAGTGGAGACCAAACCTGCTCCTACTTTGTGCTTCTGGGGTGGGTGGTTTAATTCCCATAAGGATTTAGGATATAGCTTAAATATATATTGCAGGTATGGGTAAAACCTAAACTCCACACAGTTCAGCTGTGAAACTCATGTTGCTGTCAGTGGCACTAAAAAAGAAAGGAAGTAGGTTCTCCCTCAACTTGAATCTCCCAGCGGTTGCTTGGCAAGATTTTAAAACAGAAATAAAGGAATTAAAGGTGCCTTGCAAGGATCAAGGGAAGTCTCTGCTCTGTGAATAGTGGTGGAACAGGAGAAGGAATCAATAGAAGAAAAGAGCAGAGGAGTTTCATTAGCATTGGTGAGAAAATAACAGCTTCTGAATGTAAGCCCTAAGGATGAGAGGTCAAAGTTATGGGGTTCTGTCCCTTTGGCCAGACAATGTACTGAAATAAAATAATAGCTCTGACTGCAGATGCTACAAGTTAAGCAACACTTCTGTGACAGCAATCTATGTAAAGAGCAACCATTCAAATGCAGAACAGTGAAAAATTTAAATATCTGGAGATGGAGTATTCAGAGAGAACCAAGGATGCAGAACAGCTAAAGATAATTAATTTGCACACAAATAAATTAGTTGCTATAATGGTCAGATTAGGATATAAAATGAAGAAGTATAATCCTGCCAAATATTTGAGTAGAGCTGCAGATCTGGAACCTAACTGAACTGACAAATGAGAGTAAGAGATTTATAGCTCTTGCCTAAATTTACAAACAGCTATGAGTATCTAAATTTTGCTGTTGCATCTGAAAACAAACACAATTCATCCTGCCTGAACCTGGCTAGAATCAAAAATTTAGTTCTTTTGTCTAAAATTCTGAGGCAATCTTATTTGATCTCTTTAAACTGGATAGACCTGATGTTTTCTGAGTCCACCTTTGATCTGGATTTAATTCACACTCAAAAAAAGTGTTGTAAATGCATGATAAACAAAAGCTTTATCACAACATCTGTGACCCAGAATGGCTTCTGTACTAACTAACTGTTGTACAACATGTGCCATAGCCATGACCTGATTTGATTACTTTGTGCTTTAAAAAAAATATGAATGAAGATGAAGAGGGATTATATTCTTTTGTAGGATGAATTAGCTGTTCCAGTTTCATCTACTCACTGTCATATCTTGGTGTCTCTTGACTTGGGGATGTATTTAGTGTGTTCAGAGGTAGTAGCTGTGCCTGCTGAAGGGCAGCTGGACTGGGAGCAGGACTGCAGATGGCTGGACATCTTCTGTGAATGCTCTACCACAATACTACCAAGGCTTTGAGCATCAGCTGATATTGGTGGCTGTATGGTCTTGGTTCCTGCAAGCTGGGGAGAGGTGGGGTGCTCAGTTTTTGGTGGAGCTGGATGAATCCCTGTTTTCCAGGCACTGCCCAAGGTAGGGGGTGAGGTATCTGACCACCCTGCTTCCTTTGGGATGACTGGGAAACAAATATTTTTCTGATAATATTTATTTGCTTGTTTGTTTGTGTATATTTTTATGGTAAGCCTTAAAATTTTGATCTGTAGAGGGCAAAGTATTAAGTAGTGGTAGCAAATGATGTATGGGAAAAATTTAGATAATAAATACAGTGATCCCAATGAGGCTAAAGCAATGTAGAAGAGATTGATGTTTATTCTTAGGTCACAGTTCTACAGTTTTGCTTGTGGCAGTATTAGTATGGATGCCATTCTTTTTCATCAGGGTGATTTTTATTTTATTTTTAGAAAGGCAGATGTATTCCCACCTACTTTATTATATTTTGAGCTGGTTTGTTTTTTGTTTTTTTTTTTAATCTCTACACTTGAGGGTTGACTGGGGCTGTTGGTACTTGTTTATTTTTTAGGGATGATCATGATCATGAAAAGAAGACCCATATGTAGCTTTGATTCATGCGGTAACCAAGTAGGGTGGTCTGAAATGGTGGACATATAGCTTGGTCTTTCTGGCCATTCATATTCTGCACCACAGAAATGTTGCACAATCATTCATGATTTTTTTTGTCATTATTTTCCTCTACTCTTGTAATGAATTGAGTAAGAATGCATATGCTGCCCTCCATTCACTACAAAAATATCCCTGATGGGTACAGTAATGGTGATGCTTAATGCTATGAGGGAACAGCATTTATAAGACTCTTTAAATAACACATTTAAGCAAACACTGGGCAGTCAGCACCTCCCACAGACGTGAAAATATCTCCAGCTTTCAAGAGAGGATAAAGTTTAATTTTTCACTTCTTTCATGGCTTATGTTTATTCAAGTAGTTAACATTCCTCTCATTAGCATTGCTAATTTGTTAAAGGCTCTGGCTTTATAAAAAGAATTAAAAATCACAAAAAAAAATACCCCAAACCATAATATGTTCTGCTGCCAGAAAAATGTGTGAAAGTAAATATTTTAAATTATATTTCAATAAATGCAAACTAAGGGACAGTTTTCCCATTATCTAACTGTGCTAGAAAATAAAAGGCAGCTTAAGCAAGCTGAGACATTGACTGTAATGGCATCTGCAGTGTAGTTGGCCAGTGACTACAAATGGTTTTAGTGGCTTGCATTTCCAGACTCAGGGTTCTGAATTCATCTGAGCTGATGCTGCCTGCAAGTAGTTTAAGGAAACATGGGTGGTGTTTCAGCATAAAGCCTCCAGAAAGGCTTGTTGTGATCCATCTTTGCAGGAGGCTGGTCCTTCCTAGGCAGCTTCCACGTCCTCCTCAGCTTTCATCTCTGCTTCCAGGTTAGTTTTGCAACCTCTGCTTCCCTGCTGGCATTTTCCTCTCCTCACTTCTGATGGTGCTGCCAGAGGCATCCCGGGCAGATATGTTGCAGCAAGTGAATCAGAGATGTTGCATGAGCTGCAAGGTGGTAAACTTTGCCAACCAGAAATGTTCCCAAGTCTTCTCCTCCTTCAGCACGTGAGAAAATCCTAAGATTACTCTTGGGTTGGTATTGATATTTTGGGATGCGCAGGGTTTCCAGTTCCAGGCCAATCTGTAATCACTAGGGCTAGAAACATAATTAAAAAGAAAGATGTGTTTGGATGTGTGGGGGTGCGTGTGACATTCTCAGGTTTATGGTCTCAGGAGGAAACAGTAGATAGCTTATGAAACTCTGTAAAGTGGTAAGGGTTGGCAGTTTTGTTCCTCAAGGATTATGCACCAGCCTAAAGGAGTTAAACTATTACTTAATATCTTGGTAAGGATATCTTGGTAAGGATGAGGTATTGCATGTGGGCAGAGCGTGGTCAGACTTGTATCTGGGACAAGTTTGTTACTGGAAAATATGTGATGAGAAATTTTCAGCAATGAATTCTGTTCATTATTTGCAGAGGTTGTAGAAGTACAAGGTTTTTCAAAACCCAGCATGCAGCAAACACTACTTCAGTTGCATGAGCTACGCTCCCTTACCTCTCCCATAAGATAGTAGATAAATCAGAGTTGGATGTACATGCGATTGAAGTACTCTATTTAAGAACCTGCTATGCCAATAAATCAATATTTACTTGCTATATATGTAATATATAAATGGCACTTCACAGATGTTGAATGTTTCAATAACTAAGGAAACTGCTCAATACACCGAAGATCTTAGTAGAAATGATTAAAGTACAATCCTAATAGCATCAGTTGAGTAGAAACAGTTTAACAGAATAGCACAGGCTTTATATAAGGTCTTCTTTAAGCTGATATTTTTAGTCTTCAGACTTCAGTTACTCCTGCTGAACTAACACACCCTTTCAGAATATCCTTTTATTTGAAATCTCCAAGCTTGACATCAGCTTTTCAGTTGTCTTCAGCCCCATTGCAAACATTATATATTTCCTTCATCCAGCAAATACAGAGGGAAGATAAAGCACACAGGATTTGGTCATAAATACATGGGACATGGGATTTCTTGCTATGAGAAAAACAGTTAAATGATTGATGCTTTGTCTAGTAAAAAAATGTATCTTTCCTAGCAGAGCTGATAATTATTACTGAACTGAATGCTTATAGATTTTACCACTAAATATGTGATTTTCAAAAGAGCTCAGATCCTACTTTAGCATTTAAATGAAATCTCTTGTAATACTTGGCTTCCAGCTGCTCTTCTGAAGGACTAGGTGCCCAAATGAGAATGCTTTCCCCTCCTATATTGAGGTGGATGACATCTTTAGGTGATGGGCTCATTCAAAGTTTGAAAATATTTGAAAGAATAATGGTATATTGCAGTCAGAGAGTTGCTAAAGTGAGAGTTACTAAGTGAAGTGGTAGCTTCTAAATGCTGATATTTTTGAAAGTAAGTATCCATGATTAGCCCTTAAAGCCTGATTTAGACACCCTTTAAATCATAGAGACATCATATAAACACAGATGGAGGTGCAGCACTCATACCGTACCCATTTTAAATTATCAGTGCATAAGAAAGCAAACATGACTAATACCAGTATCACTAAGTAATAAGCTGTTTCCACTAAATTTCTGCAGAACTGCTGCATTGAGGGATGGATGTTAGGAGAAGCATTGTGCACTGATTCTCTCATGCTATTAAGTAAATGATAAAGAAAATAATTGAAAAACTAAGCTCTGGTGAAACAGCTTTTTGGTGTAAACACGTTTTACAGAAATGACGAGAACTTTCTGTGTTTGAAAGGTATATTGAGGGCAAGCAAACAAGAACAATCTTTGGTGTTACCAGAAGTCTCTTGCAGGTATAATTGAACTCTTAACTGAAGAGGAAGAGGTGAAAATAAGGGGACCTTAGGACAGTATACAACATCAACAGGCTTTATGGTATTTTTTTACCTAGTCACACAGCACAGATCCAAGAGGGAAACTGGTGTAACCAAAGTAATGCAAGTGAGAAGATATGTAGGGAAAAAACATAGACTGACTCTGATGCTCATCCCAGTGGTTTTTTGAGAGGAAAAAACAGACAGCTGGTTTAGGCAGCAAAGATTTCCAAACTGCAGCCTTGCAGACTATAGAAATAAGCCACAAGGAAGGAGGATATAAATCTTCTGACATGAGACCTCTTGGCATAAACAGAAGGATTTAAAGAGACTGCCTGTTCAGGTGTAACTACTTTATAAGAGGATTTTCCTCTGAAGGGAAACCTATTTTGGTCAGTGTTGAAGAAGAAGTGGCTAACTGCACAGACTGTGGTTACATAGGCAGCATGTGTGTTTGCTCTGTTTATTGATTATTGATAGCTTTGCCCTAAATTTTATTTATCTGTTTTCTCCAGTGATCAAAATAAGGAAGGAAGGAAGGAAGGAAGGAAGGAAGGAAGGAAGGAAGGAAGGAAGGAAGGAAGGAAGGAAGGAAGGAAGGAAGGAAGGAAGGAAGGAAGGAAGGAAGGAAGGAAGGAAGGAAGGAAGGAAGGAAGGAAGGAAGGAAGGAAGGACTGTCACTTCTCCAGGATCCAGCACTAGTCCAGTCAACAGGGGAGATTTTTGGGGTATTCCCAGGCTATTTTGTGACAGAACATGTGCTTAAATTGGACAAGGGATCAATTATATCAGGAGAAAATCTTCCCAGAGCTTGTATATTTGATATAATCTGCATAATACCATAGATCTAGTGTATGTAAATATGATTTCAGCTGTCTCATACTGAAAGGCAGCTGGATTTTAGACTAGGCCACCCACTGCCATGAGAAAAATGCTTGAATCTTCAATACCTTTCATTCACAGGCTTTAGGAGGTGAGAACAGTACTGTCACAGTCTGTGCCTGGAAAGCATGTTAAATTTCTTACACCTCGTCCTCTCCCCTTCTCCCACAGTCTGCTTCTAAACTGAAGTCTCTATAGATGAAACTTTGTTTCTGATACCTCTATATAAATTGTCTGTTTTCCATTTTGACAGGAGTTTCACTGAAAAAAAAAAAAAAAAGTTCTTTTTTCCCCATGTCTCTGCAGCACTGATGATTTTGTAATTGTCCTTTTCCTGAAATAGCTAAGTTAATTCTGTAGCTATTGAAGAGGACTGTGTAAATGCAGTTTTATAACCTTTAACCACAACACCCTCCTGTCTGTAATCTCCGCCTCCTGTACCTATTCTTGAAAACTGCCTTAAGCAATGTTTCTGCCTCATAAATCTGGGCCATTAAGATGTACAGCTTTGTAGGCACTGGTGTAGCTGAAGTAGTTTGATTTTTCTGATATGTCTTCTGTTTTGTTTTGTTTTGTTTTTTAAATGTGTGGATGGTAAACAGTTTTACTTGGAAAAGACTACAGTAACAGTAAAAATGTGATTAGTGAAAAAATAACTGTTTTGGGCAGCGATGGAATTTCCACTCATTTGGAGCTTACCTTTAACCTCCAGTTATGCTTGCTGACAATTACAGAATCATAGCATCGTTCAGCTTGGAAAGAGCCTCTGAGATCATCAAGTCCAACCCCTGATCCACTGTCACTGTGGTTACCAGACCGTGGCACTGAGTGCCACATCAGTCTCTTCTTAATAACATCCAGGGACGGAGAATCCACCACCTCCTTGGGCAGCCCATTCCAATTCCTGATCACCCTCTCTGTAAAGAATTTTTTCTTAATATCTAACCTAAACCTCCCCTGGCACAATTTAAGACCGTGCCTTCTTGTCTTGCTGAGAGTTGCCTGGGAAAAGAGACCGACCCCCCCTGGCTACCCCCTCCTTTCAGGGAGTTGTAGAGAGTGATGAGGTCTCCCCTGAGCCTCCTCTTCTCCAGACTGAACATCCCCAGCTCCCTCAGCCCTTCTTTACAGGACTTGTGCTGGATCCCTTCACAGCCTCCTTGCTCTTCTCTGGACCTGCTCCAGCACCTCAATCTCTTTCCTGAACTCAGGGGCCCAGAACTGGACACAGCACTCAAGGTGTGGCAGGACCTGGCACTTGGCCGTGTTGAACCTCATCCCATTGGAATCAACCCAAATCTCCAGTCTGTCCAGGTCCCTCTGCAGAGCCCTCCTGCCTTCCAGTTGATCCACACTCCCCCCCCAGCTTAGTGTCATCTGTGAATTTGCTGATGGTGGACTCAATCCCCTCATCTAAATCATCATCACTGAAGATAGTAAACAGAGCTGGGCCCGGCACTGATCCCTGGGGGACACCACAGGTGGGCGGCCGCCAATTGGATCAGCACGGCTCAGCACCACCCTCTGGGCCCTGTCCAGATATTACTTTTTTTTTTTTCTTTAATAATTTACCTTTTTTGTACTTTATATGTGCAGACCACAAAGAGGGCTATGTTCTTCTGCTGTCTGAAGTTCCATACCATCACTTTTTGCTGGATGACAGATTCTTCAGCAGTATTTGAATTCAAGCAAACCTAAAAAGGACAATGTTTTGCTTATGTTCACATGTCAGTTCTCTGTTGCAGAGAAACTGAGTCTGCACCTGTATGGAAAACAACCAGTAGCTTTTCATATGGGAAACTTATAAATGTAGCAATTAGATAAGAAATTATGAGTGGGTGTGTTTTACTGATGGGTGCACTTGTACCTTATCATCTGCAGAAAATGAATCATCTGATACAGAAATGACTTTTCAGAGACCAACACACAGCCTGAGCCCAGATCTGCAGAATAGAGAGCTGATCATCTGAAAGATAGGAAAGAGTTCGCTTAGAATATAGTTCAAACAATAATATTGAAGATTGAAGGTTTTCCAGCAGATAATTAAGAAAAAAAAATTAGATACTTAGAAGTTAGGCAGCTAGACATGTGACTTTTCTACATGGTAACTCTGAGAGCTGTACATTTTTAACACCTCCGAAAATAAGGCTGCCTTTGTTGATATTTGTGTTTATTTCTAGAATTTGTGTAGCTAGGTGCATTGAAGAACAATGGTTAAAGCCCCTTCTCTTTAGCAAAGGAATCAAGTCATGTGTAATGTCAATAGGAGCAGGTAGGTCTGTAAGGGGACGTGGACCCACACTGTTGGACTGGTACGGCAAAATATGCTGTAAAGCTTTTGAGATGTGTGTGCACTTTTAAAGCACACCTTCAGAGCTCTGATGGCACAGAACAGCTTGCTTTTTAAGGCTGACACATTAATCACAGCCTGCAGAAGGAGAGCAAAAGCAACCATTCTGGGTTAATCAATGTGTGACTGCAGTGGAGTCATGGATGTGCACGGGGAGGAAATTCTCACATTGAGAGATGCTGTGGATGTAAATATCCCTAACTACATATACTTCATAACTGTATGAACAGAATATTTTCATAGCATTCCCTCTTATGGGGAAAAAATTGGATTTTATTTTTCTTTCTTTTTATTTTTCTTTCTTTTTATTTTTCTTTCCTTTTCTTTGTTTTACTGACAGTTTATTTATCCATTTCAAGGCTTATATCCTGGTGCTGGTGGTTCATAACTTTTGTTCTTTAGCTTATCATTGTTCTAAATAACTTGTTGCTCATAATCATAACATTCATATCCCTAGAATGCCAGATGCTCTGTCTTGGGTCAATATTGGCCCAATGATGATACATTCAATGCACGAGCAACTATGATCATTGGCTAGCTCAAAATTTTCAGCAGTGGAGCCTAATGAAAAGTATGATGCTTACTACAAGAGGAATGGTATTTACCTGAGAAATATTTTCAGCCCACTTCAAGGGAAGAACTCTGTTTATCTGCCCACACAGAGCTAATCCAGTTGCAGACAAGACCCTTGTATACCTGGGTGAGAGTCTATTTTATATTTTTTAACAACTAGAAGACACTATTTGGAGAACATTTTCCTGGACCTGCCTCTACATTTTTCTAAAATATCTTCAGGTGAGGTTCTCATTTAGTATGTTTTGTGACATTGTATAGCTATTCTGTTGAGTCCTGTGCAGCCTGGATTCACTGCAGTGACTGTAGTTGTAAACTGCCATGTTAACTTTTCCCCAACCAAGCCAAACAGAAAGAATAGGACTTAAAAATGTTTTATACCCATGCCACAAGTCTTTAAGTGTATGAAGTTAGGATAAGGGTCTCCTCCATTCTTGTCTGACCACCTCTCTCCTTAAGATATCTCCAGATTTCCAGCTGAGCTGCATGTTTTCATTTAATTTCTCCTTGCACTGTGTTATGCTTTGTCACCAAGATTAACAGCTCCATTTCTATTGCATTTTACAATGTTTGAATTGGGGTTGGATCCAAACCTCTTACTCCTGTGTTTGCAGGAAGATGACAGAAGCCTTCTGATAAACTTGTGATGTGAGATGAGAAACAAGAAAAAGATCTCAAATGACAATCTTGTTCCTAATGTGCTGGGGTGTTAGAAGGAAAAGCAGAGAAGTCAGTGCAGTGATCTGCAAATCATTTTGTCACTTAGAGATTGAATTGCTTAATGACAAAGTTATTTCTGCCAAATTCTGATGGTTTTTTGTCTTCACAACATCTGCACTAATCAGTAGCTTCACTTGGATGTTTCTTATATAAAGTATTGTTCTCGTGTCACTGGTCAGACAGCAATAACTTTGTAGATGAGAGAGACAGAGCCCCTTGCACAGTTTGTTCAGTGCTCGAGTTAAATGAATGCCAAAGGGTACTCAGACATCTCTGGAATGCAGCTTAGGTGCATTAGTTGGGAATGAAAGAAGTGCTCACAAGATCATGAGAGGTCACACACTAATAAGACTAAACAAAATGCAACAAAACACAAATGTGATTGGAAGATGTCAAGGCTTGGAGAAACTTCAATATCTGGAGTAGCATCTGAAGCTTGTCATGAGTGTTAATTAGAAATGCAGTCATTATGGAAAAATGAGAAGAAGGCTTGTAGGAATGGAGAACCTGTATCAAGCAAGTAGCCTTGTTCTGCTCAGAAAACAACAGCTGAGGAGGGATGTGAGTGGCAGAAAGAGGAATTATTTAAGGAAAATGCTGGCCTAAAAGCATACTGGATGGCCTGTAGCTGGAGTAGGAGAGGCAAAAAAGCTCAGATGTAAGATTGGTGAATTCTCTCAAATGGTACCCACAATAATATGAGCTTGATATCAGAAACCTGGGAGATTCTATCCAGTTCCATCTTCTTTTGACTGTAAACAAGGGAGGGGAGCAGTCACTGGTCTAGTATTCTCCAGTATTTTTTCCATCCGACATCTAGATGAAGAAGTATTACTTTTCCTTAGCTGTGTTTTGTGGGGAAATAATTTTTATTTTGTTTAACTCCTTTTCTCTTTCATAATTTAGCTGTTCCCTGTTTGACTTCACTCCTTTTTATTATCCAGAGTAGCTTTAGCATCTTGTTTAACTATTTTGACTGCTTGTTCCAAGTTTTTAACTGCTATAGTACCACATCATGACTTGCCTTACACTGTCATCTGCTACCTGATTTCATAACTCTGATCAGTGTGGGGTGTTTTTGTTTTTTTCTCTCATCATCACTTCAGTACTTTCTTGAGATACGTCGGTTTAGTGTGGGGTTTTTTTGTTTGGTTGGTTGGTTGTGGGTTTTTTTGGTTGTTGGTTGTTTTTTTCTTTTAAGAACCTGAAAGAACCCACACTCAAAACCCTGCCACCAACCCTGTCCCCTCAGAATACAGATCTTAAAATCCCCCCTGTGAAGAAGGCAGGGATGAGGGGAGGAACATATTTAGGCTGGGTCTTGTTTTTTCTTTCTCCCCTTCTGATTAATTAAATTGATTTTTTTTTTCTTTCCCCAAGCTGACCCTGTCTGTTTTGGCTGTGACCATAACTGGGGAGTGAAAACTTCTGTATCCTTGCCTCAATTCATGAGTTTTCAGTGGGATTTTCTCCCTATCACATGGTAGGAGATGGGGGCCTGAGTGAGCTGAGATCTGGTTGATACCAGCTAGGCCTAAACCATGACAGCATTTTTTATTTTTTTTTAGCCCTATTTTCATTATTTTATAGTTCTATTTTAAAAGGCAGATATTTTATAGGAAAATATCTGAGTGCTGTGGTCCCTTTTAATTATATCTGTTACAGCAAAGGTCAGCTTGTAATAGCTTTCTACCTGTTAGCAGCACAGCTCTTGGACAACCACAGGAATTTTCCAGAGAAATGGGACACTGCCATGGAGCTGCTAATTCCAAAAGACACCAGCATGCAGTGCAGGAAGTTGCCTGAGTGGCAGCCTGGGGGAGAATACTGTAGGGGAGCATCATATCTTGTTCTAGCATTTTTGCACATGTTTATGTCCACAGCTGGAGTCAAGGTTTTGAGATGGGGGGATTTTTTGTCTGTCCAACATGGTGGTTCTTATCCAGCCCGGGAGGAAGTTGTCATTGTTGTGAGCATAGTCACAAAACACATTCTGCCAGCAGTGACTGATCAGTAGAATAAAAAAAATAAAAAAGACTTCACTACTGGTAAGCATTTGGAAAAAAGACCCCAACCACCCTGCTTAGATTCCAGTACTGATCATAACCTATATTTTTTACCTGTAAACTGAGCTCTCTACTATGAAGTAAGCAAGATAAAATAATTTGTCTTTCTTTTAAAGCAACAAAAAAATACAGTTTCTGGTACCATTTTGCAAGTTATGTTCTAATGTAAAATGTGTTCTTCAGTGTTTACTGTTTTCTAGTACTCCTTTCCTTCCACATGTTCAGAAATTTTCCTGTTCTGATTGTAACTTGTTCATATGTCTTCTGTAGAGTTTCCACAACCTCCTCTCTTTTCTATGGAAGTAAGCAGTGATGATAAAATATCTTAAAACCAAGTGGACTAAAGCAGCTCATGTCATTGACTAATCCAGGTGCTCTTTGTGTAAGTTTTTTTGTAATAATTGGTTCAGACTATGTTCTCATTTTCTCCTTCAAATATTTGCTCTCCAAACCCATTTTTTTATTATTTTGTCGTTTTGTCACTTCTCATGTATAATTAACAAATCCTGGTTTAATAAATGAGTACTAATTATCAGCTAATACATGAAAGAATGCTGGTGTAAAAATATTTTCCATAATTGCCACCATAATACTGACAGATATGGTGAACCAGCTATTCTATGTGTCTTCCTCTTTAATATTAATAAATACAGCACTTAATAGACTAGCTAAAATAAAGGCAGTTTATTTTTAATTTATTTTTATGTTGGTGAAAATATTACTGAGTGGACTTTAGTAGCTTGTGTTAATTTATTACTTCTTGTGCACAGCAGAAAAATATCACATTGTAAGGGGGGAGGAAGGATTGATTCTGATTATATTAAAAAATCATAGTTGATCTAGGTTATATACATACAACAATAATTCTTGTGGACTTTCTGATTAAACACAAAATGATTAAGATTCAAGGCTTGGTCTTTGTTGTTAAAAAGCAAAGCATTATATTAGAAGCCTTATGTACTCTATAAATTAAGTTCCTTTTTCATATTCTAACTATACACAGGTTAATTAAATTTGCCAACTGAAATATTTACTTAGAAATTGCCAGATGAGGTGCTCACAAATCAATTCACACATCAGGGTTCACAGTTCAATAGCTCTGAAAATGATGGTGAAATTGTATTAGTGGACCTTTTTTCAGTATTTAAAGATCAATCAGCTTAAGGAGGATACTCTGGAGACAAAAACCCATTATGAACCCATACTGTAACAAAAAAAAATCACAGGCAAGAACTACAGTCATATTATTTTTAACGTGCTGATAAGCCGTCAAATGCTCTGAGCATCTGTTGAAGTGCAAGGTGCAGCCACCTACTTGGACCACTTTCAGTCACACTTAATAGTCTCATGTTTTAATTTTAAGAATCCTGGATGGACAAGAGAGGGGGAAATGAGTGCTCAAAACCAGTCGAAAGTGCTTACAATGAATGGAGAAAGGGAGTTAAATTATTTAGATTGTTTATTCTGGAGCACAACCAATACTCTAATTTTACTGTTACCCTTCGACAAGCTGTGCCCACTCATTTTCCACTCCTCAGAGCAAGGGCTAATATGATATTAAAATAAGAGTTGTGATTTCAGATCACCTTTATTTTTTGTTCATGCTGTTTATATTCCAACCACCTCTTTCCTCTTTCTGGTCTAAATTTCCTTTCATAGTCATTCAGCTGAGCAAAACCCCAGACTTTGTGAATATTGGTGAACTAAAACCAAGTTCTTCTTCAATTTCAAAAGCAAATATCAATCAGGCTTCCATTTGTAATGGCACCAGAATGATCCTTTTTTTATTCAGGGGAAGGTCAAGCAGATTTCTTTCCATGTGTATGCTGTGCATGTGAAGAAAATGCAGAACTATACTCACCACTTTAAGAATCTTTCCAGAATAAACATGGCCTTGCATCCCTCTTGTCTTTCTTTTGCTTCTGGTGGCCTTAAGTAATGGTTCATGGAAACACAGTATGTCCGGAGCAAGTTCACTGGGTGTACCTCATGTCACTAAGGCTGTTTGTGCTGAGAAAAGATCCTGATCTGAGTGAGGCAGACAGTGAGAAATATTTTTTAAAACTGTGTTTCTGGGTTGAGTCTTACAGTATTGAAGTGTCTTGCAGGTGGTAAAGGTGAGAGACTCCAGGAATACTTGTGAGTAGTGTGCAGCAGTGTTCACTTCTAAAGATACATATTAATATGCTGAACAATTCATTATTTTTAAGTCTAGTTAGTAATCTCTGTGTTGCTTCTTGCTCTCTACATTTTAAAAAGACAGGAAAAACATGGCTGTCACAATAGGATATTCCTCAGCAAGAAAATTAATCTTCTGTGAAGCTGAACTCCCTCAGGAACTTCAGAGCTCTACAAGGCCACTTCTTAGTAACAAAAGGGTTGTTTGTGTCCTTGGATACAAAAAGATTGTATTGAGTGAAAGCAAGAAAGCCAAGGCACATCTTAGTAGCAAGAACAGTTGAGATTTGTTGAAGATTATGGTTCAAGAAGAAAAAAGCAGTTTTATTTGCTTTTCTCCTTTTGTAATTGATGTGACTGTTGGGCAGTGGGGAAGCACAAGCAAATATACAGCAATTTGCACTATGCAGGAGGATTAGAAATGAAAAAAGAGACAAGGAAACACAGGGAGGGAGTGTTGGCTCTTCTTTATCTGCTTGGTTAAGGAGAAAAAAAGCCCTTCCCTCCTTAAAAAGTTGTCCTACTTTTATCAACACATCTGTTTCTGGGCTGTAGCATAAAAAGGAGAATGGAAAAGAGGATTTTCTCTCTGCTATGTGGGACCTGTCCTGCTGAAGCAATCTATTTTTGTAAATGAAACCCAAAAAAGATGCTGCCTTTGAGAAAGAGTCAGGTCTTCATGTCCCCTCTAGAGCAAGCATCACTAAACCAAACAGCAAATGACTGGCATGAACTGGTGGCAGAGCTCAATCTCACAGAAAGCACTGTACAGAGGCCAAAAATACAGCAGTTGCAGAGCTGACCACTTCCTATGAATTGGAAAATCCCCGTTAGGGAAAAAAGAGATTTTTGTGAGTTTGTACCGTAAAAAAAAATATCTCTGTTTCTAGGTTCTTGTCATAAGCTGACCTGTAGAACTATTAGCTAAAGGAAATATTTTTCTTCAATTAAGTAATAAATAAAATGGCTGTGGTTGTAAATGTGCTTTTTGCCAGTATGTACTTTTTAGAATAATGGATCTGTGCCCGTATATATATGTCCTAAATAGTCAGAGCTGCAGTTTTCTAGCAAACCTTAAATACTCATATGTTAGAGCATGGCAGTCCTGGTTACCAAGGGTAACATGAACTGCGGGTTTAAAGGCATTTCTGTTGATGCTGCATACATTTTACATTTTTTCTAAATTGATACTGGATGACATAATGTTTGTGCTATGTCAGTTTTTGAGGTATTTTATCTGAAGGAAGAATGAGTACCTTAAGCATCTTGGAAAATCAGGAACAGTTCATAGGAAATTTATACCAGAATGTTTCCCATTATATTCCTCCAACATCAACACAAGCTTAAAATAAATAAAGCAAGCCTATATTATAAGTGGTAGTTTCTGATATGCTTGTGTCTGCACTAATATGATAACTGCAAAGCTTGTATGAAGATGTCTCTAAGGAAAAACTAAAAGATTGCCTTTTCTTAATTTTGCTGAAAGCACATCCATAGTGTTTTTAATGTTTATTTTGGGAGCTGGCTTTGCCCTGTCCAGTTTGAGCACGTTCTGTGTAAATGGTGTATTACAGGTATTATGTATAAACTACAGTGTACAAAACTGGTTGTGCTTACTTCTGTAACATAGGTACTACTGCTGCAAGCTGTTCTTCACAGGATATTACTTTTGATGAGTTGAGGTTTCCTTCAATAGAAAGTCAGTGATTTCAATGTCTTTCTCATGACAGGAGCTAGACAGCATTATTGGTTGCTTTTAATGAGTTCACCATAGCAAGGTGTAAGGATAGGGGGGATTTAATTTGGCACATAGTTTTGTAATGGTTGGAAGCCTTTTAAATGCTTTTCTCTAAGCTAAAATTTGTCACACATGAAACATGTATAGGTTCAAATACATACAATAGTAGTAACCATTTACTGATCATCTCACTGACAGCTGGTACAACATGGAGTTCCTGACCAGATGCAATTTATTTTCTTATAACTCTCAGTCCTCATAGATGATGCCCTGACCAGTTCTTGTTTGAGCAACTTATTTCCTGCCTAACTAGATGTTTTTTCTAGATGTTGGTGGTTTGGGTTTTCTTGGCTGGAGAGTGTAGCTTTCAGCTCATAAACTAAGCTCCTTCACAACACAACACTGGGTAGCTGAGTGTTATTTATGTGTTAAATGATCCTTGGGTTCTTGACTCAGCATATCCTATTGGATGTTTCTGCACACCTTTTTGTGTAGTGAGGAAAGGTTATTTGAATTTGCCACCTGTTGAGGCAGTCACTTTCTTTCCTAAATATACAGTCATTCAGTGTCTGCCTCAGGGTTACACTGATGAAGCCAAGAATCAACATAAAGCACCCAGGCCAAAAATGTCTCCTGGAGCCTGAAGAAAGATATCTAAGAAATTGAAAGGCCTTAACTCTTACCTACAGTATAAAGCTCTTGCTTGAATGTTTGCAACATGTTTCAACATGCAATCTAATGAAACTTTTCATGAGTCCAAACAGAAATTTAGTCAGACTAAAGTGGAAGATACAGTATACACATCTTATGGCACTGAGGAGAGCTCTGCCAATCCCCACATGAATGCTAATGTCCCCAAAATGCAAGAGTCTTGGGTATCTCATATTGGTAAGAAAATTGTTAACTGAGCAGCTAGATTAGGCAAACTTCTATTATACTTGCCCTAGTTTTAGGTGGGTCTTGTGACTGTTCATAACTGAGCTTTAATATTTCCCCTGTCTCAGCTGCAGATGGCAATCCTTGTTCTAGTTCTCAGTGGTTCATGTAAAACCATTTAGTCAAACTGGAGATGTTTTTCACAGATGCTCAAGGTGAGCACTGTGTAACCTCAATCACCCCTTGAACTGTGCTGCCAAGCTACATATGTGGATCTTCAGCAATGTGGGCTTCTGACATCTCATCTGTGCTCATTGGCAGTGAAGCAGAAAGTCAGAGAATGTTCAGAGAGCAGAGTATCAGTGTGCTATCAAATGTAAGAAAAAAGGCATGGGCAGGTTAGCAAATGACAGGCTGGCTGTGGCTTCTGGTAGAAAACAATGTTCTTCTCCAGCCCTAATGAAGACGCAGCAAGTAAAGGTCATGTCACCAGTGTTAATTTACTTGCATGTCCCAGCAAAAGACCAATATGAAATACAAATCCCTCTGACAGAGAAATTACTGATGTGACCTTTGACCATGTCTGTCGTGTGTCTGTGTGTAGGATTCCTCTGGCGGTTTGTTGACAATTTGGAGTAAGGGTAGTGCAGTCCCTACAACTGTAAAGTCACCCTGCATCTTCATCAAAGGAGCTCTTTCCTTTTTTTCTCCCCCTGCCATTGACATTATTTCATTATTTCTATGGGTCTTTTTCAGCTTTGCAATGGTAGCATGTCAGGCAGGGAGCATGAAGGAGGGCATGAGCTACATGTTGAACTAGGCAAGTTCAGACAGTTGCCACAAATACGATTTGTATCAATGAATACTTGGAAAGAAAGGATGAACAAAGAGTGGCTACTGATGTGCAAGCAGAACATAGCTTTCCTGACAAAGTCTGAGGGACCGGGGTAACTGATGGAGGAGACAGATTGTAACATTTAGTAATTAGCATTCATCTGTTATGATTTATATGGCTAACTAAGATGGTTAATGGATCAAAGACCACTGCTGTAAGCATAGCCTCATAATTTTTAATAATGAATAGACTAGTAATTTATTTGTTTTGGGAGCAATTGCTCATCAGAAAAAAAAAAAAATAAAAAAAAGAGATTCCCTCTCATTGTTTTTTGATGCAAATTCCTCACTTAGTTGTAATTAGTTGCTTATAAACTAGCCTGGCAGGGGAAGAGGAGACCTAGTGTATGCAACAGTGCAAATAAGATTTTTGTTGATCAGTCTGAACACTTAAAGATTAATGAAGTACTTCATCTACATTAACAGAGCTATGTGTGTTCCTGTAACTACTGGTTCCCTGGCTAGTTTCCAAAACATGGAGTTTAATCTGAGCAAGAAGTAGATGAGAAATCCTGCCTCATTTTACACAGATTTCCTGGTCAAAGCAGGTGCAATCCAGTTGCTGATTATTCAAGTAGCACCAGCTCACTTCAGCATGCCCCAGAAATCTGAGGTAAAGCCAAGGGAAGAGAAAACCCCCACAATATAACAGATACTATCATCCTTGTACTTTTATTCACCTCCAGATTTGTGACCTGTGGGCTTCAGTTGCACTGTGGGCTCTAGGAATTAGCATGACTGGGAGATAAAAGCTTTCATAAATTAGATAACCAGGAAAATAGCAGGAACTCATTTTTGCATCATCATCACCTGAATCTTTGTGAAGCCCCTGAAACACTTACTTTCAAGAGATAATGGGTTAAAGCATAGGATATAGAGCATCTGGAGAAAACTCAGCATTTAGGAAAACCACATAGAGCAATAAATTAGTTAAGGAACAGAACACAGTGGCAGGGAAGAGAGATAGGAACAGGCAGTGATAGAACCCAGCGCATTTCAGAACCAACTAGGTCGGCTTGACCCAAAGGCCTCTGCCAAGCTATGGGGGGCCAAGCCAAGTACATCGAAAACTGCCCAAATAAGGAAGAAGTTCAAAAGTTTAAAGGAGGAAGACTCATGGGACGCCCCCTGCCAATGATGAAGGCAACCGGAACGACCACCAAGATACTCCTCAAAAAGAAGGCTCCACCCTACACCCCGCCTATACCACGCCTCTATATGCATATGCATGATTATGTATGTACTATGATGTAATTCTGTAATCAAAATGTATAAAAGGCTTGCATTTGTCACGGGAATCCAGAAATCCCTTTGCGATTTCTCCGACGCGCGTCGTTAATAAAATACCTCCTGCCTATTTGACTCAAACCAAGTCTTTGAGGCAGTTTATTCTCGCCTTTTGGGGCAAAATTCGGCATCATTTGTGTCTAAGCTCCAGGAGGAGGACATTGGCTATCAAGTATTTTGTTTGCCTGGACAGTTCCTGGCACAATGGGACCCTGACCCATAGTGAAGTGCAACTAAATAATACATAAATATCCATACCAAAGCTTAAAATATGCAAATGCATTCATCCCCAGAGTGCACCTTTGTGTATTCAAGTGAATTAGAAGAGTGATGTGGTGGGAGCACAACCTTTTTTTTAAATCTGTCTTATGTTTGCTTATCATTCTCTGGTAGCACTGCTGAATGAAGATGATCCACTTCCACTTGTATAGTTTGCTCTTAACTTGTACTTCTCCAGGTAGTACCAACAGTGATCAAGCTGCACGTTCCTTCCTATCACCTATGAGTATTTTGGGCTGTTGATAAATGGTCTTTTTTTACTGTGGTCCATCTGCAACAGACACTAAAAATATTTAGGGAGTTAGATCACTTCAGTGGTGACATCATGCCAGCACTGTCACCTAGGTAATGAAACTAATTGCCATAGCAACAAGGTTTTATCATTCAACAGCTTGAATATTTTTGACAGATGGGAGAGCCTAAAGATTTGAAGAAGGACACAAGTGAAACTTGTCTAATTGGGCTAAGTTGTATTAATAGTTCATGAATAGGAATCTTCTGTGCAGGGTAAATCAAATCAGAGTAAATGATGCATCTTTTAGAGTCCCATTTACTTCAAATTAAATTGTTTAATGTTAAAATCTTCTTCCTCTAGGGAAAATGTATAAGCATTTAATTAAAACAAGCAGGTAATAAACTTGATTATTTTAATATTACATTATGGCCCCAGAGTGTGTTACTTGTGAGAACAAAGTTTTGTATGAGCCTAAATGACAAAGTGCTTTTAAAATTTTTATCTGAGCATTAGCTCACTGCAGTGTTAACAATTTCCCTTGCCAAAATGTGATTGTGACCAGCAGGAGTGCTGGTCTCATGAGTGCCCCAAGCCCTGCCCTGGGGAGCTCTGCCAAGATTTCCTGCTCCAGTGGTGCTGGCTCTGCCTTAGCCCTTTTCAGGATGACCATAACTTCAGACTACACCTGGCACAGTCAAAACCAGCAGGGATTAGGCCCAAAGCTGCAAACAGCCAGGATGAAGTTTTCACTTGCTCTAGCCAGTGTGATTTTTGCCTTTCAGTCAGACCACATCTTAACCTGCTGCTGCTGCTTTGATTACTTGGATACTCAAGGCTAAAATTACTCTCTCATTTTCTGCTCTGGTTCTTGGGCTCTTACCCTGTATTCTATATGCAACCATAAGCAGCAATGCTGCTGCTATCATAGTATAGAATCATAGAATCATAGAATCATAGAATCGACTGGGTTGGAATGGACCTCAGAGATCATCAAATCCAACCCTTGATCCACTACCACTGCAGTTACAAGACTATGGCACTGAGTGCCACATCCAGTCTCTTTTTAAATATCTCCAGGGACGGAGAATCCACTACTTCCTTGGGCAGCCCATTCCAGTGCTATCAGTGGTGTGGAATGAATCAAGGGTGACTGCAGAGCTTTAGGGGTGCAAATGCAGGACCTGGTTAGCCCTCCTTGATCAAAGAGACGAGGGGAAAAAATTGGCTAAGAGTAGACACATCCTGCAAGGTAACAACTGGGTGCATGATCAGTTGAGAAGGTGAATGAAGATGCTTGGCAACCTGGTAAGGAGGACTTTAACCAGAATACATGAGGTTTGATGATAACAGTTTGTGATTAAATGAGGAAACAAGTTGGGTTATAAGTATACAAAGGAATTAAGTCCTCCTTGGACATTCTGAGGAAGTTTGCAGACCACACACCCAGGTCCTTATGGGAAAATAACCTCCCTGCCTGGAAGGGCAGCACACTGGGAGACAAGCAAAGTGAGGAGTGTCTGGAGTGTGTTGAGTAAGTTCTTAATGCTAGTTCTAAGTTAGATTGCCAGACGTGATCCGCAGCTCACAGGATCTTGTTGAGGATGTGATAATCAATGGCAGCCTTGACTGCAGTGACTATGAAATGGTGGATATCAAGATGCTGAGAGGACTGAGGGAGGCACATAGCGGTGTAGACCGTGAAGCTGAGGAGAGCAAACCCTTTGGTGTGAGAGACCTGTGTCTCACCAGTCTTTAAAAATAGCAAGAAGGATGACCAGAGAAAATACAGGTCATTGAACTTGCTTTGTTTCTATGAACAAATCCTCTCAGAAGACATTTTGGGGAATATGAAGGAGAAAGTGGCTGGATTTAAAAACTCATTAGGCCCCATCTATAGCACTGCATCCAAATTGGGCACCCCCAAGTACAAGAAAGACCTCAGGGAACTGAAGGGAGTTTAGGGGAAATCACTGAGATGGTTCTGGCAGGATCACTTGCCCAGTAGAGGTAGAAAAACACAGCAAGAATCTGCACAGAGAAGTCATGGTCAAGTCATTTGTGGAGGTTTTCAGGCTCTGACTGGACAAAGTCCTGGGCATCCTGGTCTGAAACAGTGTTGATCTGACTTTGAGCAAGATGTTAGACTAGAGACCTTCCCACATTCCAGCTGGAATTATTCTGTGATCTTCTGATTTTATCAAAAGATACAATTACTCTTAATTCCTCATAATCTCCCCACCTATATTGAGTCTCTTAAAGCTGCATCCCTATGGTGTCTTGTGAAGGAGCAACAACAAAGATAATAGTTTCTTTTCTGTAGTAAAGAGGAATGTATTATATTGAGATGAAATGTAACTAATTGCAGAATATAGGGTTTAAAGTGCATGTTATACTTGCCTGTATTGAGGTATGCATTACCATTTTAATCAAAATGGCTTATATTGGTTCAAGCAGCAACAGTGAACAAAGCCTCAGATTTAGTGTCTCACTGTTACTTTCTGTATTCAACATAAATATTATCTGTCCTCCAGTAAATGCAACAACAATGTGCTTAGAAATGTAGTACACAGCAGATAAAATGCCTTTTCTTTCAATTATTTACCCATATAATATAGGCTCAGTATTAACCTAAGCTTTTCACTCTAGTGGAATTAGTCATAATAATATTTTTAACATATTGTCTGCTTGCTTTCCTTATTAGGAGCTCAGGTTAGCATTCCTACCTTTAGTATCAGACCCTTTCTAATGGGAGGAGTGACTTTGGACAATTAAGCTGGAGGGTCAAAAGAATCCTGGCAATTACTTTTATTTCTAACTGAGATTGTGAAGATATAACTGCACTAGGAATTTCTCAGTGCATCTTGTAAGCTTTTCTCATTATCACATTTCCAGGCAAACGTAGAAATAGACACTTTGTGGTTTATGTTCTATAGCCTCAGTGGCTTTGGATCTTGAAAGCCAATTTTAAAGGCTCAGAAAAATCACAGAAAAACAGCCGCTTAGTTTATGAAATATAAATAATGTAGTTGAAAATGCACAGATGGCTTCTTGATGATGCATTTCACAAATATGCTTAGATGTTGTTCAAAATGTGAAACTGAATAAATCTGTGATTGATTAATAATTTTCTAGCTAGCGATAGCAGCTATTGGTGGGAAAGCAGGTAGTCAGATATCATGGTCTTATTTTCCAAAATTGCATATAGCTCCCTGCTTTTCTTTTTGTTTTTTTGTTTTTTCATTTGATGATATTAAAACCACTTTCTAGATTTTATTTGAAATTCAATTTCAGCCATGGTTTTGCTATGGCTTTGGACAGTGTGGTAACATGGGATGGAGGATTACCACTGCTAGGAAAAAAAAAAAAAAAAGCTAATTTAACTGCATCTTGAATCACTGCTTTCCTTTATTCTGAAACAAATGTGGTTTGTTTGTTTTTTTCTCTTTCCTACACTGTGCTGCACTCATTTGAGATCAAGCAGTGCTACAACCTTCAAAACATGTGCAGAATAATTGAGTCATGTACATATGAGTGTTTAATAATACGGTTGAACAATGATTGCTTTAAGGAAGGGGAAGGCCTCCCAGTTAGTTCTGTAGGGATTTCTTCTGTCATTTAAGCAGTCACAGAAAGAAGAATTTTTGTTTTGGTTACACCACATGACAAGGATGGTTTGAAAGAAGCAATTGAATGCTTTTTCTTGCATTTATTATACAGCTATCAATAATTGCCTGATAAAACTTGTCCAAAATAAGGCATGCACTCGTGACTACTTGGTAAAGGTTGGACAGCACTTCAGTATACTTCTCAATACAGTAGCATGTTACGAAAACTGTCTCTAAGCACCCATAACTGTTACCAATTCATCATTAAAACATTAAGTTAATGTATTTAGGTTCAGGTTCCTTTATTGGAAAGTGAAAATCAGAAACAAAGCCAACAAAGAAGTGTCAAATTATACCACGCTAGAAGTAAATAATAGACCATTATGTAATTCATGGCACAAATAATGGATTTTGGATAGCAGCATACATCCAACTGAAAAATGATGGACATGTCAGAATGAAATATAACATACTCAAAAAGTACAAGCTTCTAAAATGGATGATAAGTTCAAGACCTGAGCCCGTAATTTTGAGGCTCAAATAAGACTTATTTGTTCCTTTAAAAAAAAATTGACTGACATCACATTTTATTTAATTAAAATGCACTGCTGAATGGTGAAACATTCCCAGAATTTCCCACCATTTGCCTTATATTTGGAAAGTCTTTTCTTATTTTTCTTTTAATCGCTTCTACATTGTTTGACTGTTTATTTCACTATTTCACCAAGTGCTGAAATTGTGTGATCTATAATATTCTCTTTTCTACTTATGGTAAAGGAGCACTAATTTTATCTTTTTGCCATCTCTTGGGCTTCCATGTATTTTCCTGAAATTCTTACAGATAAATGTTAGATCTGTGACTGCTTCAACCAGTTCTGTAAAAATACCTTAGGACAAATTTAATAAGGGTCAGCCGTTTGGAAAACACATAGCTTATCCTTATCTAAGTATTCATGGCATTTCTCAGAGAGATAATTTTCCCTTATCTCTATAGGTGTAAGAACCTTAATTACAGATGACCTTTTTAATAAAGAATGAAATGAAAAGGCACTGATTGTGAGATTAAGTTCACCATTTAACCTTTCTCTGTTTCTTGTCATATTAGAGCCTACATTATGCTAACAACAGCATCACCCATGAAACAAAAGAGGAAATAAGTATCTCAGACCCTTTCCAAGATCTCATGGTACTTGAAAATCCATCCTACCGAAGTCTGGATCAAACTTTGCTGGGAGTATCACAAGTATAGCTGGGATGTGTTCAAGGACATAGTATTACAAAAATACAAAGTAATACAGGAAGGGTAAGAGGGGTTTGGAACAGGAAGGTATACTTGTAGTTCCTAATAAGTCCATATGTGCTGTCCAAGTGTCAGTTGTGCCCCAGTGATACGAGATTAGCCCCACACTCCAACACCTCAGCTGTGAATGGCTCCAAATGTACTGATAGTCTACCTTGAACAAAGAAACTTATCTCCTTTTATGCTTTTTAAAGGTTTCTCATACAATGCTCCAACATAAGATAACATTAATTGCAATTCAGAATACCAGTAAGTCTGAGTCATAGATGAGAAAAGCATAAAGCAGGACTCCATAAATCATAAATGTTTTGGCAAATGAAAATTAGCAGTCACAAGCTCTGTACTTCGCTCGATGTGCAGCGTACAAGAGGGCTTATTTTGTACATGAATATACCAAACCCATTATTTTTCCATTTAACATGCATATTACTCTCCCAATATGGATTCAGTAAATAGCCTTCCTTTGCTGTATTTGCAATGAGCAAATAATTTTCAAGAGTGCAGTTTAAGGAATTATTGTTGCACACAGTAAGAAAGACGCCTTCAAAACACATACATGTGTGTTCATGGGAAGAAGTCTTGTCCAAACTGAACTGTTGATCTCTTGCCCATTCTGGACAAATTAATTTTAGGAAAATACTAGGGAATTTAGGGAAATTTAGGGAATTTAGGGAAATATTCAAAGATATCTTCTTGCAGACGTGTCTGTTGACATGACTGACTTCAGTCCCTGGGAAAGTCATGGACTAAATCCTCCTGAGGACTATCACAGATCAATTGAAACCTGTGATCAGGAAAAGCCACCATGGATTTATCAGGGGCAAATCATGCCTAAAAAGTCTGATTACCTTCTATGACAAAGTAACCTGCATGGCTGATGCAGGGTGAGTGATGGCCATCATCTACCTGGACTTTTCCAAGGCCTTTGATACAGTTCCCCACAACCCCCTCCTGGAGAAACTGACTCAGCATGGCCTGGACAAGTGGTCTGTGTGGTGGATGGGGAATTCTCTGACAGACCATACCCAGAGGGTGATGGTAAATTGTTCATCCTCCAACTGACAATGGGTCACAAGTGGAATCCCTCAGAAATATGTATTGGTCACGATGCTGTTTAACATCTTCATAAGCAACCTGGCTGTTGTGATCAAATGCACCCTGATGAATTTCATTGATGACACCAAGATGAGTGGAGAGGTTGACATCCCAGAAGGGAGAGCCACCCTCCAATTTGACTTAGACTGAAGAGGTGGGCTAATAGGAACTTTATGAAGTTCAATGTAGAGAAGTGCAAGGTCTTGCACCTGGGAAGACATAACCCAGGAGTGCAGTTCATACTGGGAGCCACTGGGCTAGAGAGCAGCCTTGTGGAAAGGGACCTGGGGGTCCTGGTGGAGAACAGGTTCAATATGAGCAAAGAGTGTGCTGCAGCTGCAAAGAAAGCCAACAGGATGCTGGGCTGCATCAACAAGGGCATCACCAGCAGAGACAAAGAAGTCACCATCCCACTCTACTTGGTACATGTCAGACCACAGCTGGAGTATTGCATCCAGTTTTGGTCCCTGCTGTACGAAAAGGATGCAGACAGGCTGGAGAGGGTCCAGAGAAAGGTCATGAGGATATTCAGAGGACTGGAGAACCTGCCATATGATAGGAGAGGCTGACAAGACTGTTTGTTCAGCCTTGAGAAGAGAAGGCTTAGGGGAGTTCTTATTACAGTGTTCCAGCACTTAAAGGGAAGCTACAAATAAGATGGAGACTCCCTGTTTACAAGGAGTCACATGGACAGGACAAGGGGCAATGGGCACAAGTTGCTCCTGGGAAGATTCCATTTGAGGAAACTTTTTCACTGTGAGGACAGTCAGACTTTGGGATGGTCTCCCAGGGGAAGTGGTGGATTCCCTCTCCTGGAAAGTTTTAAGTCTCAACTTGACAGAGTGCTGAAATCTGATATAAACAATAATAGTAGAAAGGTTGGACCAGATGATCCTTGATGTCCCTTCCAACCTGACGTGCTATGATTCTATGCCATCTCATCAGGGAGGAGAATAAAGAACAAGGGGACAATAAATGACAAGTTTGCCTTCCCAACCTCATGATGTAGGATGTGAAGTAGTCTGAATTAGAAACCTGATTGGTACACTGAGCCTGCTGAGAAGCAGAGCTAATTGCATTAATTTTTTTGTCTTATCCTCCTGCCCCCTGAGCTACTGCATCTTCCTGGTAGTGCAGCTCCAACACATCTGTAGGATTGCAGGCTACTCAGACTTGGATTGGTCTTTCCCATTTCTAAGATATGGAAAAGCTGCTGGGAGACAAAAAAAGTACATGTGGGAGGAGTGTTCTAGGTTTCTGTAAAACATCTAATGATCTGCTAGATAGGAAAACATTAGTTAAATTTAGAGTAACTTAGTTTAATTAAGATGGAGACTTATGTATAAGAATTATAATGTGATGGTAGTAGGTGGCTCAGAGCAAGCTGGCAAAAGACTGAGCTGAAAGGGAAACTTTTAAGAGGTGTCTACTGAAGTACAATTATCAGATTAGGGCATAATCTGCTTTAATACTTTCATTAATGACCTCAATACCAAAAGTTGGAGTGAATTATTTTTTTTTTTCTGGTGGCACAAATGTGGGACATACTAGCAATAAAAATGTGAATTACCATATTACATAGAAATAATTAGATGACCTTGAAATTATATAAACGTGGAACAGAGCATAGTATAAAATGCAAAGTTATGCACTTTGGGACAATGAACAAGAACTTTAGGCATTAACCGGTGCTTGAACTGGGAGCTGAGAAGCCAGGTCATGTGTTTTTGTCAGCTACAGAGGTAAATGAAAAAGCTCATTGGGTTCATAAGCTACTATGTTCTGGTTTTAGTGTGGTGATTTCCATTCTGCTGTGACCTTATCTGAAATACTGTGGATCTCTGTGTATAATCTCACAAAAATTAACTTAAGATGGAATGAGCAAAAAGAAGGTTTTAATGGTCTTTGAAGCCCATTGTATGAAGGAAAATTGAAAGTGTGGTTTCTTCAGGCAAGAAAAAGCAACAGTCGAGAGAAGATATGACTCTCATCTACAGATTTACCAGACAAGAAGAGTGTAAGGAAGGGGGAAGGAGGGGAGAAGGGCATTTTGAGCAGAAATCACAGGGTTGGCACAGCAATATTTTCCTATTAGAACAGAGGCAGAGCCTTTATAAGAGATTTCCTGTAGTAAAGAGGCACAGCCCCTGCAACTTGCTTTTAGGCTAGAAATTGATGTATTAATTAGGAGCCTATTAAGCCTTACTCCTAGGACAGCAGGAGGCTGCAGGCAGACGATTGCATACACCTCTCTCACTCCTGTGCTCCAGGCTTCAGTTCAGAGATCCTTTTTCCTTCTGCTCCACTGCTTCTGCTGTCTGCTTGCTTCCTCCCTACTTTCTACCATCTTCAGATTTGCATGAATATATTTTATTTACTTTATTTGCATCACTTATTCTGCATGTCATTTGGCTAGTTTTTCCCAGGATAGACTTGTCCCAGAAAGGGGATGAAGATTCCTGCACTTCACTCAGCCCTGAAAGTCACAAGCCTGAGCTATCCTCACTATATCTCCTGCATTCTGATAGAAAAGAAATTCTCTCTCTGACACTGGGTCTGGATTTTCAGTTCACAGGCAGGACGAGGGAGGCTCACTGAAGCTTTGAAGCAGAATTTTGAAATCTTACTATTCAATAACTTGAAACTGATGTTTTTGTGCAACATCAGAGAAAAGCTCCTTGTATTAACATTCAAATAGGTGCATAAAGTAGTTACTTCTTTTCCTGCCATATGCTCACAGTCAGAAGTGGCATGAGGTACTATTCATAATGGCTTTTATTTATGACAGTTTCTGGGATCCAGGGTTCCAGTTATGATGGCTCAGCAGGTTTCCACAGCTCAGCTGTAACTAAACCTAATTCTGATTCATTCAGACTGTTCCTGCAGTCGAGAGCAGTAGCAAATGAAAAGACACTGCTGATAAATTGCAGATAGAAAATATAAAATCAATATAACAATTACAGCTGACCCAGTCATAAACAAGAGGAGAAGTTAAGGGAAGTTAAAAAAGATCAAGGGATAAAATCCACTGCCTAAGTGCGCAGTGGTTATTGAAAAACATCCAAATATTGGGATATTATACAGTAGGACAAAAGGATGAAGAAGAAATACTGCTGGTGAAGAAAATATCTACACTAATGGCTAAGTGCCATGCAGGGGGAGGAGTGGTTTACAAAAGTACCACTTATGGCATCATATTCAGTTCTGTCTTGTAACTCTTTTCCCTTCTCAAAAAAGGGAGTAGTAGTCAAAAAAGTGAGACTACAAGAGGTTTTATGATTCCCAAATGCAATGTCTGCTGCATGTTTTCCTAGGTTACAGACTGCAGAGCAATCTGTTCCATGCTGTGTTTCAATGGACATCAGCCCTTACTATGTTCACAACTTCTGAATGTGGCAAAAAGAGTATTTTTTGTTTCAGCCAAGGATTTAGCAGGTCCTACCTAGATTTACTGCTACTTTGCAGGAAGAACTGCATTCTTGCCAGAATTACAGCTAGAAGAAAGGAAGAGTTTGTTTGTCCATGTCTTGGCATCCTCATCAGCAGGACAAAGACTGAAGGATAACAGGAAAAAATTATGCTAAAGGAAAGTTCATGTTGCCCCTTGAATACTTTCTCAGCTCTTTTGAAAAATTTTAAAAGTCCCATTTTTTATTGGTAAATCGCTTATTATAATCATACCTATGCTCCACTGTTTTTGTCTGCATAGTTGTGTTTAGTTGAATAACTGTTTATCTGGAGGAGGAGAAATCATAGCTCTCCAGCAGCAGCTTGCTCAGATGCCCTGTGAGCTTGCTTGGATCTACAGGAAATTAGAAGTTCCCCCCAAATTAGTCCCTACCCAGCTCTACCATGAGGTCTTTTGAGAATATCACAGGTTATTTCTGGGCTGAACCCCAAATACCCAAGAAGGGTTTTTTAATAAACTATTGTTTTAGTTGCCTAGGTGCCCTTGTCTAAGGAGGTGGAGCCATGATGCATAATTCACTCAGAGCAGATGAACATAAAGAGCAATAGTGTTCTCTCCAAGTGGACACAGACTTTTCTCCTCCTACTCCAGCCTAAAATAAAACACTTAGGTGTTTGATATGTTTTCCCTCACTGCAGAACCTGGATCCAGGTGAAGTCATGGATGAAGTGGAAGTCATGGTATCTCACTGGCTCTCTACACTGGATGTGTATAAACTGGGATCCAGTTTATACATAGCTTGCCATAGATTGACTCTATGCTGTAGCAAGACCTGAGTGTACAATATCCCTTCCCCAGAGTGACTTCCTACAGGAAAAAAACAATGTACAAGTAGGAATGCATTTTACAGAGACAAGAGATCTCCCCACAAGTTAGAGGGTGCTGTAGACAACCCCTGCCCAGGAGTACACCTGGGACAGAGGGTAAAGTGAAAATTGGTCCTCACATCCATTCTCAAGGAGATACTTGAGCAGAAGTAAGAGGCAGATATGAATCCCTTTACTTACTTAAATGTGTAACAGACTGATTGCTATTGAGTTTTTCCTAGACTCATAGAATCATTAAGGTTGGAAAAGAGCCTTAAAATCATCATTTAAAACCATCAATGCAACACCACCATGCCAACTAAGCCATGTCCTAAAGTGCCACATCCATGTGTTTTTTAAACACCTCCAGGAACTGTGACTACACCACTTCCTTGGACAGTGTGTTCCAATGCCTGACCACTCGTTCAGTAAAGAAATTTTTTCTACTATCCAATCTAAACCTTTCCTGGTGCAACCTGAGGCCATGTTCTCTTGTTCTATCACCAGTTACATGGGAGGGGAGACTTACTACAACTACCAGAAAGGAGGTTGTAGTGAGCTGTAATCCTTGAAGCTGCAGGGTAATTAATGATCAGGACCTCAGTTTGACTCTTAGTCTACTGCAGTATTTGCTTAAATTGTAAGTTGTTGCTTTCTTGGAGCATGCAGCAACACCAGAATTTAGCAATTGCTCTTAAAAGGTAAAATACTGCATCTTTTTAATGGACACTTGAATTTAGCTGAGCTCAACCTGACCTGGCATTTAACTTCAGTCCACTCATGATAGCCAAGAATGATATTCTTTGTTGCCTGCCATGAAAAGTTAACTTTGACAAGCCACAGGTGCCTCATTCAATAAATGCATTAATAAATTTGTTGGTCATATGAAGTGATGTAAACAAAGCAGAAATTTTTATCTGCATCTGGAGTTTGCATTTTACTGAGATCTGTAGAGTCATCACTTCACCTGCAGTAAATGTTCTGTTCCCTGCATTGACAGCCAAGTGCAGTTGAATGAGATTTGTGAAAAACTGGGAAAAAAGTTATCTTCTGTAGGATGCATGCACATGTTTTGGCTCAATTCTGAGGAAATGTCACTGCTTCTCCCACCCCACCCCACCCAGGTACCGCAAAGGAGTTTATAATTGCTCATTTAAGAGAAAAACTAGGTCTCCTGGGAGCTTGCAACTTTATTTCCATGTAATTCATATTGTGGAATCTCCTGCCAGAGTCAATCTTGCTACACAATAGAATTATCAAATGTAGTACGTATTTTGCTGCTGCTTGAAAATATTTGGAATAAAGGCGAGCATTCTTAGCTTTTTCTTCTACTAGGAAAATGAAGGGGAAAAAAATCACTAGTCTCTAAAACTCTACTAGTTCATAGTTGGTACCCAAGTTAACAGAACTCAGTGACAAAGATCCTAGATAGGGTCATTCCTACATGAAGGCAGCAGGTGCCATTTCTACATATTCCTCTGGAGACACTACTCCTTGAATTTTGGATGAGAAAAGCAGCTGAGTCCTCTTCACCTGCCTCCAGGAGTCAGCTCTTCCAAAAGGGAGGCGGCAGGAAAGCAGCTATGGGACTACGCCAGATCCTTTGTCTCCCTGGGCATGCCAAGCACAGAGAAAGGCAAAACAAGTGGTCCACCTTGGCTCCAGGCAAACCTTGCTGTCAGGATTGCCTTCAGCCTAGAGCTGTACCAGGACTCCCCCAGGACTAGAGCACTTTTTCACTTTATTTTTTTTTTTTTCTCCCACACTGTGTTAAAGTTATAAGCTGGGCTCGATCTACATACTTCAAACCTTCAATATCCTCACTTCTTTGCCAGGGAGAATTATACATTTTTCATGAATTGAGCAAGTATGCTTTCAGAGAAAAAATTTCCATGGCTACAGATACTTCTCCTGCAGTGGAATGGCTTATGCAACTCAGTTAGCAGAGAGCTAATAAAATGAGAGGAAGTAATTAAATGAAAAGATGGCTGTCTGTTTGATGTCAGATTTCTGTTTTTCACCTGAAACTCTTGGGAACTCTCTCAAGTGGCGAGAGATGCGGTCAAAGTTTGTATTTTGCATGGTAATTACACTCTTATTTTTTTATTCTGTAGGTTTTTGCAACTGTTTTGTGCATAGAAGTGGTCCTTGTGCATTTTTATAATTGCAGTTGGTCTGTATGCTGTTATGTGCAATTCATTTAAGAAATCATAATTGTTATGGAAACAATGTGTTATGTAAATTGCTGGTGTGGATATGAATCTATAAAACTGTGGATGATCTGAGCACAAAATACCAAAATATGCCTGTTTCCTTGTGTGATACTTTTGTGATGTGAATTATTGGAATTAAGATCTCCTTAGTTATAACAGACAATGATGGTGCAGGGAATATCTGGCAGATGGGGTTTGCCTTTAGGGTGGGTGCAGCCTCTTGATTCCCAGACCTCTGTATTTTCTGTACGATTTCCTGAGATATGGATACTGAAAATGACATAAAAATTTCTCTTCTCTACTTGAGTTAATACATAAATTAGTAATAGGTTAAGCATACCAGTTCAAAGGACTATGAGACTTTAAGTGTGTTCTGATTTTATTTTTCTTTGAAGTGCTAAATTCTTATTTTTCATGGTTTATCTTTTATCATTTACATAGCCACATGGACTCTTTAAGTAGGAGATAGTATTTGGAATTTGTATTTACCCTTAAAAACCTGTCAAATATTTTAAAGCACTTCTGATCCTTTCCCTTAAAATTCTAAGTATTTCTAGGCTTAAAATAAAATCCTACCTTTCCAATGAACCTATGACAAGTGTCCACTTAATTTAATGAGGTGAAAGCATTTCCTAAAGCTTGGACACTATTGTGACACATATTCATAACTTTAAAAATATCTGGCAAGCTAGAAAAATTCTGTGTTAATTGAAGCACAGCTTCAGTAAAGATAAAAAGAAAGAATCCTTCAGCTGATGCATATGTGAACGAAAACAGATGGTAAAACATTTCACTAACATCCTCTAAGTACTGGTAAGTAAATGTGACAATACTGATTTAGGTGAAAGGACACAATCAGGACCTTTTGATTTTTTTATAACAGCTGAATCTGATGGATCCTGTTTATATGACTGTGAAGAGCTTCCAGTCATATTGTAATAATTTCTAAGGACCAATTTTAAAGAGATTGCACTACAAGTGTCAAGTTGACAAGCTTGCATCCTCTCCTTGATGTGAAGTGCTAAGTTTATGAAGCTATAAATGTGTTTCCTTGCCAAGTCTCCCAGCTGGCAAGTATTACTGCACAATAGTCACAAGACTTCAGGTAGAACATAATCAGTTCAAGCACCACAGAGTTTCACAGGGAAAACTATGGCATAAGCAAGCAATTTTTGCATGTTACAGTCAATGGCATTTCACATTGAGTGCATTGCTGGGTGGATATGGAAAACTAAAGCTTGCTCATTCAAGTCAACTAATGTTACTGGTAACATTCAGTGTTTTGTCTGTATTGGTAAAAAATTGTGACCTCAAAGCATCGTCAGGCTGTTCCAGGAGATGTGTTTACATTAGCAAATATGAATATACCCCTCCACATCTGGGTTCTCCTGTTTTTCTTACAATTTTAGTCTTAGATGTGATCAGCATGTGTAATTTGAATTGGAGCCTCCTTGATTAAAAATAGTGAAGAAAGATGGGCCAAGTCTTGGCATACTTCAAAAGCTTTCACCACCTAGTCTGAAAGTACCTCCACCCTTCTCAGTCTGAATTAAACAGAGTCTGAGTCAAGGCATGTTCTCAAGTCAAGACACACCACAGAATTCAGTCTAACCTCCCCCCACTGACAACCCCTGAAATTAATGAGGCAGTAGGGAAGTGACAACTGAAAGGCTAGGGAGCTGATGTGATTGGGTTTAGTTGTGATGGGATAGCTCTGGTTTCTTTTGAGATGCATTCTGAAGCTGAGAGTGTCTGTTCATCTCTGTAGGAGTCCTTACCCTCTTAACAGCACTTCTACATGCCTAATGAATCAGTCAGTCAATACCAGCCTGAAGAGATGTGCTTCTAAATGGCAGCCAGCTTTTTTTGCTGTCACAGTGGCTTTTTTTCCAACATAAAATTTTTTTAATTTGTACTTGCTAAAATACATAGTCTTTTGAAATGCATACCTTACAACAGACAGCTTGAAAGCTTCCACTAGCCTTACCTCTCATGGAGATACTGCTTGCTAAGTGGAGGAAATTGCCCAGCTTGTCAATGTCAAGCTAACAAGGAAGTGTCCCTTTTTTCTATACCTGAAAATGTGGGTAATTTAATTCATCAAATCATAGAATCATTAAGGTTGGAAAAGACTTCTAAGATCATCTAGTCCAACCATCAATGCAACACCACAAAGTCAGTTAAACCATGCCCTGAAGTGCCATATCCACACCTTTTTTCAACACTTCCAGTGATGGTGACTATACTGCTTCACTAGGCAGCCTGTTCCAACCCCTAACCGCTCTTTCCAAAATAATTTTTTATTAATATTAAATTTAAACCTCTGATAGCTCAACTTGAGGCCATTTCCTCTTGTCCTATCACCAGTTACATGCCAGAAGAAACCAATCCCCACCTCACGATTGTTCCAGGTGGTTGTAGAGAGCAGTAAAGTCTCCCTCAGCCTCTTCTTCTCTAAACTAGGTGACTCCAATTCCTTCAGCTGTTCCTCACAAGACTTGTGCTTCGGCCCCTTCACCAGCTTCATTGCTCTTCTTTGGACATACACCAGCACCTCAATATCCTTCTTGTACTGAGGGGTCCACAACTGAACACAGTACATGAGGTGTGGCCTCATCAGTGCCAAGTACAGTGGGATAATCACCTTCCCATTCCTTCTGGTCATGATATTTCTGATACAAGCCAGGATATTGTTGGCCTTCTTGGCCACCTGGGCACACTGCTGGCTCATATTCAGCTGCCTGTCAACCAGCATTCCCAGGTACTTTTCAGCTGAGCAGCTTTCCAGTCTCTCTTGCCCACACCTCTAGTGTTGCATGGAGTGGTTGTGACTGACGTGCAGGACCCAACACTTGACCTTGTTAAACCCCATGCAGTTGACCTCAGAGACTTTTGTCTCCCTCTGGTGGTGGCTGTAAAGTATCTGACCTGTTCCACATCATTGACCATGTCCAAAAAAGAGACTTTGACTATCACAGTGATAGCTCATCCCTTATCCAAAAGAGAACATATATAGTGGCTTTTTTCCATGCCAAGTAAGCCAACATGAATCATCCTCAGTTCTCCCCTGGTGACCATTGTAAAAGCAGTGCTAGCCTGTGGTCCAAAAGTTCTTGCCTCTCAAGAGAAATAAGGAGAAAGCCCAGCACACAATGACATCCTTGTGAAAGCTGATTACCTTCTACTGAGCTCTCAATCCTGTGTTTTGGGAATTTGAGGGAGAAATATGGGAATTTTTCTGTTCAGGCAGTGTTCTGTCTGCCAAAAAAATATTCTTACTCTTCTCTTGAATTTTCATCTTTAAGCTTCTGGCTTTCACAGATGCATCAATCACAAACCAGCCACCTACATGGTTCTTGGAAACCACAGTACCTATTGCCCTTCAGCCTAAGTGTGTGCAACTTTGCAATGTGTCTGAGAAGTGAAGAAATGCTAGAGCCACTACAAGGATATAAATTGTGACACTCAGGGCTTTGTGCCTGAAAGGTTGCTGTCCAGAGTCTTCGCATATTGGTACTCTTTGTGTGTTGGAAATGCATTTGATCAGTTAGAGATCCTTATGCTAAAACTGTGGGTTTATTAAGAATACCAGAACAACTTGAGCAGTTGGCTGAGGACTTTGCTGATTACCTTGTAGCTCTGTGATGCCAGGGGCACTCAAAAGGTAAGCTTTATGTTTCTACTTTAACCAACCTCTCCTGGATATAGCAAGGAACTTATTCTGACTGAGGCCTTTGAGTGCTTCTGCATTAGGAATGTCTATTCTTAACTTTAGTATTAAGACTTCCTCTCAGAAGCTTTTCCCCTCACTGTGATCCAGTCTGTGTTCTGTGTAGCAACAGGACTTTTGCATACCAAGCAGTTAATATATGATCTTTGACACAACTCCAGTAACACATCGAAGACCTTGTCTAATTTACTGGAGAGGTGTTAAAAACAGGAATAAGTGTGAAGCAATTAAGCAAAATGCATGATTACTTGTCCACACACAGACCTCGAATTAGAACACTGAACATTATTTCACTTGAATGTGTTTCATTCAGCTTAGTTGTTAAATACAACATGAGAACGAATTTGATGAACTGTACTTTGGGTTGGTGAATTATGAAAATGGAAGTTGCATTGCTGTCATGCTCCCAGAAGACAGTATCTCAGTATTTTTATTGCCCTTTTATTTCAGTTTCTGGGCATAATATTATGCTTAAAACCATAGATCATACAGAAAGGCAAGAGGTTTCATGTAAAGTGTGCTATTTTAAAAGATATAGGAAGCTGGACTGCTTTTCTTGATATACATATGAAAGCCCATTAGAAAAAATGGAATGATTCTCTTTCTGCACATTAAACTCTTTCTTCACCTTCTTATGATTCTTCATGCTAGAAGACTCACATTTATGCTACCTATAAGTTTTCCAAACCACCTGCATTAAAGTAATTATGCTTACCAACATGTACACAGTCTCAACAATAATGGTCTTGTTACGAGCAGCACCTGAGGCAGCTCCAGGAAGCCCATTAGCTACTATGTAAGCCAGAATAATGAATGCTCTCTCTGAAGTCACCCTGCAACCCCACCATGGAGTCATTGGAGGGAGCACCAGATGAACACAAACATCGTAGATCTCCTTGTGCCTCATAAGGCATTGACTTTCTCATGGAAACTGGTTATAATGTGAGTAAAGGTTAATCCACGGCTTACATACTTGGGAAAATCAATCAATAAACATGCCTGTGACAATGGGATTTTTTTACAAGAAGCACTGCAAAATTTTATTTACCTCCTCTGCACAGCCAACAAATATGCAGCAGGGAAGCAGCTACCTTTGATGTAGGCATATAACTTAAATAATGCTCAAATGATTGGTGAAGGAATTCACTACAGCTGATAAAAAGGAAAGCTGGATCAGCTAAAAAAAATGTATTAAAAATCAGCGTATTTTCTTCCTGAAGGAAGAGGGAAAAAAAGACCAAACCCCAACTCTAATCTTGGACTAGAAAACTACAGGTAGAAAAGTTCAGGTCTTGCCCTTCTCATTTTTTAAAGACATTTTTTTTAGTTCAAAGGGGCTTTGGTTTGGCTTCAGGGGAAATATCAAGGATTATAATTGGAAGACTTTTCTAGGTTTTCCTAGCTGGATTTCAGAAATATGGTATGTACTTAACAAAACCACACACACACAAAAGAACAGAGAAACTTTGAAATAAGCCTTTCATTCCTCCTGCTGCCATGCAGTCTCTACTGTCACCATGAGTTCCCTGAGAGGAAGGAATATGGAACAAGGGATGAAAGGTATCAGAAAAAAAGGAGATCTGCATGATTAAAAATAAATCAAAAAAGGTAAGGCATGTCAAGAGAAGTGAATTTATGCCAGTTCCTAAATTTTCTTCTTAAATGGATGCATCTGGGAAGATTTGTCCTGCATGTAATAGGATATTTCAACAATTAATTACAATGCAGTTGATAAGAAGCATTGGTGGAGATCATAAGATGGTGGATATCAGGAAAACTTAACTTTAATGATCTTTCTGTGCTCATCCTCTCCTCACTGAAAGTCCCAGGGAATGAAATGCTGGCCCTGGTGAAGTTAAGGGGACAGCATGGCTCACTTTGAGGTAGTTGTGGTAGAATTTCACTCTGGGAAATGTGGTTTTGACATTAATGATTGTCTAAATATTTGTCACTATGTTTTTAGCTTGAGGTACTTGTTTTGTCTTTCTTAAGCAAATAGTATCTTTTCCTGTTCTTGCCTTGTCTTTGTGCATGCTTTGAGTTGCACACGATCTGATTAAGTACAGACTCATGGACGCCAATGTTAAACCATGACATGGGTACAGGAACATTAAATATTGAGGAGGAACATAAATATTTCAGCAACTATATAGTTAAGGTATATTTAAAAAATAAAGACAACACTGTCTTTATATAAACCCCTAGGTCAGAAGCTCTTGTTTTGAAAACAAAAAAGGGCATTTTTATAAAATGAAATAGCATGTAATAAATTAACTGCTTTGCAATTATTACAAATTTAGAATAAGAAACACTTGTGATTATATATTTTATGAACTGCAACAAAGAAGGGTCTTGCTATTTTTCTAAGCTGTTTCTGTATTGCAACACAACTGAAGACACACGTCACTTTAGAATTTTAATAATGCCTGAAAATGTTGATAACTGCTAAAAATTAACTGCCAGATTCATTTATTTTTGCTTTACTGGTCACTAGGAAACTTTTTTTCTTAATATATTTTTATCATGTCTACTATTCATGGTTGAAAAACAACTTTGCATTGTACAAGGCTTACAGCACTTCTGAATCCTCAAGATTGAGGGGAGTGATCACAGAATCATAGAATCATCAAGGTTGGAAAAGCCCTCTAAGATCGTTGAGCCCAACTGACGATCCAACAACCCCTAACCACTAAACCATCCACTGTAGCTCTTCAGCTATCCATCCTTTGAACACCTCCAGGGATGGTGCCCTTGCCACTTCCCTGTGCAGTCTGTTCCAATGCCTCACCACTCTTTCTGTGAAAAAGTTTTTCCTAATATCCAACCTGAACCTACCCTGGTGGAGTCCTAATTCTGGTCACCATAGAGAAGAGGCCAACACCCACCTCACTGCAACCTCCTTTCAGGTAGTTACAGAGAGCAATGAGGTCTCCCCTCAGCCTCCTCTTCTCCAAGCTGAACAGCCCCAGTTCCCTCAGCCTCTCCTCATAAGATCTGTTCTCCAGACCCCTAATCAGTTTGGTTGCCCTTCCCTGCACCCTCTCCAGCACCTCAATGTCCTTCTTACACTGCAGTGCCCAAAGCTGCACACAGTGCTCAAGGTGTGGCCTCACTAAGGCCGAGTATAGGGGCAGGATCACCTCCCTGGTCCTGCTGGACACACTATTCCTGATGCAGCCCAGGATGGAGTTGGCCTTCTTGGCCACCTGGGCACACTGCTGGCTCATGTTCAGGCAGGTGTCAGTCAGCACCCCCAGGTCCCTCTCTGCTGGGCAGCTCTCCATCCACTCCTCCCCAAGCCTGTAGCACTGCTGGGGGTTGTTGTGGCCAAAGAGCAGGACCTGACATTTGGCCTTATTGAAACTCATGCCAGGAAGGCTAATGGCAGTCCTAGGCCACATAAAGAAGAGTGTGTAGTAGGTTGAGGGAAGTCGTTCTCCTCCTCTATTCTGCCCTGGTGAAGCCACAGATGGAATA